>NW_019154086.1:39845443-39877889 GCF_002288905.1 Enhydra lutris kenyoni | reverse complement strand
AAAACCAATAAAGAAAAAATATAAAAAGGAAATATATATATATATATTAGATAAACTAGTTAAAAAACGTTAAAAAAGAAAAGGGTAAAAGTTAAAAAAAAGTTTAGCAGAAGAAGAAAAAAAAATTGAAAAAGAAAAAAAAATTAAATTAACTCCAAGGCTAAAGAATCACGGGGAGAAAGCCATGAGTTCCGTGCTTTGCTTTCTCCTCCTCTGGAATTCTGCTGCTCTCCTTGGTATTGAAACTGCACTCCTTGGTAGGTGAACTTGGTCCTGGCTGGATTTCTTGTTGATCTTCTGGGGGAGGGGCCTGTTGTAGTGATTCTCAAGTGTCTTTGCCCCAGGCGGAGTTGCACCGCCCTTGCCAGGGGCCGGGCTGAGTAATCCGCTCGGGTTTGCTTTCGGGAGCTTTTGTTCCCTGAGCGCTTTCCGTAGAGTTCCGGAGGGCGGGAATGAAGATGGCGGCCTCCCAGTCTCCGGCCGGGAGGAGCCGAGAGCCCGGGGCCCCACTCCTCAGTGCGCCCTCAGAGAACAGCGCCCCGTCACCCTGGCCTCCGGCCGCGCTCCGAGCTGACCGAGCCTGCGACCGGTTCAAGGTAACCCCGGGCTTAGAGCTCACTCCTCGGCTCTGTCTCTGTAGCCAGCTTCCCCATTCTAATACCTGTAAGCTCTGCGACACTCAGACACCCCTGATCCTTCTGTGACCCTGCGGGACCCTGAGTGGGCTTCACCCCGGTTAAGCCTCTGGAGCGATGTCCCTGAGTGGAACAGACTTTTAAAAGTCCTGATTTTGTGCTCCGTTGCTCCGCCGCTTGCTGGGAGCCGGCCCCTCCCCCCGCCATCTATCTTCCCGTCACTTTGGATTCACTTCTCCGCCAGTCCTACCTTTCAGAAAGTGGTTGATTTTCTGTTTCTAGAGTTGCTGTTCTTCTTCTCTTCAATCTCCCATTGGATTTGTAGGTGTTTGCAATCTTTAGATAAGCTATCTAGCTGATCTCCCGCTACCTGAAGTAGTCTCAGCCTGCTACTCTCGGCCATCTTGCCATTTCTCCTAAAATAAATTTTTTTTTAAAGATTTATTTATTTATTTATTTGACAGAGATCACAAGTAGGCAGAGAGGCAGGCAGAGAGAGAGGAGGAAGCAGGCTCCCCGCAGAGCAGAGTGCCCGATGTGGGGCTCGATCCCAAGACCCTGGGATCATGACCTGAGCTGAAGGCAGAGGCTTTAACCCACTGAGCCACCCAGGCACCCCTAAAATAAATTTTAATTAATTAATAAATTAATTAAAATTAAAAATTAAAATAAAATTAATAAATTTTAATTTGATTGATTTGATTTATTAATTTTAGCAGGTCACTTTTGTTTAATTTGATTTGAAGAGCAACAGAAAAATAAAGTATTAAGTTTTCCGTAATATCCTAGTAATGTAGACAAAAAGCTAGTTGCTTGGCATGAGTTTGGACAATAGAACAGATAGCTGTGACAGAAGATATCTAGGCAGGCGGCACCTCTCTCTCCTCTTTGGACCTCTAGGTCTCCCTTAGGCTGAAACAATCCTGACTCAAGCAGAGGTCTAAATCCAGATCCTCACAAATACAGTGTGTTTTTCACTTTGTTTTATGCCAAAATACTTCCTTGCTACCTACATCAAGAACCAAAGTGTTAAGCTACCAATAAAAATTAGTTTTATCTAATTAGGACATGATTTCCAGAAATTGGTCCAAATTAGCCACAGTTGTGGGAAAGCCATATAATTAGATAGTTACCTTCCTCAGAAATATAAATATGTAAAGTGATCTGTGCAGACAAGGACTATTTAAATCTTCTCTCCAAGTACTAATTATATAGATAATTTTATTTGCATATTAATTATATGTGTTACTTGGTGTCAGTCAGTAACAGAAAAGTGTTCTAAGAACAGAAACATCTGGTGGACCCAGGCACCAGTCTGAAAAAAACCACATTAAGAAGCTGGTTTGACACAACAATTTACTTAGATATCCTTCATTAGACAGTGCATATAAACTATTATTTAAAGTATCTGTGTGTGACTTTTTTTAATTTTTAGAAAATTAAATTACCAAGACAGATCTTATTTTATTTGTTTTATTTATTTATTTGACAGAGAGAGCGAGATCATAAGTAGGCAGAGAGAGAGGAAGCAGGCTCCCCACTAAGCAGAGAGCCCAATGCAGGGCTCATCCCAGGATCCTGAGATCATGACCTGAGCTGAAGGCAGAGGTTTAACCCACTGAGCTACCCAGGTGCCCCAGATTTAATTTTAAAGTAGCATGTTTGAGGGGCATCTGGGTGGCTCAGTCATTGGGTGTCTGCCTTTGGCTCAGGTCATGATCCCAGGGTCTTGGGATCGAGCCCCGCATCGGACTCCCTGCTTGGGCCTGAAGCCTGCTTCTCCCTCTCCCACTCCCCCTGCTGATGTTCCCTCTCTCGCTGTGTCCCTCTGTCAAATAAATACAATCTTTAAAAATATATACATATAGCATGTTTGCTCCATTTTTATTTACACTTTTACAAAATCATAAAAGACCAAGTCTAAAAAACAAATAATACCTACATACCAACAAACCTGAACAGACTTGTAAATAAACTTCTAAAAAAAGCACACCTAAGGGGCACCTGGGTGGCTCAGTTGGTTAAGTGACTGCCTTCAACTCAGGTCATGATCCTGGGGTCCTGGCATTGAGTCCCACATCAGGCTCCCCCTGCTCTGTAGGGAGTCTGCTTCTTCCTCTCCCTGCCATTTCCCCTGCTCGTGCTCTCTCTGTCAAATAAACAAATAAAGTCAAGAAAGAAAGAAAGAAAGAAAGAGAGAGTAAGAAGGAAGGAAGGAAGGAAGGAAGGAAGGAAGGAAGGAAGGAAGGAAGGAAAGAAAAGAAAGAAAGAAAAGTAGAACCATTGGACTGATTCTATAGGAGCAGACACCATATTTAGATTCAGTAGTTAAAAACCCCAGTGCTTTTACCAATTTTTTTACACATTTTAGATTATCTTTTCTTTGATCAAAAGTTAAAATTAGAAAATAAGGAATTATTAATGAAAGGTAATTCAGAAAACAACTACTAATATAAATGGTACAACACAAATAAAGCAAAACAAATGATACAATTAAGTGAAATCTTGGGGTGCCTGGGTGTCTCAGTGAGTTAAAACCTCTGCCTTCGGCTCAAATCATGATCCCAGGGTTCTGGGATCAAGCCCTACATCGGGCTCTCTGCTCAGCAGGGAGCCTGCTTCCCCCCACCCCCGTCTCTCTCTGCCTGCCTCTCTGCCTACTTGTGATCTCTGTCAAATAAATCAATAAAATCTTTTTTAAAAAATTAAGTTAGGGACGCCTGGGTGGCTCAGTTGGTTAAGCAGCTGCCTTCGGCTCAGGTCATGATCCCAGCGTCCTGGGATCGAGTCCCACATCAGGCTCCTTGCTCATCAGGGAGCCTGCTTCTCCCTCTGCCTCTGCCTGCCACTCTGTCTGCCTGTGCTTGCTCTCTCTCCCTCTCTCTCTCTCTGACAAATAATTAAATAAAATCTTTAAAAAAAAAAAAAAAATTAAGTTAAATCTTAGTAAGATGCACATAAGATTATATGGGAAATACAAAAGAAATCTATATCAAACTGACCCATCTATATCAAAATGACTTATTGACACTTCATATTAATATCCAATTACCTAATAAGGATCAGACACAATTTAATACTCCAAATGTACACCCAGTCCTATCAGACAAGTATCTCAAATAAACCATCCTAATGTCTTGTCCCATTTTTCCTTTTGCTCTACATTTTTATATATTACTTGCCCAAGAGTGAAGCCTTGTTGATACCTGCTACAAACTGCAAAGAGATGTTGGTCATAGTGGAAAGCAGTAAAGTGTGGTAAATAAGAATGTGGATTCTCAGTGAGGCTGCCTGGGTCCAGTCCCATCTAAACTAGATGTTAGTTATTTAAACATTGATAATTTACTTAACTTCTCTTCACCTCATTTTCTTCACCTCTAAAATAGAGGTTTCATGAAGATTAGCTGGGACAATAAAATCGCCCTTTGCCTGGTTCCTCTACTTCTACTAATGCAAGTGAGGGAAAGACCTCTTATACATGTATTTATATGAGTGCATACACATACATTCACACATACACACTCTACAACAGAGGATAACTAGGGACTATCACTAGATGCTCCCTTTCCCTCCTAGTGAGTAAATTAGTGCCTTAAAGTTTATTATCCAACACAGAGGTGTGCCTCAAATGTTGGGAAATCCATGTCAGTTAATGCCAAGTTGGATACATGATAACCCAGTTAGGGAGTAATTATGGACAAATGGGATCTTGTGGGAACCTGAACTCACACTTTTTGAGTAGCCCCTATCCTGCTGGAATGTGGCTATAGAAGAGGGGAGGCAATCCAGACCTCTAGATTATAAGACACCATAAAAAGGACTTTGCATCCCTGGAACATGCTTCCCGATCTCACACACACACACAGCCTATGGCTGTCACATACATTGGCCTACCATTCTCCATTTCTTTGTTACTCTTTAAAAAGCAACAGATGGAGGGAGCCCTGAAATTGTCAAAAAAAGAACTCATCTTGCCTCTTCTCTGAACTTCTTACCGACTTCCTGAGCTTGTGACACAGTCTTCTAGGAGAGCTGGTCAACGGGGAGAACTCTGCACAATACTCAGGAGTCTAAGAAGACTACAGGTCTGAGGGCAATTCCCAGAGATTTCACTCCTTGTCATTGGGAGCATCATTGTATAATGGCTCACAGCTGGAATACTGAAATCAGACACCTCTAAGTTCAAATCCCAACATCTGCATTTTAACAGTTATGTCAACTTTGGAAACCTCTACCTAACCTTTGGGGGTGATACTGGTACCCAATTAATAGTGACAATGTGAAGATCAAATAATAAAATCATCACATCATAGTGATGATGTGAAGATCAAATAATAAATACCAGGCTGCGCTGAATGCCTGGCAATAAGAAAGGTTCAACAAACATTAGTCATTTATATCATTAAATCCTCAATAATAACTATCTATCCTTTCATCTACATTTAGGAATTTCTTTAACAAATTAAGCAAATCTTGGAGAGCTACAATAATATTTGGGAAAAAGTAATTTGGTTTCATCTGCTTAAGCCTAACTTCTGGTTAGTGGAGGGGCTCATGAAAATAACATCTGGCCCTAGTTCTTAATTTCCAGCCTTAGGCTTAATTTCTAGTCCCTATCAGCAACAATCTGGCACCATTCTGATGTCCTCATGCAGCTGCTTTATGGAAAGGTCATATTTTAGCTCCCATGATTTTCTTTTGCTGCTGTTACCACAAGAGCTAAATTGATATGTGTAAGTCTAAAAATATTCTTAGATACGAGCTTCCTGTGACTAATTAATACTGCTTTATGTTATGAATCAACCTCTGGGACCATAAAATTTCTCTTTTGCTTGGTTCCTCTACTTCTATAAATGCAGGTAGAGCAAAAGCCTCATACCCTTTTTAGAACTTAAAACAATTAATTAAAGGAATTCATTATGTCTATAATGACCACCCAAAATATAATTTCTAACCCTCTCAGGCTTCATGAGTTTTAGGGCAACATGTCACAGTTGATTCCAAATCTGGTGTCATAATTTTTCTTCTGAGAGATCCCAGGTTCATCATAAATCAAAAAGCCAAGCATACAGTGAATTAGATATAATGTGCATAATAATGTGTTTGTCAGTAATGTTAATGGGAATCAATATTCATGAGTAGTACTTGGTGTCATGTGCTAAATAAACTCTAATTAGAAGTATACCTCATTTATCTTCTGTCTCCAAACTCAGATCAGTCAATCAGCAAGAAAAAACCGACAAGTAGAATGGATGCTACAGTGTCACAGTTCATTATCGTTAAGAAACTGAAGATATCAGAGTCAAACAATTACATACCACCAAAGCCTGGTTAAAGACATGTTAAGTCTGTGAAGTGGTTGTCAATTTTGTGACTCAACTTCACTGTCATATGAGCTTCATTTGGTACCTGTGGCTTGCTAATCACTTCCCACATTTCAAATCATTTCATCCTTACCACACTCCTGGCTGATATGTTTGGTTCCATTGTAAAAGCGAGTAAACTGAGGCTGAGAGACAGGGTTAACCCACCTAAGGTTACATAAAGTATTAAGCCAAAATGGGGTTGGAATCCAAGAATGACCACAGAGCCTCTTTTCACCAGGTCACCATTTCCTTTTCTGGTTGGGCTCATGGAGGTGAAAGAGTACATGATACTGTCCTAAATTATTAGAATGCATGTTTAAAAATAGACAATATCTTCCTACATAGGACTTACTGCTAACAGAAGGAAAATACATATGTATTTCATAAACAATAACGCCTTTTTTTATAAGAAGTCATTTGGAACTATGATAATCCAAATAAGGAAACTATTCAAGTACAACTTCAAACAATTCTTGAATTTAAATATTTCATGAAATATTTCTATTATAAGCCATCACTCTCTATCCTGAAAAACAAGGTACAGTAAATACTACAGTTTAATTTGGTTGAGGAATTACCATTACTAACAGGAATTTTCACACTGTGCTTTAAAAGAATGACATCCTTAAGAGCTATTCACATTATTAAAATATGCTAGGTCATTTGGATTTACACCAAATGATCCCTGTGTTTGCTAAATCCTTCTGTTGATATAGTTTATTTTCCTTCTTTTTGCTATTAGCTATCTCCTAATGATAGCATGCTTGCTTTCTACAAGTTATTTTACCTATGTCCAATGTATTCCTTATAGATCAAATAAGCTTTCTATAATTATATCTAAAATAAGATGAATGAAGCTTTTCGCGAGGGTGTTTGTTAATCTCTGATGATTACAACATTACATTTAACATACTAAGGAATCTAAAACTAAAATTCAATGCAACTAGACACCAACAGACAATAATAATTTGATCATATGGAAAAATACCACTATATTAATCTCAAAAGGCAATCAACATTATATTTAGTGGTGAAAGACTGGTTTTCTTGTAAAAAACAGGAAAAAAATAGAATGCCTTCTTTCACCATTACTACTTTCCATTGTTCAGGAAGTTTAACCAATGTAATAAAGCAAGGGGGAAAAATGGTTATTGGAATAAAAAAAGGTAGAAAGTATTATTTTTTACAAAAGAAACAACTACCTCAACAGATGAATGGATAAAGAAGATGTAGTATACACACACACACACACACACACACACACACAATGGAATACTATGCAGCCATCAAAAGAAATGAAATCTTGCCATTTGCAATGATGTGGATGGAACTAGAGGGTATTATGCTGAGCAAAAGAAGTTAATCAGAGAAAGATGATTATCATATGATCTCCCTGATATAAGGAATTTGAGAGGCAGGGTGGGGGGTTTGGAGGATAGTGAAGGAAAAAATGAAACAAGATGGGATCAGAAGGGAGACAAACCATAAGAGACTCTTAATCTTACAAAACAAAATGAGGGTTGCCAGGGAGGGGAGGCGGGAGAGGGTGGTTGGGTTATGGACATTGGGGAGGGTATGTGATAGGGTGAGTGCTGTGAAGTTGTAAGCCTGACGATTCACAAACCTGTACCCCTGGGGCAAATAATACATTATATGTTAATAAAAATAATTAAAAAAAAGAAGAAATTACCTCAAAACCCTAAAAAAAACCCTAAAGGCATAGCTAAAAAATTCTCAGAAGTGAAAAGATCATTTTTTAACTAATAAGGTGGCTAACAGATAAGTGTAACTAAAGCAATAAATTTTTTTAATTATATGAATAGCTAGTTCAAATGGTTAGTGAGAAAAAAGCCACTCACAAGACTAATAAAAAGATATGAATAAACAAAATACACAAAATTTTACTGAAGAATCAAGAAGACAGTTTTATTATGGTCCATAATTAATAAGGTTCTTATCAAAAAAATAAGGTTCTTCTCAAATTTATTCCTAATTTAATACAGTTCTAATGAAAAGCCTGTATTTTTCTAATAATTCTAATCACTTGTAAAATGATTCTGACCAAATATTTATTAAGAACAGGAAAACTTGGAAACAAGAATAAGGAGACAGACACTACATTAAACATTAAAATTCAATATTAAAACTATAATTAAATATGGTTTGGTTCTTACATAACAGTAGGAAAACAGACCAGGGGAGCACAACAGAAAATCCCCAAACAGACAAAACATACAAAAATATTTGAGTACATATGAGATGACAATGGCACTTCTGAACCATAAATCTTAAAGTCAAGCAAGGTTGCATTCAAACTCCCAACCCCAACATACACAAATTATGGGTATTTAAGCTTTCTAAGCCACAATGTCCCCATCTGTAAAATGGTGCTAATATTAATAAGATAAAAACAAAATAATGTATGTGAAGCAGGACCTGACCCATAAGAAACAACGATGTTCAAATGAAAATGTCAGGTAGGCAGCTGGATGAACAAGCCATGGGAGAAGCAGGGGAAGAGCTAGAAGCATGGGAGGTTCAGGAGAGAGTCCAGAAATGGAAATACAAATGTTGGCAACCATTACAGCCATGGAATTCAATGAAATGAGATAAGATAACTCTGGAATAGAGATAAAAATAGAGAAGAGGGTAGAGGTATAAGCGTTCTGGGTCCCCAATTAGCCTCTAACAATTCTTCCTGTCTCTTCTCTCACTCTCTCCAAATCAAACTATTTTCTAGCTCTGTAACTATGGACAAGTTATTTAAACACTTTGTGTCTCAGTTTTCTCATCTATAAAATGAGGATAATAATTTCATGTGACGATTGAAGAGTTAATGTACATAAGGTACATAATATACATAATGTACATAAGGTTTAGAGCAATGACTGGGACATGGTAAGTAAGTACTTACTATGACAGTTATTCAAGTTTCTCCCAGCTCTCAAAGTATCAAGTGATATGGGATGGTCAGTAAATTTGTGCCTAAGAATATCCACTATTACCTGTGTTGTGTGTATGTGAATGTGTGTGTGTTTGAAGAATGCTGGAGAATGACTATAGATCAATGTTGACCAACAGTAGTATAATGCAAGCCCTATGTGCAATTTTAAACATTCTAATAGCCACATTAAAAAAGTTAAAAAGCAACAGGCAAATTACTTTTAGCAATATAGTATAACCCAATATTATTACTTCAAAATATTATTTCAACACATAATGAATATAAAATTCATTAGTGAGATGTTTTACATAATTTTTTATAAAAAGTCTTCATAATGTAGTATATATCTGACATAACAGCAACCTCTTTTTTGGACAACCCCTATTCTAAATGCTCCATAGCCATGTGTGGTTAGACTACCATACTGAACAGCTCAGCTCTAGATAAATGGGAAGTTTAAAAAAAAAAAAAAAGATTTTATTTATTTATTTGACAGAGAGAGACACAGCGAGACAGGGAACACAGCAGAGGGAGTGGGAGAGAGAAAAGCAGGCTCCCTGATCTGCGGGGAGGGGCTCGATCCCAGGACCCTGGGATCATGACCTGAGCTGAAGGCAGATGCTCAACGACTGAGCCACCCAGGCGCCCCAAATGGAAAGTTCTGAAGCCAGACACTTGACATATCTAAAACAGATGGCTAGAGAATAATGAAGAAACGGCAAATTTGATCTAAGATAGAGAAGAAGGAAGAGAAAATTTCTGTAAATGAGAGATAACTGGGTTTTTTTTTCCTCCAATAAATGTGTATTTTATCATTCCCCTGTCAAACAGAATCTTGATTCATGATCTGCAAGAAGAGATTGAGAAACAGTTTGATGTTAAAGAAGATATCCCAGGCAGGCACAGTTATGCAAAATACAATAACTGGGACAAGGTACAGTATAAAGTGCCTGTACTTCAAAATAAAATAAAATAAAAAACTATAACCCTTAACATTTGTTCTCATTTAGTTTTTTTTGGGTTTTTTTTTTTTTTTTATTCTAACGCCTCAAAATTGGTTTTGTTCTCAAGATTGTTGCTTGGACTGAAAAAATGGTGCATAAGCATCCTGAAATGGTCTCTCGTATTAAAATTGGAACCACTGTTGAAGATAATCCACTGTATGTTCTCAAGGTAAAAATAATTCAAGAACTACTGATTCTTATTATTTTGGGAAAATATTAACTTAAAAGTTACTTTGTGGAGTGCCTGGGTGGCTCAGTGGGTTAAAGCCTCTGCCTTCGGCTCAGGTCATGATCCCAGCATCCTGGGATCGAGCCCCGCATCGGGCTCTCTGCTCTGCGGAGAGCCTGCTTCCTCCTCTCTCTGCCTGCCTCTCTGCCTGCTTGTGATCTCTCTCTCTGTCAAATAAATAAATAAAATCTTAAAAAAAAAAGTTACTTTGTGACCCAACTAGTGAATTCTGAGACAATAAAAATTTTATATTTTTTTGAAGAACATATAGAAGTGATAAGTGGTTTTAAGTAGTACCAATAAAGTCCCTGAATAAACCATTTGTGGGACACAATGGACAAACTCAGACAAATATCTTATCCCACATCTTTATTAGAAGAGTTTATGATGTCCCTGATAGATAAAAGTTTTCCATCCATTAAAATTCAGTGAAGCTGGTGATTAAATGCCATGAAGAAAAGAGAAGTTTAAGTATCACAGAATCACAGGATCCTGGAACAGTATATAAGGCATTTCAACCCTATGTTGACAGGGAATTCCCTTCTATAAAGGAGCTGACAATTACTGTTCAGCTGCTGCTGGATTTTTCTACATCCAAAGACACTCTTCCCTGAAACATGCCCTTAATAACTGAGAAGTCCTTCCTTACCCTGAACTGCCATCCATTTATTCTAAGTACCCAAACAAAACAAATCTAAATTCTCCTCAAAATGATAGCTCTTCAAATATCCAGCCACTGTTCCTCCTCCCCACTGCAAACACAACTATAAAATCTTTTCCACCCAAAGCTAAATGTCCCATTTATGAAGCCAGAAAAACAAAAGGAAATGGCAGAAACAGAAACAACACAATCTATTTCTCAGACCAAAGGATGTTAACAATAAAGTAAGAAAAACAATATACTATGATTTTTTAAAACCCTAAAAGCAACTCTGACACTAGGAAAATTTTTTTTAAATAGACTATGTGATAGATTATGAATTATGTATAGACATTTAAGGATATGTGCCATCGTCCTCCCTGAGAACAATATGTGCATATGCAGTTATTCAACAGAAGACAGGGAAAAGAACTGCTTTGAGCACAGGAGTTACTGGACAACAAAGGATCAATGTGTGAGCTCATGCAAAATAATATCTCAAGTTTATTTTTAAATAGATTGGGAAAAAGGATGAAAGAAGAAAGGCTATCTTTATGGATTGTGGCATCCATGCCCGAGAATGGATCTCCCCAGCATTCTGCCAGTGGTTTGTCTATCAGGTAAGTGAATCGGAACGCTCATCCAATTCTCCTTTGATTGTCAAATCTCCAGCCCTTCACTGTGTGGCAACACCCCTTTCCAAATGAGTGCAATTCCACTTAACTAGAAGGGTCCACATTCAGTGCTGTCAGGAAATAAATGCTCTGGATTTTACTCATTGTTGGGGTTTTTATAAAATTGACACCTTCCTTCAAACTTCTTGAATTCCAGCTGACAGTTTATAAAACTAAAAGAATTTTTTGAGGTTATGATATGGTTTCTCCTATACTGAAGTACAGACAATCTGAAGCTACCTTCATATTACAACCTATAATCTTAGCCTTTCTTCGGTGAGCTCGAAGCACAGACCTCGAGTTCCTGTTTAGATCTTTAACTGGCCAATCACACACTTGGAATTTTCGTACTTTCCTTTCCAAGGGAAAAACAACTCATCCTTTTTAAAGGTAAATCCAGCTTATGAGTTGTTCCTCTCATTCTGTTCTATTCTGATTCCTACCATCTTTTAACTTTCTCTTTTATGCCAGCTTTTGCAAACAACATGCTAATGTAATATGCATGACAATGGCTCTCTGGGCATGGATGCTTTAACTAGGAATGAATCTGCCAGTAGAATTGATTTATCCCTGCAGTTGTTTTAGCTCTTCCAGCTGAGGGCCAAGAGCTCCCCTTACTCAACCTATAAAGGAATACATGTGACAGGGCTACAAGAAATCCCCTGGCTCTGGAACAAATGTACCTGGAAGAGATTTTCCAAGAATGAGAGAGATTTTAAGCAGCCATAGGAAGTACAGATAATTTCAGAAATATCAATCTGTTGGGAGAAAAGGAGTTGATTGGTCAATCTAAAGCTTGAGTTTTTTTATTAATAGAGCATTTTTTAATCCTATTTATAATTAATTTATAAATCAGCTCCAATATTTACATATTTCTATGCTTACAAACTCAATCTTTATTTACCTAAAGGATGTGAGGGGTAGAATCTATTTAAATCAAGGTGTATGTCTAATTTTTGACTTGGCTCTGTTCTTCCTATATAACATATCTTGCATACTATACGTGGAATGCTACAGTCTTGACAATTAAATGATCCTTTAAAAAATGGTCAGTTCAATTATTTTCACTAGTCTGAATAAGTAACTTTTATATGGGTCACTTATTTTTATGCTATTTGGAGGAAATATGTTTAAAATCATGTGACACTGGGCAAATGGCCAAAGTGGTGGTAGTTATTACTATTATAGCCACAGCTTTCCACATGGCGGTGAACTTTCCACCAATAGCTTAATTTTTTCCTATTCTTACAGGCAGCCAAAACTTATGGAAAAAATAAAATTATGACCAAACTCCTGGACCGAATGAATTTTTATGTTCTTCCTGTATTCAATGTTGATGGATATATTTGGTCATGGACACAAGTAAGAGACCATAATCTCTTGTTTGCATTTGGACAATATAGTATTTACTGACTTTAATGCACACTGGTTGTTATGCATTAAGTTTAAGGTTTCAATAACTAGTTAATTCTAATTCAGAAAAATGTAATTTTAAAGAACCTCAATTTCAGACTAAGGCAAGTGTGATTTCCTGGTTACATAGGTGTCCTTGAAATAATATGAAATTTCTGCTGCTGAAGCTAGTAATGAATAAAAAGAAAAAGAGCAATAATTATAAAAGAAATGTATGTTATATGATATGGAAAAAGCACAATTCTACCTAAAAAATAAAAGTCAATTAAAGACATTCTGAACACTGATCTCAAAGCAAAAGGCACTGTATTCCAGTCTATCTGTAACAGAATCTGATGTGGAATAAATGTATCAAAATAAACAAATATATAAAAGAGTGACACAGTTATCTATCTGTTCTTTAATTGGATCCCTTATTGACCTATTGTTGCTAAATAACATTAATACTGAACATTCAGACTGATACTATCGCATTCAGTTCTTTCTGAAAATTATGCTCCAACAGTCACAATTTGGCCTGTTTAATACCCTAAATCTATAAATGGTAAAGGATGTAATGAAGTTATAATTTAAATTACAGGTAATTTCAAAACATTATTCATCACTTTCTAGTACCAAGGACTAATCAACCGTTCTTAAAGTTAATTAAATTATTTTATCAAGGCCTTAGAACAGTAATTTAAAAAAAATGTTTCTGAAAATATTTCAAATTATAGGAAAACAATATATTTTTCTTCATAAAAAGGAGCCTCAGGTTAACTAGGCAGATTTCAAATAATGCTGTGGACACCTGCAGAGAGGGTCTGAAATGATCAAATTGAAAAATGTAAACTGATCTAATATAAACACTTCCATCATTCAATCCTGCAGAACCGCATGTGGAGAAAAAATCGTTCCAAGAACCAAAACTCCAAATGCATCGGCACTGACCTCAACAGGAATTTTAATGCCTCGTGGAATTGTGAGTAGTATACTTGATCTCAAGGAAAATAGCTATAAAAGAGTGTTCAGGGGCACCTGGGTGGCTCAGTGGATTAAAGCCTCTGCCTTGGCTCAGATCATGATCCCAGGATCCTGGGATCGAGGCCCGCATCGGGCTCTCGGCTTGGTGGGGAGCCTGCTTCCATTCTCTCTCTCACCCTGCCTCTACGCCTACCTGTGATCTGTCTGTCAAATAAATAAATACATAAAATCTTTTAAAAAAAGAAAAGTGTTCACACAGCAAATTCAGTTAAACCACTGACTTATTTCAGTAAAATATGTATCCCCTGAGTGTTAATTTTGTAATCTAAAAAATAAAAGATAATCATCCCTACTTTAGAAATATTATGAATGTTTTGTCATATGGGAGGAAGTGCGGGGTGGTGGTGTTTATCAAACCATCTCTTACTTAATATATCTAGCTTGCTAAAACTCAGGCACAATCCAGATGCACAAAAATTCAGAATCTGAAGAGAGGTCTCAGGTCCCTCCTCTTCTGGTCTGATAAAAGCTGAGAAATACCAGTGGTTAAAACCAGCAAACAGATAGTTCTTCAGATGTTTAGTGAAAAGAAACAGCTGGGTCAAAGAACGTGAAAGATTTAATAGAAATGCAATGATAAGCAGAAGCCTGCTACATCAGATAACACTGTAGTTGTTATAAAAATCTGACTTCATCATTACATACATTCAAGGAGAAATTATCACTACCCCTATTCATAAATTTTTTTCTTTACCTAACTTGGTTGAAAATACCACCTTAGCTTTTAATTTTATTCTACCACAGTAATTATGATAATAGCAGCTATCCCTAAGCGAGAGCTGCCTGATGAAATGGGTTGAAGAAACTCAAACTCCAAAAAGGTAATTCATACCAGTCCCCAACAAGTTGGAGTGGAACTGGGTTCTGAACTGGAACTGGGTTCTATCCGGCTCCAGGCTCTGGGTTGCTTCTGGTGTAGTATTCTTACAATCTTCGGAAACAGAGGCAAAATAAATAAGGCTAAGAATACTCCAGTGGACTGGGTCTGTCACATTCTGAGTTGTGTGTACAAAGTTGATCTGCAATGACTATGACACCAGAGACATTGAGGCAGCCTGTAAACCTGGGAGATGAAAATGTCTAAAACATTTTGTGTGTCCATATCAGAAGAGGCAGGAGCTTTTCTGAGGGGAAGCAGACTGTGATCTCATCCACCCATGTCCACTGCAGCTTTTCCGAGCACCAAGAATCCATGTACGGATACCTATCGAGGCCCAGAACCAGAGTCCGAGAAAGAGACCAAGGCTGTCACTGATTTCATTCGAAGCCACCTGAAATCAATCAAGGCCTATATCACCTTCCACTCCTATTCCCAGATGCTACTGTTTCCCTGTGGATATACATCAAAACTGCCAGCTAACCACAAGGACCTGGTATGTAGAAAAAAAAAAAAAACTACAGTTATGCACTGACAGACATTGCCACTGACTTTCACAAACAACTCTTCTCTATGAACAACTGCATGAATTGAAAGAATTTCACATTTTAATACCAAAGGAAAAAACTAATAAAGTTTACCTTAAAGTTTACTTTAGAGTTAAAAGTCATAATTCCTAGATTAATCTTTCATGTGATAAAAAGATAGAGACAAAATCTTTCAATGTGATTCTAAGATTAAGCCAGTGGAGAAACATGTCTAGCCCATCCAGACCAGAATTCCATTACTACTCAGATTGTTATATAAACATTTACCATGGACAAATTATAAAACCACAATCAGCAAAAGTCTAATAGAACAGCAAAGATGTCTATTTCTGTCCCTAAAAACCATATTTAAGAAGATCCATTGTATTTTTATCCTCCTAGTCAACTTGGAAATAATATTAATTCTGTTACTACCCAAAGAAAGAACATTATGAATGTTTGTGAAGTTTCCTCACTGAGAACACACTGTCTTTCAGGAACTAAGATCCACTATGCATCCTTTCCCTTTGTATGAAAACTAATTTGATCATGTTGGCTTAAAACAAATAAAACCTCTACATATGGGTTCCAGTGCATCACAAGAACCTGTAATGTGAATATCCATAAAAAGGGGTATTTTTTGCTGTAAAGAAAAGAAATAAAGCAGATAAAGTTCAGTGTCCCAGATCCCATGCAGGGCTGACAAACAGAACAACATTCAGTAAAAGCTATGGCTCCAATACTGCCTCATATTTTTAAAAATAAAAAGAAGTCACTATTGTCATTTTGATTTCCATCCATTGTATTCAGCACAACAGCATTTAATTTCAGTTGCAGCGGAGATTTGAACCAGTCATTAAAACCATCTGTACATATACAACAAAGAAAATATACAAGCAATATGTGGCCCAGAGTCATTTATTTAGCCAATATAGTTGAGAATCTGAACCCATGAGTTTGATTAGTTCATGAAAAGCTACAGCAATGCAATTTCAGTCTGCCCTTAGGAAAATGGTTATTATGGATTAAAAATACAAATACACACAACAAACTATTCTGAGTAAAGAGTTCTTAAACAGCAACTAAATTAATTAAGAAAAAACTTATCTTTTGGTTATATACATTACACATACAAAGTAAAAATCTTCATTGAGGGTACTAATATGTTAGTGACTACATTCCATTAAAATTCATTCCAATAATCATTCTCATAGCGTGAAACACTAATATATATTAAAGGTCATGAAATGCATTCATCTTGGAAGAGAAACTCTAATTTAACAACTATTTTAAAGAAGAGTCAACCACATTTCTTCCCTCAGCACGCTAAAATTCACTGTGGAAAATGTCCATTGGCAATGTGGCACCCATAAAAACAAAGGAAGCAGAAACAGGGAAGAAACTGATTTTGGAAGAGACAAGTATCTGCAGCCAGAAAGTATATGAGAGAAGCAGAAAGAATATGTTTTTTAGAAGGAAGGACAAAAGGAAGAAAGCAGGGAAGGCGGGGGGAGAACAATGAGGGAGGGAGAAAGAAGAGAGAAAAGAAAGGATAGGAATCTAAAATGAGATATGACATTACTATATATAACTGATTTTCACATTTAGAATTCTTCACAATAACAATATATCTTACCAAAAATAAATTCCTAATTTGTTGATTTTATTTTGATCTTCAGTTGCCAAATAACCAGTAAAATTTACTTTTTTTGATTCCCAAACAAATTAATACTGTTCACATAGTTTTCTATCATTCCAACTCTAACTTCCTTTTTCTCCAGACCAAAGTTGCAAAAATCGGCACTGATGTTCTAGCAACTCGATATGAAAACCGCTACATCTATGGCCCAATAGCATCAACAATCTGTAAGTTTTTCCTATTATTTACTATGTTATTTCCACTAATTCTTTTTATAAATATTAAAGAAATTTTAGCATTTGTAAATTAGGATTAGAACATCTAGAATTGCTAATTTAAACTTCAGTTTTAATGGATGATTCTGAATTACATGTGAATCTAAGGGATACATTTTGCCCTTTTCGGGGATAAGATTTTTCTAGAAACAAATTATACAAGGTTACAAGGTCAGTAGAAATGGTTAAGTCAAGATGAAGTTTTGGTTTAGAATTAAACTACCCTCCCGTTCCCCACCAACATTTATCCTCACAGGAACTAATGAGAATTAGTTGAAGCACACTCTACAATTTTTGTCGTCGTTGTTGTTGTTGTTTAACTGGACATTCTTCCCCAGCTCCTGACAGGAAAATGGGCCGACCAAAAGTTTCAGCCACTTTGATCATGTAAAACCAGTTTCTTGTCCTTCTCATCAGCTCCTTTCTATGGTGTTAAACTGAAATGTGTATGGTGGATTAAGAAAAATGATATAAAGATTCTAGTGCTGTTGCTTTTGTTTTAGTGTCTAAGTACCACTTCTTACTCTTCACTATTTTTAGACTTCTTTGTCTTTGTGCATTTTTTTAATTACTGACAGATTTCTGACAAGTCAGGCACTGTGCTTGGCCCTTGATTTCACAATCTTATTAATCATCAGAACATCCTATGAGGTAGGCTGTACTTATAACTGGCTAAACTGAGATTTAGTCCCAGGTTTCAAAACCAAAAACCATGATCTTGGCCACTACATATAATGCTTTCTCATTTGGTTTCTTTAGCTAAAATAACCTGGTTTTTCTATTTTTAAGAAATGAAAAGAAATTCATTTGATTTTTCACCAAAGACCGTTAATTCAGACCTTGGGAAATAAAATCATTTGTTCTCTTATAGCAAGATCCCACTGATCTCAGTTTGCAAATACTTCAGTAAAAATTGCCTTTTCTCCAAATCATTTTGCAGCTTCAATTCTTAGAACTGAAGAATGGAAAATTCCCAAAGAACTGCTTACAAAACCTTAACTTCCTAACAAAACTTAATTCCTCAAAAGCAACGATTACACTTCAGATCTCTTCTCAGATCACAAAATACCTAGCACAGTGCAAGGCATGGAACAATAGCAGAATTAATTCCCATAAACTTGCTCAATTAAAATAGCACCCTCACTGATCCAAAAAGAATGAATGTGGATTGAAACCACAAGACTGAACTCGATTTAGCCTGCATCACTCTTCAGAGCCAGGACATCCAATATTTTTAGTATGAAGACTGCTGTTTAACCTTTAAACATTTCTAAAAGGTTTTATTTATTTATTTATTCATTTGAGATAGAGAGAGTGTGTGAGAGAGAGAGAAAGAGAATATGAGTTGGGTGGGGCCACGAGGAGAAGCAAACTCCCTGCTGAGCAGGGAACCTGACTTGGGGCTAGATCCCAGAACTCTGGGATCATGACTTGAGCCAAAGGCAGACACTTAACTGAGAGAGACACCTAGGTGTCCCTAACCTTTAAATATTTCATGAGCAACCCACCACCACCAAACACATATACTTATTTCCATTACCCTTTTTAAATTCATGGATTGAAGAAAAGAAATACATATGTGTGAATCCATGGACTCTTTGCAGTAATTCTACCTGGCCACACCTTATAAAATACTTCCCCAACCCAAGCTAACAGTATAAACTTGGAATTAAGGTCTATACCCTCAATAATTGCTAATTGCTATGCTATCACATTGGAAGCTCCTTTGGTGGAATTAGAAAAATGATCAAAAAACCAGACAAGTCCCATTCCCAGAGAACATTCATCAGCAATCACCTATCAACTAGTCGTTATTAAAAGGCTGAAGAGAAAGTACAGTGACACAATCATTCACCAATATCAATTCAGATCTCTTGTTGCAACATAGCCATGATAGAGATTAATTACACATACGAGTGGATGAAAATGGGACTTCAAAAAAGATTATATACTCAGCTATGTTAGGTGGACCAAAAGTGGGCAAAGAATGATAGGACAAACTAGAACATCAGTTTAAAATGGCAGCCTACTTAGTGGATATTGAGAATTGCAGTACCAGACAAGCTAGATGTTCTTTCTTGGCAGCAAAGAACAAAGGGTTCCAAACAGGAGCACACTTTGCAAATGGCAACTAGAACATCAAAGGATTATTGCTCCTACACTTTCCACACATATATATGTAATGTACATTTACATATATATGCAAATTTTGAGCACACTAAAGCTATGCATGGCATTGTATCACAGTAAGTTAATGAGCAAGAATTTATGGAATGCCTCTTTCACAGCCCAGAACTTTGGAGCTTTGAGAGGTAGGTTAGAAGAATTAAGATAAAATAACTGCTCTCAAGAAGTTATATTCTAACTAGGAGAAAGACAGGCAAAAATACCATGGCTCCAAGCCATCATGTATCACTTTCAAAATGGGAGGATAAGGTGAAGAAGAATTACATTCTGTATAACTGTGTAACAGTAGTAGTTACCTGCAGCAATCAATGAGAAACCAGCTGCACTAGGGTAACCAATCAGTCCAAAATAGCCATGCAGAGATTTTTTTTTTTTAAGATTTTATTTATTTATTTGACAGAGATCGCAAGAAGGCAGAGAGAGAGGAGGAAGCAGGCTCCCCGCTGAGCAGAGAGCCCACGGGGCTCGATCCCAGGACACTGGGATCATGACCTGAGCTAAAGGCAGAAGCTTTAACCCACTAAGCCACCCAGGTGCCCTGCCATGCAGAGATTTTAAAAACCATATTGTCATTAGAACAATGGAACAAGGCTCAAAAGAAGATGAGGGTCTCATGCTAAATCTAAACAGGAAGGATGACTGCTAAAATAGCTTTCAGTTAAGATTTAAAATTTAACAAAATGGACAAAATGTCCAGGATACAAGGAAAAATTATTTGTCACAGCAAAAATGAAGAAGATCACAGCATGAATGAGAAAAGACAACCAAAAGATGCCAACACTGAGGTTATTTACATGTTGGAATTATCTTATAAGAATTTTGAAGTCACAATCATAAAAACGCTTCAACAAATAATTAGATAGCCTTGAAACATCACAGAAAATCTCACTGAAAAAAGGCAAGATATAAAAGGAACCAAATGGAAATCACATAACTAGAAAATACAGTAACTTAAATTCTTAAAAACTCACTGGAAGGACTCAATAGCAGAATGAGTATGATGGAGAGAAGAATCAACTAACTTAAAGGCAGAATAAGAATTCAGGCAAAGTGAAGAGAGAAAACAAACTGGAAAAAAAAAGATAAGCAAAACTTCAGGGACCTGAGATATAGTAATAAAAGAGCCAACATTCATATCATCAAAGTCTCAGAAGAGGAGAGAGAGTGAGAATGGAAAAAATATGTGAAAAAAAATAAAGACTGAAAACATACACCAACAGGGGGCACCTGGGTGGCTCTGTGCTTAAGCCTCTGCCTTCAGCTCAGGTCATGATCTCAGGGTCCTGGGATCGAGTCCCGCATCGGGCTCTCTGCTCTTCGGGGAGCCTGCTTCCTCCTCTCTCTCTGCCTCTGCCTGCCTCTCTGCCCACTTGTGATCTCTCTCTGTCAAATAAATAAAATCTTTAAAAAAAAAAAAAAATACACCAACATACCAAAAAGCTAAGTGAATGCCAAATAGGATAAACTCAAAGAAATTCATTTGATTATGAATTCATTTAATTAATTCATTTAATTATGAGCATCTCATAATTAAAATTTTGAAAACGAGAGACAAAGAAAAAACTCTTGAAAGCAACCAGAGAGTAAAAATCTAGAGGGGAAAAAAGAATTCAAAGGCAGATTTTTCCATTGAAACCATGGAAAACCAAAAGGAAATGACAATATTTTTCAAGTGCTAAAAGAAAAGAACTATCAACCCTTAATTCTATATTCAGCAAAAATATCCTTCAGAAGCGAAGAGGAAATGAAGACCTTCTCAAAGGAAAACTAAGAGAATTAATCACCCAAAGACCTACCCTTTAAAAATGGTTAAAGGAGTCTCCCCAAATAACAAAGAAATGTAACAGGAAAAGCCTTAAAAACTGGTAAAAATGAAGCAAGAATGAATGAATGAATGAATGAGTGAATGAACAACTATGTCTTCATGATGGTGGAACCACAAAATATAATTCCATTTGATGTGATCCTCAGCGCATGTACAGAAGTACTCAAGACGATTACGTTTAAAAAGTAGGAAGATAAAAAGAACCTAAATGCAAGTAAGATTTCTATATGTCACTTGACGTGGTAAAACACTGATATCAGCAGATGATAGTAAATTATGTATATTGTAAAATATGTATATTGTAATACCTGGAGCAACCACTAAAAACTACACGAAGTCATAGACTTAAAAAACTTTATTATAAATACATCAAAATGGAGGCGCCTGGGCAGCTCAGTCGGTTCAGGTCATGATCCCAGGGTCAAGGGATGGAGCCCTGTGTCCAGCTCCCTGCTGAGTAGGGAAGCCTGCTTCTCCTGTTCCCCCTGCAGTTCCACCTGCTCATGCTCTCTCTCTCCGTGTGTCAAATAAATAAATAAAATCTAAAAAATAAAAATAAATACATCAAAATGGAATCCTTAAAATGTTCATTTATCCAGAAAAAGTAAATAAAAGAAAAATAAAAGAATGAAAAACATATGGAACAAATAAAAATCAAACAATAAGATGGCAGATTTAAGTCATAGCAATAATTTACCTAAAGATATTAAATAAAGGCAGATTGGCAGGTGGATTTAAAAAAATGCAATTGAACAATACACTGTGTGCGATAAACTCATTTTAAATATAACATAGACGGGTTGAAACTGAAATGCCTAAAAGAGATATGCCATACAAATGTTAATCAAAGCAGAAGTGGCCATATTAATATGATATTCATCTGATATTTAAATATCAGATAAAATAAATTTCAGACCAAAGAAACTTGCTAGAAACAAAGAGAGACATTAATAAAGATAAAAGGATAAATCCACCAAGAAAACATAATGATCCTGAATGTGCGCAAGCCAATTTCACCTATAATGTTTCTGCCAATACCTTCAAAATTCATTTTTGCAAGCTCCTTCTTAAATGTGGTTGATGCTAAACATCCTTTTGTCTTTCCTCCTTTATCCTCTTTTCCCCATCACTGTCCTGACTTCCTATTTCTATTAATTCTGAAATCTCAGACTGAAATCTCCATCATTTTTTTTAAAGATTTATTTATTTATTTATTTATTTATTGGACAGACAGAGATCACAAGTAGGCAGAGAGGCAGGCAGAGAGAGAGAGAGGACGAAGCAGGCTTCCCGCCGAGGAGAAAGCCCGATGTGGGGCTCGATCCCAGGACCCTGAGATCATGACCTGAGCCGAAGGCAGAGGCTTTAACCCACTGAGCCACCCAGGTGCCCCGAAATCTCCATCAATTTTATCAGATTTTGTGACTCTTCCATTCCAGCGTTTTTGACATAAAACCCTCAGCACTATTCCTGGTGTGGTGACTCTACACAAGTTCACGTTTTCCTTTCACAATACCTCCTCACTGGTCTCTACTCTTCCCAGTCCAAGTTACCTGTCCTAAGTGCAGCACTAAAATAACTATTATTGCCTCCCAAACAAAACACCTGTCCTGAATTATCAGGTTTTCTGAACTTTGCCCACAAACTCTCACTGCTCCATTTGTTCCAGTCCAGCTGGATCCAATGGTCCCTGAAAAGGCCTCCATGCTTTTCTGTCTTTGTAGCTCACTGACCAGAATGCCCTTCTTCCATTTCCATCTAGAAAAATACCTTCCAAGGCTCTCCATCATGAAGGCGGTATTTAGCAGGCATTGAGCATGAAATGTCATCCTCCTCACCAGACATACATATTTTTTTTTAATCTTCATAAGAGATTGCACCTTCCTTATGGCACTTACATATTCTGCCCTATCTCTATTGATTTGCATCTTTGACTTATCTCCCCTGAACAGTAAGTTCCCAAAGACACCAATATCATCTTTATCTTTGTACCCTGCACAGCCACCCTCCAACAGTGCCAAGTAAAGTGCACTGTGCATATTAAAGCTTTTTTCTTAAAAGATTTTATTTATTTATTTGACAGAGAGATTACAAGTATGCAGAGAGGCCGGCGGGGGGGGGGGGGGGGGGGGGCCGGCCCAAGCAGGCCCCCTGCTGAGCAGAGCACCTGATGCAGGGCTTGATCCCAGAACCCTGAGACCATGACCTGAGCCGAAGGCAGAGGCTTAATCCACTGAGCTACTCAGGCACCCCCATATTAAAGCTTTAATAAATATTTGTTGAATAGTTTAAGACCCAACCTTCTTTCTACCAAAATATTTCTTCCCTCTTCATCACAGCTTTGAATTTTTATCATTCAAACCTAAAACATTACTATTAAACTCTTTATCTGTCCTAGAACATAAATGATTCTATGTACAAGAAAGTAGTTTCCTTATTATGCAAAGCAAAATATACATAAATGCATTTATAGTATATATATGCACTTGTATAAACCTTACATGTACATAATTTATAGATGTCTGTTTAGATTTTCAAATAACATTCTTAGTAAGATCTCATAAATATTGACATTGAAAAGTTGGGTTAAGGGATTAAATACATCCTTAAAATAACTGATTTAAGCTTTCTTGGTTTTTTAACTATAAAAATTGTTTATCCAAGCAACATGAATAGAAAGAGACCTGAAGTATTAGAAAGAATACACTTTTATCTAGCTTGTATGCTGAGTTTTCACTGACCAGAGGCCCCTCCTCAGTTGGTTTCCACAGCTGCTTGCCCTTGCCCAGACCACCTCCATCTGCAACACTGTGTGCCCAGGAAACAAAATCAGTTATAGTACTGACCCAAGCAAAATGTGATTTTGAAAATGCAGCACATATTTAAAATGTGTGGTGGATCCCAAAACCATGATCATGTTTTACTCTAACACTCAATACTATGTAGAACACTACTGCTATCCATTACTGCAATTAACTGTACACATAATTATTTTTTACTGCTAATTTTACACCAGTGAATTTCCATTTCAAGAAAAACATTAGCATTTGTTTCTAATTAAATATTTATTGCTTATGTTTTACAGACCCGACATCAGGTTCTTCTTTAGACTGGGCTTACAACCTGGGCATCAAACACACATTTGCCTTTGAACTCCGAGATAAAGGCAAATTTGGTTTTCTCCTTCCAGAGTCTCTGATAAAGCCAACCTGTAAAGAGACCTTGCTAGCTGTTAAATTTATTGCCAAGTATATCCTCAAGCATGCTTCCTAAAGAAGTGGCCTCGGTTTGGAGTGAGACAATTAATCCTTTTTTGTGCCTTTTACCAGAAAGTCAATCTTCAATTATCCTGAAATATAAGGTTACACATTACGTGAATAGGTCCCTCTCTTGCTCAGTTAAATCCTATGTTATTTCTTTTTGCTTTTATTTACTCTTAATAGCATCTTAACAAATAGCTTTAAGTGAAAGCTTTCAACTTCCTTTCTTTGCTCCAAATGAAGTTCAAACCCAGCAAAAAGTATATTTTGAGTATTTCAAAACATGATATACAGTTGGTCACAGAAAAGAAATGAGAGCCTTAGGTTTCTCCAGAATCAGATTTTCCATATGGCTTCATCATTTCATGTACTTATATAATAAAATAAACTGTATTCCAAAATGCATCTTCTGTTTTTTGATAAACTATACTCTCCACATTTCTCTATTAGCATTAATAATCAAGCATTAATGTGTCTCATGCAGTCTGTTAATAAGAAATAGTATCTTCAATTCAAAAACATACTTTGCCTGCATATATATTTCTTTTTAACAGAAGGAGACATTGTTTATATCTTCGCAATAGCAAAAGGATGTCCTAACAGGAAATAAAGTGGTTCATATAGAGATGAATCTCAGTGCTTCAAACAATTAATCCAGTTCTCTTCAACATGACATACATTAAATTCAAAATAGTTTAATTTAACCTGCCATAATCCAAGGAAACTACCTGCCAAAACATTTCTTGGTAGTTACTGACACAGCCAAGACAGTCTGGTCACATGTGAGCCCTGCCCTCATAATGGATGGGAAATAAAACCTGGAAGTGTAGTACAAGTGTAAGAGAAAAAGTCATGTTGACCAAGGACAATCAGAGTAACTTAAACTTTTATATTGCTTATAGTCCTGTTGTTTAAGATAGAGTTACAAAATATCTCCCCCTACCCTGCCTCCAGCACCATGATTTTTCAATACCTCATCATATGACTCCAGCAGTATCTACATTCTAGAATTTGAGGGACAAGTAAAGAGTTCCTTGACTTCCTATAAACTGACTTCTCATAACACTGAACAAAATTTTTGAAGATCCTCCATGATCCTGAGAAACCAGGTATACAGATAATCTGGGACATTCTTCATTAATCCTATAGGAGGTCCTAAAAAGAAAGAATGCCATCAAATCTACAATGTGGTGAATATTTCTGATAGCTATGATGTAGGTAAAAGTTTCCTGTGCAAAAAAAAAAAAAAAAAAAAAAAAAAAAAAGTTTCTCATGCAAAACTGTCTAGAGGAAACCAACATAAACTAACAAAATTGCTTTACAGGTATGGGGGGAAAGGTGACAAGAGTCAAGAAAGTAAAAGGCAAAACGGTGCTTACGAGATTACATTGCCTCTTATTATAAAACATAGTATCTATACCTAAATATTTAGTATTCAAAACTGGCTCAGAAAATGGGAATGTAAATTCATTCCATCAAACTTACCATATGGCAATTATTCACTCATTCACACTTACTCAACTGAGAAAAGACCAAGAGAAATTTTAACCTTAAAATTTACATAAATAGTTCTAATTCCAGTGGGTCTTTAGAAGGAGGAGGTAAAATAGATAATCCCAACTGTTGACTATCTTCTGTGTTCATCCATTATTTAGATTATAAAAGACACAAAAGTTTTATATACCATTTTATTTCAGTTATTATGTAGTTTAATATTTCTTTTCTCAATCAGAGAAAAATTACTTGAGTGGCTAAAAATAAAAAATCCTAATAAGACCATTCTTTATGGTAATTAATATCTTTTGCATGACATCTCAGAGTATTTGCTTAACTACATATGAATTGTAAAAATATGTGAAGAAACATATATTAAAATTTTAAAACTAAAACATCATTTTACTTATGGAAAAGTTTGAGTAGTCAGTGCTGTAATTCTTCTCTTGTCATTTCTTATTTATCAGTAAGAGGATTTTGTACCCAAATTACAAGTTGAGATATCTCTTACAATATTCCTGACAATATGTCTCACCAAGAAAATCTTCTAAATCTTCGTTCCTTTTCTAGTTTTAACTCAAGAGACACTGTTTAGTATTTTGAAAATTTATTATTTAATGGCATTGGTCTAGTGGCTAAGACCTACATCTCCATTATATGAGGAAATGAAGCATCTCACGGGATTATTTTCACTAATGTAAATAAATAAGTTTCCAGTAGACTTATGACTCCAAACTGCTTTTAAAATGTATCAGAGGTTCCCTCCCCACATCCTACACAATGTATATCTTCTATAACTATGTAAGTGCTCACTGGCTAAATAAACTTTAGCTTTATTGACAAGAGTTTCTGTTTTTCATTTAAAACAAACATCTATGCCTGATTTTCTTTGGATAAAAAAAAAATTAATCCCAGAGAAACTTAGATCACTGAGAATACACAAGTTCTCTCTGTTGTCAGACTCTCCCCCAGCACCTTGTACTCATAAAAGAATTTAAATGATTTTGGTCATTCCAAATGGATGGATGTTGGGCTTTCCTGAACATGGGAAAAGATCATGGACAGACGACTCTTCTTGATTCCACTGCATGGTTCTCTCAGTATTATAAACTAATCTCCTACTGTTAATATAGAATATGTATTGATTCCAAAAATTTGCAGTGAAATGTGGTAGTATTAAACTGATATTGGTTTCCCAAGATACAAATAATACAAAGCAGCAGCAGTAAGCAATCTTAGTTGAACACTCATTTATTTGAGCAACTATAAGAAACAATGGGGTCCAGAAACTGTGCCTGACTTTAAAAACTTCCAGTTGTCCTCTAAAATCTATTACTCTTCTTCCGTAGTAATAGATCTCCTAATTCTGAACTGGCACATAGTCACTCAAACAAAATCTTAAATTCAAAACTTCCCTTTCAAAATGAGATGGCTCTTGAACTGCTCTGGCCAGTAAGTTGGAAGAACAAACATCAGGTGGCAAAGTCTAAGCAGCTAACTTCAAAGACCTCTGGTATATATATTTTGGTCCTTCTTCTCCATCCCTCTTTCTTTCAGACTGAAATACAATTGTGATGACTGATACTAAGCAATCATCTTGAACCATAAAATGCTCTCAAGAACTGAAGCAAAAAACATGACAGTAGAAGCCTATGCTCATGACAATTAGCATAACAGTTCTAGATGTCCTGGGTGGAAATCTTGGAGAGTAATGCTATGTTATATAAAATTATGGGACTAGAAATCAGAAAGTTCGGATGAGAATTCTGATATCCAGTAAGACACAATCACCCTTTGCCTGCCTTGCTTATCTTCTAGATATTTGTTAGTATTTGAAATAATAAATGCTCACCAAGGTAAGCCACTAATTTCCATTTTGTTTGTATTTGGGACAAAGCACACTTATCTTAAAGAGAGCTGGGTTAGGTGGTTTCTATTTGAGATAGGTGTTTGGGTGGCACAAAAACAACGGCACAACTGCTGCTCTCAAATGTGGTTCTTCCCCAAGGCCCTGCTACCATGAGAAGCAAAGTGACATGCACATGTGTGTATATACATTTTCCTATATGCAAATAGATTTCAACAAATTTTTACAGTCTAAAGGTCACTGATCCTCAAATGCAAATATTAAGAACAACAGAAAACAAAATCCAACATAATTTGAAAAAATATTTGCATACATCAAAGTAAGTATTAACTTCAACTGAGGAAAGTCAGAGTTTGTGTAGTAATTTGCTTCTTTTTTGTTGTTTGTTACTATGAATTTTTGTTTGTTTAGTAATATTCAGAAGAAATATATAAAATACCTATTACATTTCCAATTACCAGAATCAAGAAAATTAAATATCCTGAAATTTAACAAAATTATTAAAGCCTGCCAAGTTATTTGTTATGTGGAAGTCCAGGGACCTAGTGGAGAAGTTCCAGCATATAAGTGGAGCAAAAACATTTCAGTCAGGACACACTGGAGAGAGTAAGAGGAACAGTTTTACTTTACCCATAACACCTCTCCTGCAGGGTGGCACAGCTCAATCCACAAAATCAAGACAGGGCGTACAAGCTTAAGAATTCTGCCACTAGAGGGAGCAAGAAGTGTGGAACAGGCAAATCCACAGGAGGTCCGAAAAAAACTCAGAATCTCTAGCAAGACTGAAAGAAGGTATTTCTTCTCCAAGGTCAACAGAGACTAGAGGAAGTAATTGCTACTTCAAATGTGAAGACAGCAACATAAGATTTCAAGGAACATGAAAAATCAAACAGGACAGTACCAAAGGGTAACAATAATTATTTTCCAATAACTGACCCCAAAGACATGGAGACCTGCAATCTACCAGATAATTCAAAATAGCTATTTTAAGGAAGCTCAATGAGCTACAATAAAATGCAGAAAGATAATCCCCCTGCAAAAAAAACAGGAAAACACTACATGAACAAAATGAGAAGTTTAACGAAGAGATAGATATCATAAAAACAGAACCTAAAAGAAATTCTGGAGTGGGAGAAAACAACAAAGCAAATGAAAAATGCAATAGGGAGCATCAATAGAACAGACCAAGCAGAAGAAAAAAGTCCATGAAATAAAGACAGGAACTTTGAAATCATCTATCCAGAGGAAAAAGATTTTTTAATGAATGAAAAGAGTGAAGAAAGCCAATGTGAAGAAAGCCAATGTGAATTATGGGATATCATCAAGAGAAGCAACTTGCAAATTACTGGAGTAGCAGAAAAGGAAAGGGAGAAAGAGGCAGAACGCTTATTTAAAGAAATAATGCCTGAGAACATCCCAAATATGGGGAGAGATTTGCCCATTCAAGTTCATGAAGCTCATAGGTCCCCAAATAAATTCAACTCTAAAGACATTCCCGAAAACATATTATAATAAAACTGGCAAAAATCAAAGACAAACACAGAACCAAAAAAATAGCAAAAAGAAAGAAGCTTATCATTTATAAGGGAATCCCCATAAGTCTATCAGCAGATTTATCCACAGAAAACTTATAGACCAGGAGCAAACAGGATGATATATTCAGAATGCTGAAAGAAAACAACGCCAACCAACTTTATCCAATTAAGTTTTCCCTCAAAAATGAAGAAGAGACCAAAATTTCCCCAGAAAAACAAAAGCTGAGGGAGTTCATCACCACTAGGTCTGCCTTATAAGAAATGCTAAAGGAGTCCTTGAAGTTGAAATGAAGTTGAAATGAAAGGACTCTATCAGTAACATGAAAACATGTAAAAATATACAACACACTGGTAAAAGTAAGTATATAATCAAAACCATAATACTCTGAAATCGTGTTATATTAACCACTTAACTCTAGTTTTTTAAAAAAAGGTTAAAGACAAAAGTATTAAAAATAACTACAGCTATAGTAATTTGTTAATAAATATATTATATAAAAAGAGGCAAATTATGACATCAAAATCATACAAGATGGGGAGAAAGGGAGTAGAGTTTTTGTGTGCTATTGAATGTACATTGTTATCACTGTAAAAGAGACTGTTATATCTATAAGATATTTTATGTAATCTTCCCGGTAACCACAAAGCAAAAATCTTTCAGTATACATGAAAGATAACAAGAAAGAACCAAGGCATACCACTATGGAAAATCATGAATTTGCAAAGGAAAACAGCAAGAGAGGAAGAAAGGAACAAGGGAACCATAATAAAGCCAAAAAAAATAACAGTAAGATGGCATCAGTAAATACTTATCAAAAATTACTCTAAGTGTAAATAAAGTCTCCAATCAAAAGACACAGAACAGACAAAAAAAAATTAATCATATGCTGCTAATAATAGACTCATCTCAGGTTTAAGGACACACAGAGGTTCAGAGTGAAGGAACAGAAAAAGTTATTCCATGCAAATGGAAACCATTTAATTCAAAATGGATTAAAGACTTAAACGTAAGACCTGCAACCGTAAAAATCCTGGAAGAAAACATAGGATAAAGTCTCCCTGACACTGGTCTTAGCAATGATTTTTTGGATATGACACCAAAAGCACAGCAACAAAAGCAAAATAAATAAGTAGAACTACATCAAACTAGAAATCCCGTAGGTAGAGGCAAAGGAATAATCAACAAAATGAAAAGACAACCTATGGAATGGGAGAAAACATTTACAAACCACCTATTTGATAAGGGGTTAACAACCAAATATATAAGGAACTCATATAATCAACAGAAAAAAAAAAAAGGCAATCCAATTAGACTGAGAACCTGAACAGACATTTTCCAAAGACATACAAATGGCTAATTAGTACACGAAAAGATGCTCAGTACCACCAATTATCAGGGAAATGCAAACTGAAGCTACAGTGACCTATCACTTCACACCTGTCAAAAGGATAAGAGATAACAAGGGTTGGCAAAGATTTGGAAAAAAGGGAATCCTTGGGCACTACTCATAGAAATTGGTACAGCCACTGTAATAATACAGAGTCCTCAAAAAAAATAAAAATAGAGCTGCCATATGATCCAGTAATCCCACTTCTTGGTATATATCTAAACGAAATGAAATCAAGATCTCAAAGAGAAATCTGTAGTCCCATGTTCACTGCAGCATTATTCACAATAGCTAAGACATGGAAACAACCTAAATATCCATCTATGGAGGAAAAGATAAAGAAGATGTGAGATACATATAATGTGGGTATGTGTATAAAAAAATATGTGTGTGAAACATGCATGTTTATATGTAACATATGTAACATGAATGTCATTGTAATGGTATCACATACATACATACATATACACTAGGATATCACTCAGCCTTGAGAAAGAAGGCAATCACTATTTTGAAAACCCAAATGATCCTTGAGGGCATTACTCTAAGTGAAATAAGACAGACAGAAAAAGACAAATACTGTATGATAATACTTATATGTAAAATCTAAAAAAGCCAAACTCTCCGAAACAGCAGAATAGTGGCTACCAGACTGAGGATGGGGAAACAGGGAAATGTTCATCAAAAGGTACAAACTTCCAGCTGAAAGATGAATAAATTCTGGGGCTCTAATATAGAGCATGATGACAACAGTTAACAACACTGTATCATATACATGAAAGTTACTAAGAGAATAAATTTTAAATGTTCTCACCACACACACACACACACAAATGGTAGTTAGGTGAGGTGACAGAGGTGTTAACTCTATTGTGGTAATCATTTCACAATATATACATGTATCAAATAGGCAGGGTGTACACCTTAAACTTACACAATGTTTATATTATTATAACTGAATAAAACTGAGGAGAAGAAAAGAAAAAACTATGCAGCCCTTACAGATGCTGTGAAATTTTCAACTGCATGTATTATAATATTTTGAAGCAACTTTACATATTCTCCCTGAAAAAAATGGACCTACTGAAATGGGAGAAGAAGCAGTATCACTTAGGGAAGAAAGAACTTACAGGAAATAACTTAAATTCAGATTATCTCTAATTACAGAAGACACCTCTATTCATTCAACTAGTGACATGCAGAAAATTATGACTGGAAGTCCAATTAGGAGTAACAAATATATGCAACCTTCCAAATTAAAAGCCACAATAAAGGAAGGCTGGTGGTCCAGTTGGTTAAAGCACCCCACTTTAGGTTATGACTCAGGTCGTGATCTCAGGGTCATGAGAGTGAGCCCCGCGTTGGACTCCACACTCTCCACGAAGTATGCTTAAAACACTCTCCCTCTCCTTCTGCCCCACCCTTGTTCATTCCCTCTCTCTCTCAAATAAATAAATCTTTTTTAAAAAATATTTTTAAGGGGCGCCTGGGTGGCTCAGTGGGTTAAAGCCTCTGCCTTCGGCTCAGGTCATGATCCCAGGGTCCTGGGATCGAGCCCCGCATCGGGCTCTCTGCTCCGCAGGGAGCCTGCTTCCTCCTCTCTCTCTCTCTCTGCCTGCCTCTCTGCCTACTTGTGATCTCTGT
>NW_019154086.1:39812184-39845343 GCF_002288905.1 Enhydra lutris kenyoni | reverse complement strand
GGCTCGATCCCAGGACCCTGGGATCAAGCCCCGCATCGGGCTCTCTGCTCCGCAGGGAGCCTGCTTCCTCCTCTCTCTCTCTCTCTCTGCCTGCCTCTCTGCCTACTTGTGATCTCTGTCTGTCAAATAAATAAATAAAATCTTAAAAAATAATAATAATAAATAAATAAATAAATAAAAATAAAAAATATTTTTAAGAAACAATAAAAGCAACAACATCTACTAAATGGTGCAGCTAATATGAATACATGGCAGTATTTCAAAGATTATGTCTTTATGCTTCTTTCTCCTCTTTGACACAACTGTATGTTCATGATTAAAATACCAAGCCATTTTTCTGTAATGAGTAGAAATGAGTCATAATAGCATCTTGAAAATTTTGGTAGCATACAGGCTACTGTCAGAAATTTCTTAGGCAAAGCTTTTGGGAGACTCTCTTGCATTTCATTGTCACAAAATCCATTATATCAGGACAGATCTCAGCCTGCGTGCGTAACATCGATCTAAGTGTTATAATTTTGTCATAAAAATTTATTCTCAGATGAACTTAGCATAAAAGGTCTCCGTCCAGAAAACAGGAATTGAAATGGATATATTATCACTTGAACGGCTTTTTTGTTCACTTATCCTTCAATTACAAGCCTTAAGTTCACTGGTGTCAAGAGAGGTTAAACCAGAAAAAAAAAGTGAAACAATTTTTGAAATATGTGAGGGAAATCTGACACTTAATGTTCCAAATGCATTATTATTGCTATGGTATCACTGAAGTGTGCTACTGATTCATTTTACATTGTGGATTAAATGTTTAAAAGACTATTCATGAAACAAAGAAAAAAATCTGCAAGTATCATTTCATATATAAAAGAAATTGTAAGAACTCTGGGTTTTCTCTTGTTTAAAAAGTCTCCAATTTTTTTTTTAAATCTCTGCTTTGCAAAACTTAAATTTCAAGAGGTAATTAAATTTTAATGGGGCAAAGACGGGGAAGGTGAGAAGGGTAAGTTTTGAGAACTGTAATCATACTGGCAGTAATGATCATATGAAAAGTAACATTTGCACAGCATTGGATAATTTAAAAATTGCCCTCACATGCATGTCTGCATTTGATCATAGCAACTCTATGAGACTGAGTTGTGGGGAGGCTATCATTATCACCATTTTAAACTTCTTCAGTGATTTGCATATATAAAGTTGCAAACTGAAACCAAATCTTCACACTTCAAAATTCAAATTCTCTTCACTACACCACACTGTCCAAGAGTCATCACTTTTCTCAAAGGCAAAGAGAAAAAGAGATTATCTAATTTCTGAGTCATCAATTTCCATTCTAGTACTCAAATCTTGCTAAAATTATAATGACCCATTAGACACTCTTCTGGAGGGTTTAGACCAGAGATTCTCACACCTGAACAGGAATCATCTAAGGAAGATTAAAGTACAGACAGCTGGGCCCTCCACCAGTTTCTGAAACAGTAGGTCTCCAGTGGAACACAACAATTTTCATTTTTAACAAGTTCTCAAGTAATGCTGATATTGCTGGTCCAGAAGCCACACTTTGAGAACCACTGATAAAGAATAATTCTACATTTTCTTTCTATTTTTCAATGATTGAGGTTTTTTTCAATAACTTTAGTGATCTTTATTGAAATGTGCAGTTTATTTGCAAAAGTAACTTAATCACGGGTTTTATCTCCAATTAAAATTGTAGGCAGATCAAATAGATGAAACTGGGATAGTTCCATTTAAATTCTTATCTTCTATAAAAATGTTTGTAAATAGCAAAATCAAGCATTTGAACATACACATTTCAAATCCATTACACATTAAAACAGTTTACAAACATACATAAATAAAAAGTATAACAAAGGGTCCCTACTTTAAAATTTTGTTGATTCTACATATTTTAAGATAACTAGCATTAATTTATTTTGTATTATTTATACTATATTTTATATCAATGCCTTGAATTTTTAGAGTTTTCAGTTTTTATGTTAAATGTCATAACCAAGTCCATTTTTAGAACAAAAAAATGTGACTTCCCCTGAGGGCCAGGTTCACTAGGGTTATATCCAACTAAGAAAACTCTTGTTTGGAAACTATTGTAAGAATTCCTTTGGCAATAAGCAGTAGCTTTCTTAATAGTAAAATTGAGCAAATTCTGTGAGAAGTATTTGTAGAAGTATTTTTGGAGCTAAGAACATTTGTTTCATGAAGACTAAAGCAAGGATTCCAGCTGATACAGTTCTCTGGCTGTCACATAAAAAGCTTAGACAGGGTAATGGGATAATATGAGGACTTTCTTATGTTCGGGAATCCCTTGATGTTGCCACTTGACAAAGTTCACTTGTGTCCACTTCAATTAATTTTTTACAAAGGCAGAGAAATGAAGATAGGTATGGAACACCTGTCTGGTCGTTTTGGCAGACTAGAAAGAAAAGGGTCAAAAAGAAAAAAGTAATAAAATCAGATTTTCCCTAGAACTCCTTCCACAAACTCCTATCTTCTTCCTTCCACAAACTCTTATCCTTTACTAGAATTATATAGTCTGTCACTGAGCCCCCATCTTAATCCAACTGTCCATTTTATTTGTCTACAAAAAGCAGACTTTGAGATGAAAAAGTCCTTGAGATGAGTCATCTTTCCTCAGACCTGAGATCAGGGCAGGCAGCCTCATGATTCTTGCATGTCCAGTATATCCCTTTTTACCTGCTTTTTATGAACTTTGTGAAGGTTGAATAACTTGTATTCTTTTATCTTATTCTAAACCAAATATGCTTCTGATATACATTTTGAAAGACTACATAAGAATACAGCAACAACATTTGATTGTACAACAGCTGTAATGAAGCATCCAAGGACTATGAAGTTACTCAAAGGCAGATTTGAATAGAGACTTCACCCTAAACCTGTAAATATAAGGGTGACCAACTCTACAAGTTGCTCAGAAATGAGGGGTTTCCCAGGACAAGAGACTTTCAGGATTAAAACCACTGAAAAACCGGTTCTGGGAAAAATGGGACAACTGGTCACTGAGTTGCAATGAAATATTTCTCAAGCAAAAATAAATAAATATTAGGACTCCCCCTCTCCCCTTCCAATTTTCTGAAAGCTATTTTCACCAGATAAAATATATTAAAATTTATTAGTAGTTATCACTTTGCTATTAGATGTTAAATACTTTATGTGGGCAATATCAGTTATTCTTCTTTTTTTTATTATTATTTTTTTTAATATCAGTTATTCTTTAAATGAACTCTTAGAGCCAAATGCCGTTTTAATCACTCCCATGTTGACAGATGCCAAAAATAGAGACGCAGAGCAGCTAAACACCCTACACAAGGTCATAGGGATAATAAAGAGTACAGCAAGTGCTCGAACCCAAGCAGTCAGATTTTCAAATGTGCACACTGAGCTCTTTCTACTCAGAGGGCTCCTCAGACCAGCGGCCTCAGCATCACCTGAGAATTAGTGAAGGAAACTAAAGTTAGACTACAGTAGAACTTGGATCTCTAGAAGTAAATTTAAACACACTAAGTAAAAACTTAAAACTGAAACTCAGACAATGCTTTCTTATAGCACAGGTTTGGGTGGGGGGGTTCCTCAAAATATACCTATTTAAAACATGACCAAGACTATCCCTTTTTTCTAATACAAATGAATCACAAAGCAGGAAAGACAGAGACCAAAATAGCAAAGAATTTTGAAAGAAACTTTGAGCTGATCTACTTTTTGTGCTGTTTAAGTTCCTAGCTTTCACATAAAACTGAAAATAGGAGGGAAATTCATAATTAGGAGACTTACTTATGTTTAGCACAGATTTAGAGTTTTGAATATAAATATAAATTAACAAGTATTTAATGTTCTTCTCAAAAACAGAATTTAGCAGTGATAGTCTATCAAGCACTCTTAGCGAAAGCTGAAAGCACAGCAATAAAATCTCATTCCCGGCTGAACCAGACACACAAAGTCAGAAGTGATAAAGTCATTATCGTTTGCTAGATTAAAAACACTCAGTCTCAATGACAACCGAGACCCAGTTCAAAATAACAGCTTCAGTCTATCAGAGTAAATATTTTATGTGCCAAAATATGTTGGGTACACAGTCTATACCAAATTATGTGTTTAATTAGTTGCATTTCATCACATGCCTTTATATCAAGACTATCCCTTCTATATAACATTACTTTTTCTCTATAAAGTGAACAAAATAGTCACTAGAAACAAATGCATTTAGAAAATAAGACCATAATTCTATCTTCAAAATCCCTGTTTAAATCTAAAGATTTTTCTCACTCTTTTTTTTAAATAATGCATAAATATATTATTTTTTCTTTAAATTTAAATGGAATCCTTGAAGGCTTTAGCTTCAGGTATCACAACTGACATTATTAGGCTACAGTAGAAGGAAACTACATTTCTAAAACTCTGTGCCAGGGACTTTAATCATTATTTTATTTAATCTCCCAACGATGCTATGAAACAAGTATAATTAACCACCATGTAAAGGAGGAAGCAAGACTCAAAGAATCTAAGAGAATCACCCATGGTTTTCTTTTTCTTTTTTTTTTTTTTAAAGATTTTATTTATTTATTTGACAGACAGAGATCACAAGTAGGCAGAGAAGCAGGCAGAGAGAGAGGAGGAAGCAGGCTCCCCGCTGAGCAGAGAGCCCGATGCGGGGCTCGATCCCAGGACTCTGGAATCATGACCTGAGCCGAAGGCAGAGGTTTTAACCCACTGAGCCATCCAGGCACCCCATCACCCATGGTTTTCGTCAGAGGAGCTGCATCAGGATTTGAACTCAGCTCTGAGACCCAAGTACAATGCCTTCCAAAGGTGACCATAAGTCCTTGTGGTACATCATTCAAGGCCTCTAGAGCTGAAAGTAAACTCTTCCCTATCTAACAAGTGACAGTTTAGGGATAGCATAGACTCACAAGGAACAAAAAAACGAAAGGAAGGTTGGATATTCCACCCAGCCACCTTAGGCCCCCATCTCTAAGTCACCATAGCCCATGGTAAAATGTAACCAAAGTAAATGGCACAACTCTTCCCTAGTGATGAAAGGTGTTGGGGGATGTGTGCAATGGCTCTTCAAAGTACAAGTCCACCTAGGAGTTGGTGAGTATCATCCAGCAAGCCAGAGGCAGCAATTCCCACTGACTATTCCCCAGCACAGATGATACAATGGCTTGAACCCAAGTGCATGGACCTAACTAAATATGTCTGGCTGCCCCAAAGAGCAAACCACGAGGTTCTCCTCTTTATGGGTTCCACTGCATCTGTGGCTCTTATCCAGAAGTGCCAGGCATTCCAGAAACTGACATTTCCATACACAAGTAAGTCACCAAGCCTCTTCAAGGACACTGCTAAATGTCAGTCATCCACCTCTTCGGCAAACACAGCATTTGAACCCACACTCAACCTCAATCCCACAATCAAAGTCGCCTGCTTTTAAGGTTTATAGATTTCAACTAACTTCTCAGACATTTGGTGATCAAAGAAGAGTAAGATCACATTTTAAAATGACATTTGCTTGGGGTGTCCAGCCTCCAAAAAGAATGTGTCCTAGGAGCCCTTTTCAAAACTGCTCTCCTAATTCAAATTTATTAATCAGACCCAGTCCCCTCAGGGGGCCTTTCCAAAAGGCTCCAGTCCATGAAGGCTCTCCTCTGTCTCAACTGCTTCAAGTATGAGGTAAACTCGCCTCTGTGGAGGGCTATTCCTGAGCATGCATCTATACTGCCCAAAATCAGCCACTATTGCATGGACTTCTTGTTTATTCTCCACATCTATGACATAGTAAAGGATAAAACCAGTCCTGGCAGGTTGCTTCAGCAGAGCCTCCTGGGATGGCAACGCCTAGGCAGAGGGACCACAGTACAGAATCTGATGTGCAAAAATGTGATGAGGCATAAACAAGCTCTGTTAAATGAACACATGTCAACAGATTCACTATGGTCTGATTTCCACGTAAGATTGCTAACCTATTCATCTACTATGGGCTGATAGGGGTTTGGAAGGAAACAGAGAAAGCAGAGTAGATACACTTGGGCTACACAGACAGCATCCATCCCAAGCAGTTGTTAAAGAGGCAGAAATGCAAATAGGCTGGGAGAATAAATGTCATAAGATCATGCTATGTCTCAACTTCATGCATTTTGAACTAGCAAGTAATATGGAGAAAACAAAACTAGCATATGCTTCCCAGTGGCCAACTTTCACTTTTCATCACTGTTCTTTCCCTTTACTCAAAACAATAAGGTATCTCTGCTCTTGTACCTCAGAGAAGCCTGGCAGCTGGGGTGTGGAGGCAGTAAATGGCTCAAGGGTGAAGTTAATGGCCGTAGAGGATAACATGCTTTCAGAGAGCACTTCCCTGTTTGTTTTTTTTAAATATTTATTTATCTTATTTGAGAGAGAGAGAGAGTACATATGTGAGGAAGGGGAGGGACAGAAGGAGATGAAGACGAAGAGAGAAGCTCAAGCAGACTCCATGCTGAGCAGTGAGCCCAAGCACAGGGCTCCCATATCTTGACCCTGAGATCACAATCTGAGCTGAAACCAAGAGTCAGATCTTAACTGACTGAGCCACCCAGGCACCTCTTCTTTTAAAGATTTATTTATTTATTTTAGAGAGAGAGCAAGCAGCGGGATGGGCAGATGGAGAGGGAGAGAGAACCTCCTGCAAATTCTCCACTGAGCTCAGAGCCGGAAGTGGGACTTCATCTCGCAATCCTGAGATCATGACCTGAATCAAAATTAAGAGTTGGATGCTTAACCCACTGAGCCATCCAGGCACCCTCAGAGAGCACTTTCTAAATAGGCTCTCTATGTACCCACATCCTTATCTCAGGCTCTGCTTTTAGGGGAACCCAAACTAAGAGGAAAATCAAGACAGAAGAAATTGCATAGTCATCCAGAAGAGCTGAAAAAGAGGTTTCTGTGAATAATTTATGTACCATCCAAGATTATCCTTAAGGCCCTAAGTATCAATTTGTCAGAAACTTTTTGCTGACTATGAATAGCAGTAACTTAATTGCCAGTTACCTATAGTTCAGTTGAGTAAGTTAATAAAACCATTTGTTTGGTCAAACAGAAAATGCTAAAGAAACTCCAGTGCTGATACTGTCACTACTAAAGATGCTAAAGATAACAACACCATGACACAGGTTATAAAAAGTAGCCTAACTCTATAAAGGTATAAATAATTACCAATAACAAGATTATTTTTATATTTAATATTTTAATAGACTTTTTTCGATTTTTTAGAATGATTTTAGGTTCACAGCAAAACTGAGCAGAAAGTAGAGTTCCCATAAAATAGAGTTCCCATATATTCCCTGCCACACACATGCATAGCCTCCCTCACCAATATCTCACACCATGGTGGCATATTTATTACAATCAATGAATCAACACTGACACATCCCTATCACTCAAAGTCCATATATACATTAGCTTTCACTCTTGCTGTTCTACATTCTAAAGGTTTAGATTTAATTTTAAATTGCAAAATGGTATACAAAAATGAGATCTTCACCCAAGATGTCACAGCTCAGAAAACAGAGAGATACCCAACTGAGCTAGCTAAAAGTCTTTGGAACAGATCCCTAGCAATCCTATACAACCCACTGATCAATTGTTGATGCATCATAGAAATGTCTATCAAGAAGAATAAAGACTAAGCTCACAGAGAAGTGCAGAACCTCATGGTCATTCCCACTGGCATGACTCAACCACTGTAAAATCCTTACATATTAAATCCACAAACTATTTAAGTACTCTTTGTGAATGGAACAGGATTTGACATAAAATTAAGACAATTCCAGCCAAACTAGCAGAATGTTTGTTAGCAGCTTGGAAGAAAAGAAAGTAGGTAATGATGGAGTACTCTTAAGAAATGATCCATTACCATTTCTCCCAATGCCTCCTGATGAGGGGAAAAACTCAGATCGAGGACTCTAAGTGGAAAAAATGATTCAGAAGAGCAAAATTCTGGATATAAAGTTATTTCAGGAATAGTAGATTTATTGTGCTCATATTTACATTTTTATGTATGTACAATCATATGTGCAGGTGTTTTATAAACCTATCTAATTAAGTCTAAAAGAGCCTTTTCTAAAAATATGGAATAAAAAGCTTAGGGGTAAAAAAAATTTATCTAATTAGTAGCTCTTTTTCCTTTCTTAGCAACACAATTGATAGCATCTTAAATTCAATAAAATATGACAAGTGCTTACAAAATTAAGGGAAGCTCTGGGGGAGCCAAGGTAAGGGAAAACCACCAATGGCTTTCAGAGGTCAGAAGGTTTAAGGAATCACAGAAAACCTGTGATGATGGCGATCTCAGCTGCTGGCACCAAGTAATCCTATAGAAGAATGCCCAAAACTCAGAAGTAAACCTTTGTCTGCCATTGCCCTTTACCTGCCCACCTGCTGACAGAGTGGACCCCCATGACAGAATGTGCTCTTACAAGAAGTCACTGGAGAGCTGGATCCTTCCCTCTGCCCACCACTTGAGGGCACAGTGAGAAGGTGACAAGCCAGACAGAGAGCACTCACCAGAACCCAATCATGCTGGTACCCTAATCTGAGGCTCCACAACTGTGAGAAAGAAATACCTGTTGTTTAAGCCACCCAGTTGATGAGATTTTGTTATGGCAGTCCAAGCTAATTAATACACTAGGCTTCTCTCCTAAAATGAAGTGCAATCAGCACCTTTAATATCATATAGGGGATGGCGATGACCGTGAGTTAACAAGAGACAATCTGTACAATTGTTCTCGGTTCTTTACTCACTCCTTAATAAGATTACATACACATCTACACTCTTTCCCACATGACTTTGCAGTGCCTCCCACTGTGGGCAAAGTATACATATCTCAACCTACTGCAGCTGCACTTGGCATGTGAGTTGCATGAGACAATGGAATTTTAGTAGACGTAAGTCAAGCAGAAGTTTTAAATATGTTTGTGTGGTTTAGCCTGCCTACTTACACTTCAGTTGTCTGTAATAAGAAGACCATGCCCCCAGACAGCCAATGGCACTGGAGAAGCAGACAGGAACTCAACCCACAGCCCAGAGGCAAGGCCAGGCAATCTTAGAGCCCAGCAGAGCCACAGACAACCCACAGACCTATGAGGGAGAAAATGAATATTTATTATTGTAAACCCCCAAGATTTTGACATTGTTTATTATGCAACAAGAATTACTGCAAGGATTAAATATACATCTCAAACAGTGCTTGGTACATATTAACCATAACTATTTCAGGAATCTTATAAATTAGGAGCATGATGTAAACAACATATGTAAACAAAGTATTCAGAGTTTTTGTTTAAAGATAATAGCAGGTATGAATAGCAAGCCTTCTAAATGTAAATAATGTTACATTTTTACATTTTCTATATCAAATTATATCTAGTTTGAGCACCAGACATCAGGGTTGGCAACAAGTCTAACAGCTATCCTTTTTACACCCCTCAGCCCTTTCTGGCATGATACAAAACCCTCAGGACTTAGATGGTTCCAAACAGAGGGGGAAGGCCAGACTTTCAGACAACTTGTGGAAATAAATGGAGCTCAAAAAACATTTTGTACCTTTACACCTAAGACCTCAAACTATATTAAGTAATACATGCTCTCTACATTGCTAGAATCTAAGGGAGTAAATGTCACCCATTGTCTTAATTTATATTTATATTCCTAATTACTTAAATTAGAATTAGAATTAGAATTAAGAGGACTTTAAAGGGCTATTTGGAAGTAATAGTGGTTTAAAAAAAAAAGGAGATGGTCTATCACCATTTTAATTTAATGTATCCTTAAAAAATGTAATCAGAGTAGTGTAAAAAGAAGAGGATTTGTCTTAAGTGATATACAACAAGTTTGTGCATATGCAATTAAGTATACATCAGAATAAGTATATAGAAAACCATTCAAAGAATAGTATCATTCTTTGAAGGGCAATTTGGTAATTCTTATCAAGAGCCATAAAGTTTTTATGTCCATGGACCCTGTAATCTCATTCTTAAAACAAATCTAAACCAATAAATCAAAAGACAAAAGATACATTTATAAAGCTGTTATATTCACCTCTAACAGTGGAAAGTAAAAATAACCTAAACCTAAGAGAGCCTTGGTAAACTTTGTTATATCATTTTTAAGAATATTATGCAGTATGTCAAAATAAACACTGTAGAACCATAAAAATCAACAAGAAAAACAAATAAAAATAAGTACACTCAAAGTAATGTGTGGTTAAAAAAAAAACAAAAACCCTGCAGCATAAAAAAAATGATTGCACATGTGGCAAAAAGTTTAGAAACAACACAAAGAGTTTGAGTATAATATTTTTCATCTTACATTTTTACTTACATTCTAAACACCTTTTGTAAAAATAAAACAATGAAAAAACTATAGGTTACTTTGTGCTGGGTGGGGGGGGGAATGATGGTCCCTAAAAATAGAAGCAAAGAGTAGGTGGATCCATTTCTAGATCCTACTAGGTTAGGAAGGTGAAGAGGCAATTGTTCTTAACTCTCACTCCCAAGACCAACCAAAGATACCAAGAAAGGTATGAGAAATCCCTGAGATGAAAACAGAGGGCTATCTTGAACTAATGTGAGAGGAAGAGACTGGCTTCAGGGAGAACAAGAGGCAGCTCAGTAGAGTGTAGAGGATAGAAAATAGAATAAAATAGAAAAGGCACCGTTGGGATAAAGAGTATCTACCCTACACCTACAGCAACTCAGATGTGTTCTGAGTGATCTCAAAAACAAAGGAAAATCAATGGCAGGAGCTACTGTGACACCATGCATAAAGTATCAACTCCGGTTAAGTCGCTATGTTTAAGGAAGATCCCCACCTAAAGCTACTCTTTCCTGAGGGGCAAAGGGCAATGCCCTACATTACCTTCTTTTTTTAGTATGAGGAGAGATGGACTGAGTTTTTCACTGCCTGAACCTCTGAACGCCAGGGATCATATATATACCCCACTCCTGCTCCTTGAGCTAATTGAGTGACAAAGGAAGGGGTCTGACCTTCCCCTATCTGCTCTGCTTGACAGAATAACCCCAAGAAAAACAAAGCACATAAATCAAAAGCATAAGATATTTAAGGGTTATAACTATCTGGCTTTTCAGATTCTATCAAAAGCAAAAATACATACACCAATAACTTTAAATCAGCTTAATGAAATATTTGTTTATTTCTTCTTAAGATTTTATTTACCCATTTGAGAGAGAGAGAAAGAACATGAGAGGGGAGAAGGTCAGAGAGAGAAGCAGACTCCCCGTGGAGCTGGGAGCCTGATGCAGACCGATCCTGGGACTCCAGGATCATGACCTGAGCCAATGGCAGTAGCTTAACCAACTGGGCCACCCAGGCACCTGAAATATTCTTTTTAAAGGAAAGAATTCATCAATAGGATTAAAAATTTATTGAAGAGTGAAGCAAATATTTTAAAGACAAGATTATAATAGTTGAAATAAATAACACAAAAATGATACACTTCAAAAAGAACACTGCTCAGAAAGGAAGGGCAAAGAAATAAAAAAAAAATCAATAGGCATAAGAAATAGAAAGAGAAGTGCTAAAATGCAAATCACAGAAAGGGAAAAAAATTGAAGAGGAGTAAATATTTGAAGAAGCAATGCAGATAAATACTCGATTTTTTTAAAGATAACAGGCCTAAGATGGAAAGAGTCTGTACAGTGGCAAGAAAGAGAAAGAAAGAAAAATCCACACCACATTATATTAAAAAATTAAGAATAAGAAAGATAAAGAAAAAATCCTAAAAGTTAACAAAAAGAAAAAAACGTATTACACTAAGTAAGAACCAAATTATTCAGAAACAACACTGCCATAAAGACTATGGAAGTACAGGCACCTGGGTGGCTCAGTGGGTTAAGCCACTGCCTTCGGCTCAGGTCATGATCTCAGGGTCCTGGGATCGAGTCCCGCATCAGGCTCTCTGCTTGGCAGGGGACCTGCTTCCCACTCTCTCTCTCTTTCTGCTTGCCTCTCTGCCTACTTATGATCTCTCTCTGTCAAATAAATAAATAAAATCTTTAAAAAAAAAAAAAAGACTATGGAAGTAGAATTCCCAAAGTACTGAAGAAAATGAACTTAGTATTTAGAACTGTATATCCAGCCCAAATATAAATCAAATCTCAAGGCTTAATAAACACATTCATTCTCAGGAATATAAGGCCTCAGAAGGTATGCCATGCAAAGATCCATGATGACAACAGGGTGGGAGATGCTTACATAAAAGGGCAAACAAGAGATGCTTCAAGTGATATGTGAATAAAAGAGATTAAGTACCTTGGTTGCTATGCTAAAGTTGGTTCCTACCTTAAAGAGAGGGAAGGAAAGAAATCTATTATCAACATAAAAGAGGAAATATAATAATCCTATTTAAAAACTTAGATGTTTTCAGTATGTTGAGAGTTAGGTTCTCACAAGGTGTGTAAGAACGCAACCTGTAGTCCACCAAGCTAGCCAGTTTGTGAACTGTTTGTCAGTTCTTAACAATTTTCTTGCACCAGTGTGTATCAATCACATCACTAAAATCACTTAGTTCAGGTAATGTGATTTTTACATATAAAGACTTTCTCAATGAAGGGAGCGGTGCTTATTTTAAATTCTAGCAGGAGGTCTTTATCTCATGAATCAGTAACAATTCCCAGACGAGCATTTTGAGTAGACAAAGCTATTAATTTAAAAGAGAGAAGGAGATGAAGTGGGTGAAAAGAAATAGAAATAGAGGGGGGTGAAAGGTCCCCCAATAATGGGTCCATGATTAATGGAGCGAGACTGATATAAAGCGAAGGTCAAGCAAAGCTTTGTTTCGCGCCAAACATCAAGAATCAAACCAAACGCTCAGGGCCGCGCCTCTTACAGAGAGGGCGACCCCTCTCTGCTTCACAGACTAGCTTTTAAGGGCAAAGTTCATGAGATTGTAACACACAGAGAAAGCTACACAGTCATGCTAGGTCACACCAAGTGACCAACTGAATTACAATTTACCCTATAATAGACATTTGAACTAGCCTATCACCTTGGTCAGAATTGGCACCCAAAAGGCGGGGCCCACACTCCTTGGTAGCTAGGGAGACAGTATGCACGCTCTACTGATTGGATGTCTCCACCTGACCCAACTCATCCCTACATTTGGGCTGTTATTTCCACCTGACCTGACCCACCCTTGTATTTGGGCTGTGTTACCTGGGACTGGTTTCCCAGACTTGCTTTTAAGTAAGTTCCCCTTGGGGGGGGGCAAGGTCAATTTAAGTTTTACTGCATAAACAACAAAATGGCTGTTCAACCGAGGTGGAGCCGCTCTGGCTGAATAGACCCTTACATGGGGGAAAAAAAAACAAGTAAGTTGAGATATTTTGGACTGGTCCAAATATATTAATAATTAGCATAAATATTAACTAGATTTTAAAAAGACAAAGTCACAGTTTAGATTTTACAAAATCTAAAATATGCTGTTTATAAAAGATATTCCTAAAGCATAAGAACACACAAAAACTAAAAGTAAAATGATAGAAAATTAAATACAAAGCAAATACAACCAAAACAAAGTTGCTACAGCTATTACTAACAATATATTAAATAAATATCAAAGTAAAAGGTATTATTAAAGAGAGAATTCAGTTCACTACTTAATGTAATTATCCAAGAAGATAAAGTAGTTTTAAATATGTGGTTACTAATAAAATGTCTAAAAGTATATAAAGTAAATTTTATAAGAACTGCAAGTGATGAGGGAACAGAAATATGGCTAAAGACAAAGCAGAAGCTGACACCCCGTAAACCCACCCCACACTCAAGGGTGGGCCAAGTGTGACATTCCTCCTTGAATCTCCCAACTATCTCACCATTAATGCCTTGCTAGAGGGGAAAAACCACCTAACTTGACAAAGGCAAGGTCTCAGGTATCTTGCAGGTCCTCTTTAGCATATGAAAGTTCGTTTGAAACCTCCCGCTTCCTTAACCTCCTCCTTCCAACTTGTAGGTAGAGAATGAGCCACTCCTCCTGACCCTGGTGAGGCTCTTTCTGCCCACGGGTTCTATCCCCGTGCTCTAATAAACCACCATTTTGCACCACAGAGGTCTCAAGAATTTTTCTTGGTCCTCGGCTCTGGACCTCACTTATATTCTAAAACTTCATCACAAGGACAGAGTAATAAATCTACCATCATAGTGAGGGATTTCAGCACAGCTTTCTCAATTATTGAGAAGACAAATAGAGGAAAAAAACAACAAAGATATACAAGATCTGGATGACATAACTAAAAAACAAAACCTAATGAACATCTGATACTTTGAATAAAAATATTCTCAAGTACGGATGACTATAAAAATTTATCATGAATTAGGCCATAAGGCCTCAACAATTTTACCCAGAAAAGTATGCAATTAGTCATTAATAATGTAAATACAAATTTTTAATTCCCACTTATTCAAAATTTATTTTTTTTTTAAAGATTTTATTTATTTATTTGACAGACAGATCACAAGTAGGCAGAGAGGCAGGCAGAGAGAGAGGAAGGGAAGCAGGCTCCCTGCTGAGCAGAGAGCCCGATGCGGGACTCGATCCCAGGACCCTGAGATCATGACCTGAGCCGAAGGCAGCGGCCTAACCCACTGAGCCACCCAGGCGCCCTCAAAATTTATTTTTAAAAGCCCTGATAAATGACTCATGGGTTAAAATAAGACCTTAATGGAAATTTTAAAATATCTAGAACAGATTAAAATTTTTTTTTACTTTTTCAATTTTATTTTATTGATTTATCATTTTTTTAGCAGAATAATCTCAAACACATTTTTACTGATTGGAGTTCTTTTTTTTTTTATTTTTTTCTTCCAAGTTTTTATTAAATTCTATTTAGGTAACATACACTGTAATATTGGTCTATAGTGCAGGATTTAGTGATTCATCTCTTATATACAATATCCAGTGCTCATCACAAGCGCACTTCTTAATCTCCATCACCTATTTAACCCATATCCCCACCCACCTCCTTCTGATAATCATCAGTTTGTTCTCTAAAAGTCTGTTTTCTGTTTTGTCTCTTTTTTCCTATTATGTTCATCATTTTGTTTCTTAAATTCCACAGATGAGTGGAATATGGTATTTGTCTTTCTGACTGACTTATTTCACTTAGCATAATACTCTCTAACTCCATGATAAGCATACTCATTTTTTTAATCAGCCAACATATAGTATACCATTAGTTTTTTATGTAGTGCTCAATGATAGAACTGATTTAAAAATTTTTTAAATTATGTATCAAAATTCATGTGATGTGAGAAAAACAGTGATCGGAGGGAAAGTTATACAGCCTCTTTAGGACTATTGACAGAAAAAAACTGAAAGCCTCAAAATTAATGAATTAATTGTCCATCTTAAGAGATCAGAAAAGGAGCAACAGGATAAAACTAAAGAAAATACAAGATAAGAGATGAATGAAAACATAGAATAGAGAAGACCAACAAAGATAAAATGCTAAAATATGGCTATCTGGAAAAACTGACTAAATAAACTTTGCCAAACTTAATCAAGGAAAGTAGAGAATAAATACAAATAATTTTATAAATTAAAAAAAGGCAATTATTACAGGAAAAATAGGAGTTTAAATGATTTTAAAAGACTTCTACTTTCAAACCAGACAGACTCAGGGACCAGATTAACTCATCTGCCAGAAACTAAAAAAAAAAAAAAAAAAAAAAAAACCAAAATATTTGAAAAAGTAGTTTTTAGATATTGGTCATTACACAACAATTGACAGTTAAGTGATACTAGAGAGACAGAAAATTTGAAGGGAGCCCCACAATCACCCAGAAGCTTACTGCCTGGGAGAGTTTTCAAACTTCAGCTCAGTAAACATCTCTTGTATCTGTAACACACTGCTAGGGGGAACGTAAATTAGTAAAACCACTTTGTTAAAGAATTTAACATTATATTCTATAGTTAAAAGATTTACATAACCTATAGTCTAGCAATTCATTCCACTCCTAGGTATTTATAAAAAGAAACTCTAGCTCCTGTAGGATAGGATACTTGTAAAACACCGTTCATACTAGCATTGTTCACGATAGTGAAAACATGAAAACATCTCAAATATCTATCCACAGTAACTTGGATGAATGAACCATGTTATATATACATAGCAGGCAAAACTAATTAACTACACAGGGACTTGTTGCCATAAGGAGAACTTTTTTCAATATCACATTAATTCAACATGATATTAATATCAATATGATATTAAATGATATATGATACAATGTGATAACAGGAAAAAAAGAGACAAAACAGAAAGGTTGAACATGATACTCTTTTTGTAAAGTTAAAAATTAACAAAGGCTACATTAGAATATGTAAAAAGAGGGGTGCCTGGGTGGCTCACTGGTTTAAGCTTCCAACTCTTAGTTTCTCATCGCATGTGAGATGGAGCCCCAATTGGCTCTTTGCTCAGGGGAGTCTGCTTGAAGAGTCTCTCTCTGCCCCTCCCCCCATGGGTGGGCGCACACAAGAAGGTGTGCACCTCTCTCTAAAACAAATAAATAAATCTTAAAAAAAAAAAAAAAAGTAAAAATACAATTTATCCATACAAAAAAGGAAAGCAGCTCCCACTTCCAGGGGCTTAGATGTATTTTTCCCTACTCCTCCCACTAAGTATAACTAAAAACCCCGTATATAAAATATAAGACAAACATCATGCTGAACATGACATTCTCATGACTTATTTATAACTGTTAGTTTGTAATTTTGACCCCCTTCACCTACTTCACACAACCCGGATATGCCTGGAGTATTGGTGACCCCAGCCAACAAAGCAGTACTCAGTAGCTTCCCTGTCTGCTGGTTCTCAGAGGTTATCAGAATTTTCCCTTCACAGACTCAATCATGTCTACTTACAGAACGAGTCAGCAAAAGAACACGTGTCTTCTTCCAGAGACCAAAGGATAGTTTTGCTCACACAGTTTCTTCAGCTCATCCAGTCGCTAAATTAACATAGAAGCCACCATTGTACCCCACTGGAGAAAAAACACAGAAGTTAAGAATGAAGATCAGAGTTGGGGTCTCCCTCAGACTTGTCAGCAGGCACGACACGATCTCCTCCTGGCTGTAAAGAGCTTAAAGACTGACAAGACAACTGAAAGGCCTGATGCTATCGTTCATCACTACCATCAGCAGTCATGGTGCCTATCTCTCAACCTCTAGGCTATGGAGGTTTTTTGAAGTCTGTAGCTCTGTAAACAAAGCGCCAGGTCATGGTATTCCTGACAACTGACCCCTTCAGAATGGAGATATGATCAACAGAGGTCAGGGTCTACTGCAAGAGCTGTCCTGGAGACACCTCAGAAACATTTTTGGTGGAAGACGGTGGACCAATGTGGTAACAACTCAGCAGAGGCTGCCAGGAGGTGTAGAGATAAAGCAACTGCCCCGTACAGAGCAGGGCTCCCTTCGCTGGAATTGCAAACACAATCAGCCACAGAACTCATCCAAATGGTTTGCAAGTCTTTCCCCGTTTTGGCGGGTTGCAGGGCAGAAAGGCCCTTCTTCACCTCCGCAGGATGGATGGGGCCAGGCCTTTGCACGCAGTTGCCCCACGAATCCCACAGCAGCAGTGGCCAGGGGTGGCAGGGGCCACTAGAGTCACCACGTCCAAGTCCTGGTCTGGACCCCACCACACTTTTCCCAGCCCAGCCAGGTCTGCCACGACCGACGCAAACAAGCAGCTCTCTAACTTCTTTCACAGGCAGTGGCGCTCCACACACTCCAGGGCCCAGTGCGTGCGCACGTCACGCACCTCACGCACCTCACGCACCTCACGCACCTCACGCACCTCACTGCTGGATCGGCACTTGGCAAGCTCTTCCGGTGCAGTTTCTATGCTGCGGCTTGTTCGGGTCACATGACCTGTGTGGCTCGCCCTTGCGGATTAAAACGCAGGGCGTCTTCCGTGGGGCCGGCCGCCTCTGGTGTGGAGAGTGCTTTTCATGAGCACAAACAGCGTAGCTTTGCATGGTTTCTTTCTCCTGGAGTCGAGACGCAAAGATCTCCTGCCACCTCCACTTCACTGCCTGTGCGGGAAGACCTCTACTTCCCTCTCCAGGAAGATGTTGAAGTCCCAGAGCAGCTGACCTTCATCTCAAAAAGGTTCCTATTCCAGCAGGTATGAAGTGATATCTCATTGTGGTTTTCATTTGCATTTCCTGATGATGAGTGACATTGAGCATCCTTTCATGTGTTAGTTGGTCATTCCTGTGTACTCTTTGGAGCAATGTCTGTGTCTTCTGCCCATCTTTTAACTGGATTATGTTTTCTGGGTTTGAGTTGTATAAGTTCTTCTTATATTTTATCAGATATGTCATTTGCAAATATCTTCTCCCATTGAGTAGGTTGTCTTTTAGTTTTGTTAGTTGTTTACTTGGCTGTGCAGAAGCTTTTTATTTTCATGTAGTCCCAGTAGTTTAATTTTGCTTTTGTTTCCCTTGCCTCAGGAGACATATGTAGAAAAACGTTGCTGCAGCCAATGTCTGAGAAATTACTGCTCTCTTCTAAGATTTTTAGGGTTTCAGATCTCATATTTAGATCCTTAATCTGTTTTGAGTTTATTTTTATGTGTGGTGTAAGAAACTGGTATGTTAACTACACTGGAATTAAAATTTTAAAAATATATTAGATAAGTAGATAGTTGTTCATAGATTGAAATTTAAAAAAAAAAAACTCTCACCATGGCAGTTCAAGTGCATGTTGCTGAGGTCAGCTTGTATAGCATGGTGTACAACATGGTGACTATAGTTAATAATACAGTATTGCATATTTTAAAGTTGCCAAGTGAGTAGATCTTAAAAGTCTTCACAAGAAAAAAGTGTTGCAACTATTATGGTGACAGATATTAACTAGACAACTGTGATCATTTATACATATATAGAATCATTATGTTGTATGCCTGAAACTGAAAAATGTTATATGTCAACTATACCTCTATTTAATTAATGAACAAACAAAAAAATAAGACAATCATTAGAAGACCTGAAAAGTGGAGGGAAAAAAGTAGACAATCTAGGGATGTGTTATGACCCACGGAAGTCTAGGGAGTTTTCTGGGTTTTATTTTTGCCTTATATATACCACACATAGAGCTGAAGAATCCAGCAACATAGAAATGCCAATGGACACAGAGAACAAAAGGCCCCAACAAAGCCTATTCTCCCTGGCCAAAGAATCAGGAAAGGGACAGCCTAGCAAGACAAAAAAACCTGTAGGCAAAAACTGCTCTATTCCATCAAAACACCACAGAAAACTGTGGCCCAACCCATGCCAGCAAAGACTGAGTAAACTGCCTACACTTCCACCACAATCCCACCACTCACCCACATCCCATCAAGCGGTAACAAAGAACTCCAAACCACCAATAGCGGTAGTGTCAAAGAGTAGAGTAGGGAATCAGGACTTCCATCTGCACCGTGCAAGAATAACGTCCCTTGTGGGTTTAGGGAAGACAACATGGGGAACCTGGATTTTTTCACTCCAACCTGAGAGTAACAGGGTGCTGGTCTTTCCTCTCCACTGTGGTGGTGTGAGAGGAAGCCCTGGGGAAATTCAGTACCTTCGTCACTACCCAGTGTAGTGAGGCTGTCATGGTTACAGTGGAGACCACACGAGGAGCAGTAATGTGGTATTCATAACCCTCTCTGCCAGGGAAGTATCACTGGAGGCCTACTAAGGAGGCAGAACTCCCAAACCTGCCCATCAGTAATGAGGAACCACATCCTCAGGTACCAACAAAGACCAGGTAGGGAACCTGGACTCTATACCTACCTGGTAGTAGTGAGGCAGGGCCCTCCCTTATTCTCCAGAGAGATACCAGAACAGAAGGTTTAAAAGAAAATCCAGAATCTCATAATGTAGTACACGAAATGTCCAGGTTTTATTTGAAAAATCACTTGTCAGACCAAAAACAATGAAGATCTAAAACTGAGTTAAAAGATAGTTGAAAAGACAGAGATGAAAATAATATTAATATTGTCTAATAAACATTTTAAAGTAGCCATAATATAAAATGCATGTGCACAATTATAAGCACAAAAAAAAAAAGAAACAGTCTCAATGAAAAAATAAATAGTATCAACAAAGAAGGTAAAAAGAAGAACTAATGGAAATTTTAGAACTCAAAAAAAATTTTTTAACAAAATAAAAACCTCAGTGGATGGAAGCAAAATTGATGAACAAATAAAAAATAGAATAAAATAAGCAGAAATTAACCAACCTAAACAACAGGGAAAAAGTAGGCCCCCCAAAAACAAAATTAACGGAACTTTAGATACCAGTTCTACAAAATCTCTTCTAATAAGAAGGCATGGAATAGAAAGGAAAAGGATACTTTCCAATTCATTTATGAAGCCAGAATTAGCCTGCTACCAAAACCATAGACAGTATTAAAAGAGAAATCTACAGGTCAACATCCCTGATGAACATAAATGCAAAAATCCCTAATAAAATATTAACAAATAGAATTCAACAGTATATGAAAAGGATTTTATGCCATCACCAAGTGGAGCCTTACAAATTCCCAGAAGAAAAATCCCAGGATTATATCAATAGATCCAGAAAAGACATTTGACAATTCAATACTCATTCATTACAAAACCTCTCAGAAAAAATAGAGACGAAATTCCCTCAACCTGATAAAGAGCATCTTAAAAAAAAAAAAAAAAAAAAAAAACCTTCCAAAGCTAATACTATATTTAGGGTGAAAGGCTGATGCTTTTACCTCAAATTCGGAACAAGACAAGGGTATCTACTCTCACACTCTTACTCCACATAGTACTGGTAGGTCGATCCAGTGCAATAATGTGAGAAAATGAAATAAAAACCTAAAGATCAGAAAGGAAGATATAAAAGTGTCCCTATTGCAGAGACATGATTTTCTACATAGAATATCCCAAGGAATTTCAAAAAAAACAAAAACAAACAAACAAAAAAAACCTCCTAGGACTAATAAGTGAATTCAAGAAGGTTGCAGGATACAAGATAAACAGAAATATCAATTAAATTTCTATACACTAGCAATAAATACATGTGGATACTGAAATTAAAAATATGTCATTAAAAATTGTACAAAACAGGTATAAATCTAATAACACATGTACAGGACTTGTACTATAAACTACAAAGCACAATTTAAATAAAAGATTTAAATAAAAGGAGAGTCACACCATGTTCATGGATTAGTAGATTCAACGCAGTAAAGCTGTCAGTTCCCCCCAAATTGATATACAAGTTTAACACAATTTCTACCAAAATCCTAGCAAGGTGTTTTGTAGATATAGACAAAGTTATTCTAGAGTTTGTGTGGAAGGACAAGAGGACTATCAAAGTTAAAACATGAACTTCACCAATTGCACTCCTGGGCACTTATCCTAGAGAAATGAAGATTTATGTTCCAAAAAAAAAAAAAAGAAGAAGAAGCTATACACAAATATTCATAGGAACTTTATTTGTGTACCTCAAAACTGAAAACAGTTCAGTTGCCGTTTGTTGGGAAATGGCTAAACAACTGCAGTACCTCCGTACCATGGAATACACTGAGCAATTTAAGGGAATGAACTATTAATATCCGCAACAGTCTGGATGAGTTTGCAGAGACTTACGCTGAGAGAAGAAAATCCCAAGCCCAAAATGAAGTAGTTCTCTTTGTATAACATTCTTGAAATGACAGAATTATAAATGTGGGGAACAATCTAGGAAATACCAGGGCTAAGGAGGGATTGAGGACCAGAGGGGAAATGGTGTGACTACAGAAGTGCAACATAACTGATCCTGTCCGTGAAGGAAATATTTTATATCTTGAGTGTAGTAGCAATGTTAAGATCCTGGTTATAATGCTATAGTATAATTTTTCAGGATGTTACCATTGGGGGAATCTGGGTAAATGGCACAAAGGATCTCTCTCTGTTATTACTTCCACCTCTGTTATTACCTCAAGAGAATGGTTGATTTAAAGAAAGAAAAACAATGGAACAATCAATACAGTTTCAGAATGGTGGTAATCTTGTGTAGGGAGTGAGGACGGAGGTGGGGAAGAGCATTTAGTTAGTTGCAGGATTTTGTCAAGGTCCTTGCTCATATTTAGGGTAGTGAGTTTGCAGGGGCTTATCACCTAATTAATGATAACTAAGTAAATAATTAAAAGTAAAAGTTAAATAAACAAAACATAATGGTTTTAAATTCTGTCACAGAGTCTTCCATCCTTAGTAAAATGTGGTGGCTGGACAATACTATAAATTCACGAAACTCATTTGTTTTTCCTCTGAGGCTCAGAAAAAGGCTACATTCCCTGGACCCCTTGTGGCTAGGTGGGACTATGTAATTGAGTTCTGGCTGGTGGTGTTGGCCAACAGTGAAGTAAATCACATTCAGAACTGGCTGCTGACCGTACTTCACAATCTGTGACCATCTTTCTCTCCATCCTTTAAGAAGCCCAGGTCCATGAATACACTGCTTGGAGAACCAGTCAGAAAAGCCCACTGACCAGGAATATCTGCATTGGATACTGCAGGAGCTAGAATGAAACATGGGCTAGTTTAAGCCACTGTGCTTTGCATTTTTATTTATTATCACAGTATATTCTAGTCTACTCTGACTAATACAGATGCTTAAAAAGCCCCCCAGTAAGTGCTGAGAACTCACAGCAGTGAAAACTAGACCTGGCTCTTAATTGCCAAAATCTGGAGAAATGGCCACTATTTGTAAAATCCTTAGAATTGGATTGAGAAATGTAATTGGTGATCCATGAATGTGTTGGCACTGGGTTGCAGAAAACCTGATGGCTGAAAAGAAGGTGCAAAGGTGCTTTGCCACTCCCCACTGTCTGCCCTGGCTCAGAATGAGAAAGACACTGCCAAACAGACAATGGGGCAACCACTCTTCCAAGACAGTGAGGCTTCCAACAAGCGCTCCTTCCTCCTCTGCCGCTTCTAGCCCATCTTCACCACAGTGTGTTTTGAGTAAAAGGACACTAGAGCCTTATTTAAAACTCCCTTGCATCCTCCCCAGATTCTTCATCCTTCCTTATTCATCTGCTCTGAATATGGTCTCTGTTTTTCTGTCCATTTTTTTATACTTGTACTATAGGTGTATTTGTTCCAAAGTAATATATGAGTGTGGGATGTTTTAAAAGATTTACTTCAATACTAGTCTAGCCTATGAATCCTTCTACAACTTGTTTTTTCATTTAGTACCATGTTTTCTGTATTTATTCAAATTGACACAACAGTTTGTTCATGTTAACTGCTATTATATATTCAATATACCACAATTTTTATCTACTCTTCTACTAATATGTTGTATATACATTTTGACTATTAGAAGTAATACTCCAAAAAACATTTTTATGTGTCTCATTATGCATATTGTAAGCATTCTCTAGGGCATATATATATAAGAGTATAGGAATCTTCAGCTATACTAGATGTAGTCAAGTAGCTGTCACTGTTACTACATCAGCAGGGTATGGGTTTCTGTTTCCCCTCATCCTCGATAATAGTTAATATTTTTAGATGTTTTTTATTAAGTTCAATTAGCCAACATATAGTACATTATTAGTTTTTGATGTAGTGTTCATTGATTAGTTGCATATAACACCCAGTGCTTATCACCACACATGCCCTCCTTAATGCCCATCACCCAGTTACCCCACCCCATCCCTTCTGCAACCCTCATTTTGTTTCCTAGAGTCCAGAGTGTCTCATGGTTTATCTCCCTCTCTGATTTCTTCCCATCCAGGTTTCCCTCCCTTCCTCTATGGTCATCTGCACTATTCCTTATGTTCCACATATTAGTCAAACCATAGGATAATTGTCTTTCTCTGCTTGACTTATTTCACTTAGCATAATACCCTCCAGTTCTGTCCATGTCGGTAGAAATGGTAGGTATTCATCCTTTCTGACAAAATATTTTCAGACTTTTAATGAGTATGAAATGTTCGTTCTGAGTAACCTCGTTTTTAAATTTTCAGTTTCCTGATTATGTGAGTTTGAGCATTTTTTCATATGCTTTTTGGCTGCTGAACTTCTAATTCTCTTAATCTCTTGCTTACATCTCCTGTCCATTTTCCAACTAAGCTTTCTTTTTTTCTTACTGATTTACAGAAATTTTCTGCATATTCTAAGTATTAATTCTTCAGTTACATGCTTTGAAAATAATTTCTCTTGGTCAGTTGTTTTTCTTTTTACCTTGCTTATGAAATCTTTTGCCATTTATCAGGCAAAAATATTTTCCTTTATGATTTGAGCTTTGTGGGTCTACCCCTCTGCTTTATAATGCTGCTTTATAATGTAAGCTCTTTCATTTACCATACATCTATATATATACATGACAATATTTCTGGCTCTCCATTCTGATATATTGTCTGTTGGTTTATTCCTGTGTCAATTACCATACCACATTAATTACTGCAGCTTTGTAAAAAATCTTGATATATGCTAAAGATACTCCCAAGTCCAGATTCTTACATTGTTTCAGCTATTCCTGTCCTATTACTCTTTAAAGTTTAGGATTGACTTGTAAATTTCCTTTAAGAAAGAATTTTTAATATTTAGAGAACAAACAAAATACTCTTTTATATAATTATCTTTTCAGAATTAGTATTACAGAGGATACTGAAAACTAATGCATGTCAAAAAAATTTTTTTAAATAATTATGTTATTAAAGAAATGCCTGCAGTTACCAGAAAAACATTATGTATTTTTTCTATATGAAGTTCTTGGTAGAGGGCGTGGGGGACTGCTGGGTAGGAAGACTAGATGTGACTTCTTCACTTTTGTGAATCCCAGAGATCAGCAACCTATGAAGATCTCATAATAATTAAAGTTGTCAATCCAGTGTGATTCATTTAAGAAATTTTTAATGGAGGAAAGAGATAAGATATTTACATTGCTGCAGACAACAGTTTGGTATTATACTCTATTGATCAGAATTGATATTTTTTCTGAGCCAAGTACATTTTCCACTGCAAAAAAAAATAAATTTCTTCAATTCTCTGCCGTTCAGAGAATTTGGATATTGTATTAGCCAGGGTTCTCCAGAGGAACAGAACAAGTAGAATGTGTGCCTATATGGAGAGATTTATTTTAAGGAATTGGCTCATATAAGGCTGGCAAGTCCAAAATCTCTAGAGTAGGCAGGCAGGCTGAATACCCAGGGAAGAATTAATATTGTAGTTTGGGTTCAAAGGCTGTCTGCTGCAAAATTACATCTTCTTCATAGAGGTCAGTCTTTTTTCCTAAGACCTTCCAACTCATTGGATGAGCCTACCAACATCATGGAGCACCATCTGCTTTACTCAAAGTCTACTAATTTAAACATTTATCTTGTCTTAAAAATACCTTTATAGCAACATCCATAGATGTTTGGCCAAATACCTGAGTACCATGATCTAGCCAAACTGACAAACAAAAAGTTAACTATCACAGCTATTCCAAGTAAATTTCATAAAATTAATGAAGCAATAGTTAAGATATTTCAGGAAACACTTTAAGCACGAAAATAATACTGACACTGAATATAATGGTAAATTTGGTAGTATAGGCAAGTAAAGAAAAATAGCTTTTGTGAATGAACATGTTTTGTCAACGTTCTAGATTATATACAAAAAGGGAGAAACTGATGAAATTTCATATTTCATATTGTTCTAGAGTCTCAACATCAAGTTGGTTTTTGTCTCCTAAGTTTTCAGGGATATGAGAATTGACTTTTCACTATATCTAATTTTGCTAAGAAGTGAACAAGGTCATTCATACCAATATTTTTCCTAACAAATTTTTTCAATTTGAACTAAATTCATTTTTATTTGAATCTCAACTGAAAAATGTTGGTTAAATAAAAATACTATAAAGATTTTTTATTAAATTGGTTATAGAATTGCTTTCTTGCTCTAGTATTTTAATAACTGAAAGACTGTTAAACACAAAGCTAAAATCCGCCATCTCATGTAAACTCAAATGGAATCATAGTTTATTGCTATTTAGTGATTACAGCTATTTTATTGCTGTCATATTCTCCATTCTCCATATATTTCTTCTTTAAAAGAAATCATTTGAGAAAAGGAATCCAGTGACTCCCTGCCTTTCCTGCCAATTGTCTAATTGACTATAACTAGACTCTCTGGGCTGTATGCATAATATGCCAAATTTTCAGACAATAAAGAATTGGACAAGTACCTATTGTGTGTGTGCTGGCGGAGGGAAATGAGTAACACTTTTCAAGTTTCCCAAAGATGAGAAGGCTAGGTTTCCCCCCCACTGTTTTGCCCTGTGTCAGTAATTAGCAGACATCCTTTGTATTTACAGGTAAATGCTCAAGCTAAGAGCTTTCTGCTTTCTTGGCTCTTTGCCCCATGGAAGAAATCCCATCAATAATTTTTTGGTTTTTTCTTCCTGGTGAACCTTTAAGATTTTTGGTTTTATTGTTTTTTATTTCTTTATTATTTTTCATTTCTTTTCTTAATCTTTACTCTCCTCTACTTTTATATTCTAAACTTTTATATCATAGGTTTTAGTCTTTATGTTCATCTTTTCTCTCCTTTATTATTTTTTTTTAATTAGAGAGAGAAAGCACTCGCAAGCCTGAGGGGGGAAGGGGCAAAGGAAAAAGGAGAGAGAGAATCTCAAACAAACTCCCCACTGAGCTCAGAGCCCAACATGGGGCTCAATCTCATGACCCTGAGATCTTGACCTAAGCAGAAATCAAGAGTTGGAAACTTAGCCACCTGAGCCACCCTTTTTTCTTAGAGGGAGTTACTGATATACTTTTAATCGTTGATTGTTTATATCCTTATTTTTAAACTACCTATAATTTTAGCTCCTAACCTTTTGCCTTTATTGTAATTTAATTGTCATATTTACACTACATTGGTTTTTTTTTTTCATTTCTTCCTACATCTCATTTTTCTTATAATCTCTTCATAGTACTTTTAAGTAACAGGTAAAAATCTTTCTATTGCTTGGGACAGAAGCCCTCTCTCCCAAGAGCTGGAGTAAAATAAAGGTTTAGGTGGAGAGAATGGAATATATTAACCCACATTCCTGAAAATAACAACTTGCAGGCTTGATTTCAGGCATAACTAAATTAGAAATTTCAAAAACTTTCCTTAGGACCTTGTCTCCGTGTCTACTCTATATTGCTACTACATCCTGGACAGGTTTCACCACCACAGGGTGGCAAGAAGTCTACAAGAGTTTCAAACTACTGATATCCTTCTTCATTCAAGTCCTTCTGAAGAGAGAGAGCACCTCTCCTTCCCAATCAGCTTCCTGGTATCTCACACCATCCAGGCTTTAAATAAACAAAAACATTTTCCATTTTAAAATTCAATGGTGGGAAAGTGTTTTTGAGCCAAGAGGGGCTGGAATATGAGTCCTTCTTTGAGGAGACACTCTATGCAACATAAGTGGTCTGACACCATCAGAGCCAGTGGCTTCAATGAATAACAAGCATCAAATTAAAGCCAATAGCTATATTTTGTAAGCTCCAGTAGACTCCTTGGAGTATGCTCCTCAACAGAAAAGACTCCTAAAATAAGGCAGATACCCACAGCTTTTACCATTTATATTACCATTTTATAGTTTTATCTCCTTTTGACTTGTCATAACAGGGGAAGAATTATGGCAGGCATTGGTGTGGTTGAGTTACATTTATTGCATCAGTCAAATACCCAGTTTTGCACCTGATTTCATCAGAGCTCCTTCCTTCCCGGCCAAGGTCAACTCCAAGAAGATGATAGGGTTATCATCCTACTCTCAAGCCAATTTTTGAGATGATTTTACAATATTTATTTACTCAACACACCCAAAAATTAATCACACAATGAATGATACATGCATAAACTTAATGCATGTGTCAACTTAATGAGCTCTCTCTCTTTTGTTCCTGTTTTGCTGGAATCCCTTCGTGATATTTTAGGGGTGATTTCTATTGCTTCAATGTATGTGTGAGGAATTAGAGCAAATGTCATTCACCAAATCGTGTGCCTTGCCTCTTGACTCAATGCCTTTCACAATTATATAAATCCTAAACCCCAAGGTTCAGCCTGGAGCCAAAAACATGCCACATCTACATGACACAAAGGAGCTTAACCTTGAAATGCATCATACCAAATGGAACCCCATTCCTTGCCAAAAGCTTTGCAGGCATCTGTCACAACATTTATCTCCCTTCAAGCCAGCAGCAAAGTTCACGTTGGTTTCTAACACTCATGCTCTGGCCCAAGTCTCTTCCGCTCCATCTTCTTCAGACCTTGTTCCAAATGCCTAGAATAGGTTTCTTCCCCTCCGCAACCCCCATCCAGCCCCTGCCACCCAGCACACCTAACCTTCTTTCCATTATGAGCTTCCCTGGTTCACCCTACAACTATTGTTCACACCGCTAAGAAGCTGCTTTAACATATACAGAATTGGCATGTATCTTTCTGCGCTATTTCTGAACTCAGTCTTCTATTCATTAGTACTGAACAAATTTTCACTATTTTAGTTTTTAATTGTTTTAAATAATACATGCACATATTTTTATTTTAAACGTTCAGAAGGGTATAAAATGAAAAAATACATCTTCTTCTCATACTGACCTTCATCGTGAGCTCCTCTTTTCCAAGGTAATTGCTAAAAACAAAAATAGTTTGTTGTGTTTTTCAAGATAACCTCCTTTATTTATTTATAACCTTTATTCATTTATATAGTTTGTTGTGTTTTTCAAGATAACCTCCTTTATTTTTCAAGATAACCTCCTTTATTTATATACAGAGATAGCATTCTGGTTTATTGAGAAATATCAAGTAAGTGGAGTTAAATTGTGATAGCATTATTTTTTCCAAGCATGACACTGAACTGAGCTCTGGAGAATTTCCTTTCTTGCCTACATGACTTCTTCAGGAAATCCTAGGACTTTCTTGCCACTGTCAGTTAAATTTCATTTTAATTTGTTTAAAATTCCCACCTTATATCAAGTTTAAATCTTATCTCCTCACTTCTCCCCAGTGAAGACCTAACACTGCCTCAAAGGACTTGGAGTTGGGGAGATGCTCTTTCATTGTGTGGGGAAAGAATGAGGGTCTGGTTCCTTTTCTGGATCAGGCATTTTGGATTGGGGGGAGGACTGGAAGCAGAGACCTTCTTACATCACTGGCAGCCTGTGGGTCCTTGGGAGGCTCCCCCTGGTCTTACTCTGGCTTCATCTAGCTCTACCTTCCCTGGTAGTTTCTGAAGATAGGGAGGTCTTTCCATGCATAGGATGATTTTTCTTGAAATGATGCCCAGTTTCTCTATGCCTTCCTCTGTCTCCTTTCAGTCTCAATTAAAAAAAAAAAAAAACAAAAACAAAAAACAAAAAAAAAACCTACGCCCCTGTTATGAGCTGAATTGTGTCCCTTCAAATTCATTTATTGAATTAGAACATTCCAGTATCTTAGAATGTGACTGGAGATAGGTCTTTAAAGAAGTGATTAAGTTAAAATGAAACGTTAGGGTGGACCTTAATTCAATCTGACTGGTGCCCTTTCAAGAAAAAGAAATTTAGACACACAAAAAGAGATAACCATAACAGCACACACACCTAGGAAAGACCACATGAGAACACAGCAAAAAGGCAGCCATCTGCAATCCAAGGAGAAAGGCCTCAGAAGAAACCAACGTTGCTGACACCTTGATTTAGGACTTCTAATCTTCATAACTATGAAAAAAAATGAATTTCTGTTGTTTAAGCCTCCCAATCTGTGGTATTTTGTTATGGCAGCCCTAACAAACTGATACTGTCTCCACATCCTGTACCTCCACTTGGACCAGAGGTTTCCCGGACAACCTCATGGCCTGTATTTCCGTTCTTTCTCTGTATCTCCGTTCATGCTCTTTTACAAGAAGATCCAGTACTCTGTAAATTAATCTTCCATTTTTCCAAAGGACATGGAGAGCTGCAGGTGAGGGCTGCCCACTCCCTCTTCCCAGGCAAACTACCCCCATCCCTTCTCACCTCTCTGCAATAGATAACACTTGCAAGCCTCCTTGCCAAAATCTCCAGATAAGTAGTCTCTGGGTTCAGATTGCCTCCAAACCACCAGAGCACCTGTTAAGCTCTCTCAGGAAGTAAACTCAGTTCCAATGGTAACACCACAGTGAGCCTCCACATGGAATTTAATCCAGCCAGGAGAGGAAATGTCAGCCACCCTCAGCACCTTCTTCCAGCAGCCCCCATCCCTGTGAATAAGTCTTCTGAAGCCCCTTTACTGTATCTTGGGGGAAAAAACCTTAACCACTGGACTTATTTCTTAATCTTCTCACATAAGCATGTGGGGGAGAGTTGATGGTTGAGGTGACAGTACTCATTCAGCACCGCTTCGTAAGCCCAAATGGAAGTGTCTGATCATAATTGTGGGCAGCTCTCTTTAGCATGTGGGACCTGAACACCTTTTTATTCTCTACTTTGAGCCTTACGCACCAGTTTGGGAGAAGTAGGAAAAGTATAACTCCACATACATGTACATTTTCCAAGTTTTTACTCAGATGTGTAGTTTGTTTTGACTATAATTAATTTGTCTTCAGCATCAGCCCCTTCAGTTCCATTAACCCTTGTAAGGGTTGGTGGAACACAAACTTAAATCTCTCTGGTTTGACACTTTATCCAATCCCTTCAATAACCACTTTCAGAAAGTGTTCAGTCTCTGGGGAGAACTGCTCAGTCTTTTGCTACAAAAATACTACATTAATTGACTACCAGTGTTTATGTTGCTTTGTGCACAGAACTGTGTCATAGAATAAATTCCTTGAAGTAGAATTGCTGGATCAAATGGCGTTCAGTAAATTCAAAAATTTTCAGTAAATATTTGGAAACCACAATAAATAAGGTAGTCATATAGTACATTAGGAGATGGTAACATTTACAGAAATAAGTAAAGAAGATCGCTTCTCGGCCTTTTGGCTAAGATCAAGTGTAGAAATAAGTAAAGAAGAGCAAAACTGAGGGGTCAGTGAAGGCCTCATTGAGAAGGTACTATTTCAGTAAAGACCTGTAGGAGGTGAGGGATTTGGCCTTGCATATATGTAGGAAAAACTGTTCCAAGCAGAGGGAACATGCCATGCAAAAGCTCTAGAATGGAAGGATCACTGACATGTTTAAGAAAAAGCAAATAGGTCAGTGTGGCTGGAGCAGAGGAAGCAAGGAGGACAAAATAAGAGATAAGACGATCAAAGAGATGCTAGGGCCACATTATGTAGGGCCCTATAGCACATTATGGGAATGCTGGCTTTTGCTCTTAATAAAATGGAATGCCATGCCAGTAGAGGGATTTGAGCAAGACTGACATGATCTGGCTTTTGTTTTAAAATTCTTACTCTGAACATGTGTTGAGAAGAGACTTCAGGGAGTGAGAGTGGAAGCAAGAGGCCGTTACAACACTCCAGGTGAGAGACATGATGGCTCAGACCTAGATGGCAGGAGCGAAGGTGCTAAAATGTGGTCAGAGTTTAGCTATCTTTTTTGACTGTATGTGACTAAGGTTGCCAAATTGCCCCTCTAACTGTTTGCAGCCATTTCTCTTCCCACCAACAAAGATGAGTTCCAGTGTCCCCACATGCTGGCCAATGCAACACAGTAACAAACTCCTGAAGTTCACCATACTGGTAAGTCAAAAAGCAGCAGCTCAGTTTTGCTTTTGTTTTTGTTTTTGAGTTTGTGTTTTTCCATTTGTAAGTGAGTATAGATAGTTTTCACATGTTTATAAAATATTTTTTTCTTTCTACCTGTTCATTCATTCAAAAATGTGCCCATTTTTCTAGTGGGTTTGTAACCATATAAATTGATTTATCCTAAACTTTTATATATTAAGGAGATTAACTTTTGTTTTGTCTGTCATCTTTTCTCAATCATTTTCCCTTGTCATTCCCTTGTCATTTTCCCTTGACTTTTCTATAATATTTTTCTCATGTGGGTATTTTTAATTTTTATATACTTAAGATTATTGATCATTTCTTTTATTTTTTTTAAAGATTTTATTTATTTATTTGACAGAGAGAGATCACAAGTAGGCAGAGAGGCAGGCAGAGTGAGAGGGAGGAAGCAGGCCCTCCACTGAGCAGTGAGCCCGACTCGGGACTCGATCCCAGGACCCTGGGATCATGACCTGAGCTGAAGGCAGAGGCTTTAACCCACTGAGCCACCCAGGCGCCCCTGATCATTTCTTTTAAAATAACTCCTTTAGAAAAGCATTTCTTGTCCACCAACACTCCCTTTCCCAAAGTCTCTTCAGAGTCCAGTGGTTCTCTAAGTGTCCAAAAGAATGACCCCTGTGCTCAAAAAAAGTCTAGAATAACTGTAACAATACTCCCTTCCTAGAGACTTAACCATACACTCGAGCATAGTAAGAAAAACCAGTTAAGGGCGCCTGGGTGGCTCAGTTGGTTAAGCAACTGCCTTCAGCTCAGGTCATGATCCTGAAGCCCCAGGATCGAGTCCTGTATCAGGCTCCTGTTTGGCGGGGAGTCTGCTTCTCCCTCTGACCCTACCCCCTCGTGTGCTCTCTCTCTGTCTCTCTTTTTCTCTCTCTCTCTCAAGTAAATAAATAAAATCTTTAAGAAAAAAAAAGAAAAGAGAAGAAAAATCAGTAAAGAAATGTATTTGGTTTGCTAACCCTGTGTTTCCCAAACTTACTGATTCACAAACCACAGCTATTAGCCTGCTTTCCTTTTATTAAATTCCATGGAAGTAGTTCTACTTTGAACATGGTTTGTTTTTTTTTTTTTAAAGATTTTATTTATCTGACGTAGAGAGAGATCACAAGTAGGCAGAGAGGCAGGTAGAGAGGGAGGTGGAAGCAGGCTCCCTGCTGAGCAGAGAGCCGGATGCGGGGCTCAATCCCAGGACCCTGGGATCTTGACCTGAGCTGAAGGCAGAGGCTTAACCCACTGAGCCACCCAGGCATCCCAAATTTTTTTATTTTTTTATAAACATATAATGTATTATTAGCCCCAGGGGTACAGGTCTGTGAATCGCCAGGTTTACACACTTCACAGCACTCACCATAGCACATACCCTCCCCAATGTCCATAACCCCACCAACCTCTCCCTACCCCCCCCCCCC
>NW_019154086.1:38987160-39104694 GCF_002288905.1 Enhydra lutris kenyoni | reverse complement strand
TCCTTCCTTCCTTCCTTCCTTCCTTCCTTCCTTCCTTCCTTCCTTCCTTCCCTTCCTTTTTCTTTTTAAATATTTAGTTTATTTACTTGACAGAGAGAACACAGCAGAGGGAGTAGCAGGGAGAGAGTGAGAAGCAGACTTCCTGCTGAGCAGGGAGCCTGATGCAAGACTTGATTCCAGGACCCTGGGATCATGACCTGATCTGAAAACAGACACTTAACTGACAGAGCCACCCAGGCACCCCTCCAGACTGTTTTGAACGAACGAAAGAAAGAAAGAAAGAAAGAAAGAAAGAAAGAAAGAAAGAAAGAAAGAAAGACTATGTAATCCTTTCTAATGGTTTGAAAATCTGATAAAAGCCTTAGACCATTTCTCTAGAAAAAAAGGGCACATGTTCAATTTTGTAGGCAATTTCAGGAGGTTCATGGATAACCTGAAGCTCTCCAAAGATTGCAGGTTAAGAATCCCAGCTTAGTTTACTCTGTAAGGTAAATCCCCCTTCCTAGGCCTCATCTGCCTTGGTTCTCTTTCACAGACATACGGAGCTCTTTTTTTGAGGTACTAGACATAATGTGCTGGCCCCAAATCCTGGAGAATGAGCAACAGAACAAGACGCTTCACCAACATTTTTCACAATAACCGTATACTACCTATGTTTGAATATTTTCTTGCCCCTTTGAAGTGAAGAACAATTTCAGAATAACCCTACAACCCACTTTAAAAACATCTTCTTTACCATAGCCTATTCTCGCTTCTCCTTTCTGTTGATTCACTGCATTGAATTTACATGAAATACAAGGGAAAAAAAGAAGTACTAATAGACTCAAAAGCCAGAACAGTTGAATTAAAAAATTAATTCAAAATAATTTCTTAAAAGTATATTTTAACTACCAGGGTATCCATGCTTCTTTGTCAAGCTTCAGTTTCTATTTGGCTCTGCCATTTGCTCATCTGTAGGGAATCTTCGGGATGGACCAGTCAACTAATGCCTACTCACATTGTGTAGAAATTTGGGTTGAGTCCTCTGGGGGTGTTCCCTGTACATTCTCCCCAGTTCTTCTAATGCAGGACCTCAACTGTGGCTGTACATCAGAATCACCTGTAAAATTCTGAAAATTAAAAAAAGAAGTGGGCTCCCATGAGCCTATTACTTCCAGGTTTACTGACATTGGGGCCAGGTTGCGGGTGTGCAGCCAGGAATGAGAACCCTGATCTAATGCTGTGTGCAAGGAACTAACATCATTACTAGTGGTATAAGCCTGGGGGAATGCTAAAATTGTTCCACAGCCTGTAGTTCAATAATAGATATTTTTTTGTCTTTTTTTGCTTAAAAAAAGGAGGGGAGTGGAATTTCAGAAGGAAAATTTAGAAGAAACTTGGCAAATGTAAACTACCCTGGGGTAATATTTAAAATATGCTATTTTTTCTCCCTTATTTAATTCCTAATGTAGCATAAACTTCTTGCCTCAGCTGGAAAATGATTTTAGGTATTACATATACATTTCTATCTTAATTTATATTATAAAAGTAATACATATATTTTGTAAACATTTTTTTAATGTGTAGAAGAATACAAAGTGAAATCCCAAAGGGAACCCTGTTAACAGCTGTTTTATTTATTTTTTATTTTTTAGGTAAGCTCCACACCGAGCATGGAGCCCAACGTGGGCCTTGAACTTATAGCCCTGAGATCAAGACCTAAACCAAGATCAAGAGTTGGATGCTTACCCAACTGAACCATCCAGGTTCCCCCACACTGCCCACCCCCCCAACAGTTTCTTATGTAACCTACAAATTTGCTATCCACATCAACTCTGTATATGACATGGTGATATTTATTTATCTCCAGTGGGCTCAGGACTCACAGGTCATATTTCCTTTCCTTCCATCCTACCCATGGGTAACAGGAAATCCAGTCTTCATCAGGTTCCCCTCCCTAATGACCCTAAGAATCCTTAGGAATATCCTACTGTCCCATAGGACCATCATAGTCATTGCAATTGGCTTTGAGGGGTAAGGGATGGACCTCTGTGCCTTCTGCAGTGTCAGGGTTGGTCTCTCATGGCAAGTTGTTGCTACTATTGTACTGATTTGTCCTATGTGTGTACCCAACCTCTTTTCTTAATTTCACACCAGCCTGGTGAAACCAGAACACAACTTTTACTACGACTTTGTTGAAGATACAGAGATTATAGAAGGAAAATACTACATAGAAGCCAACCTATAATTCTTACTGGATGTAGCTTCTATCAGAATGTTTAGCCTATGATCCTAGACCTTCTCTGCCTAACTCCCAGCCAGACTGAAAAAATGCAAGGGTAAGGTCTCCTACCTCTTACAGGTGTCCCTCTAGCCTGTTTCTCCCAACTTTAATCCAAGCCCTCAAATTCCCTCAGCCCATGAGAGAAAGGCATGCATATTAACATCAATTAATATCCCACTGTGGCTATCTACCTCCAAATGACAATGGGACTGTCTACTCCCTTCAGGGAATGCCTTTATCTTTTCACTTAGGAAACTGTGGTTTTGACTCAAAAGGTAGTCTGAACTCAGGACATGTTTCCCACAGTCTGGAATCTTCAGTGGTAGAACAAAACTATGTGTGGCAGCAGGAGTCTCCCATGGCTCACTGTGCTGAGTCAAACCCGAGCTGGTTCCCTAAGACTCAGTGGGAGGGCCTGGCCTGTGAGCCTCTCCTGAAGTCCTCAGACTTCTCTAGATTTCCTGCGGTCAGCCACTTTAAATAACAGCACCTCACACTCCACCAAGAACAGATGAAATTTTACTGGGATAATGCAGCCAAATCCCATTCTTAGCAAGGATACATTACCATAAGGGGATCATAATCTGAGGAAATGCAGGTCTCCTAACTGCAGTGACCGTTTTCATATTACCATCCAAAACAAGTTAGCTGTTCGACTAAAAAATTCTCCATCTCAGAAGTGTCTGAGGTTTGATTCAAAACTAGTGGGAGTGGAAGCAGGTACCACCAAGCAAAGTGGCTGGGGGTTTTGATGAAACAAAATTGGCCACAAGTTCATTGTTACCAAAATGAAGTGGTAGGCATTTGAGGGTTCATTATACTATTCTATCTATCTTTGTATATGTTTGAAGTCTTCTGTAGTTAAAAACAACAACTGCATCTCTGCAGAGGGTTTGCCCATGACATTTCATCACTGGAAGACCCTCAAAGTGTCTTAAAGAAGAGAAGAACTTGAAGCACTGCAGATGAATTTGGTTGGCCTCTACCTCTTGCAGACCAGATTGCTTTCTCCCTCCACTGATGTTTCCAAAGATTTTATGGCCAGTATTGACTCAATGCTCACATTCTAGCTCCTGAGTTCTTCACCACAAGCACTCTGTTTCCGGGAACTTCTAGGTTGATGATGACACCAGAGGGTCTTGTTCTCTCTTCACTACGTCCAGGGAGGTGCACTCTCTTGTTAGGTATACAGACAGAATTCAGGTACTACATTTCTGAATGGTCAAAGAAACTCTACCTGTGCTATTTTATGCCTCACTCTCTTAAAAGGTTTTCACTGGTACAATTTGAACAGAAAGGAGTTTGGTGAGGGTGGCTTGAACAACGACTGTCGGGCCACCATAACATCCCTGGTCTTAGTGGTTTTTGTTCTGGAATGTGGTCTTTAGCTTTATAAACTCAGAAACTTAAATGTTAGCACACGCAGACACAATGTGTGGTGTCTAAGGCCTGATGAACACCGATAAATTAACTTGTAATGGGGAATGTAACTATAAGCAGACTCCAAATTCATGCCTGCTGGTTAGCACATTTTCTGTCTATGGGAAACTTTTTATGCAAAGCCACATTATAATTAGAAGGCTATTTGGTGAGAGTAATCTCTAGAACAGTGAGTTTCCAACTAGGGAGAGTTAGCAGCCCCTGGGGGATAGACAGAGGGAAGAGGGAATTTGTGTGTGTGTTGGGGGGGTGGTGTGCTATTTTCTGTTTTAGCATGTGTCATTAGGAATGACATACCCAATATTATAATTCAATAATATATTTTGGGAGAAATTAAAACCCTGCTGCTTTCATAATGAAAATTATAAAGAGCAAAGCTCAACAGAATCTTTTTGGCTGCTAACACTCAGCTTAGAGGGTGGGAATCCACAAATCAGACACTCTGGAGGGTCTAAGATTTTTTTGTTGTTGTATTTCAAAATGAGGCAAAAAAAACATTGTTCACCAAGGCACTAAGCAAATACCATACGTGAGGCAACTTACATTTGCAGGATCAAATTAAAATTTCTCTTCTTAAGTCCTTTCTCACTAAATGGCTTTGCATTGAATACAATCATATTTAGTTTATTAGTAGTCACTAACTGTAGAAATTGATGTGGAAACCTATCTATGTTACTTACCTTTTTGGGTTATTTTGTTTCTGAAATACAAATAATCTGTGTTACTTATAACATACTATGTGCTTTATAGTATAGTATAATACTATAAAAATACTATTACAGTTTTGTGAACAAATTCTGCAGGTAGGCCAAACCACTGTGGAGTTATAGCAGACATTTATTTGGTGGTCTCGGCATTGATTTCTCTCTCCTTCTCCTTCCCAAAAGAACTTCTATTTGTTTGGGAATTGTTATGATTCCTGGTAAAAGAGCTACACTCTTGTTCTAGCACATTCCAACCCACTGAACACAGCCATTGGTTTGTAACCTAAACTAGTCCAATCAGAGTGAATCTAAAACCTTTTTCTAATAACGATACTGGGACAAAGATGGGCTTACCTTCCAGGTGTCTTTGGCAATCACCTTTGGCCATGTGGAGGGTCTAAATTATGAGAAACCCAACACCAAGACAGATAGGAGAAAGAGAAGGACATGGGTCCCTGGGGCCATCACTGGGCCACTGGATCAAGTTTGTGATCATCTGGACTTGACAGTTATTTGTCCCAAAAAATTCTTTTTACTGTTTCGGCCATTTTTACCTGGAGCTGAAGCACCAGTGCGTGGATCATGACACTGTTGAATCTGGATTGGCTGAATTTCCTGTTCGCCAACAAGCTCAAATATCAATCAGTGAAGCATGTCACAAAGAAAAAAGCCCAGTACCTGTCATGTTCTTAACTTCTGCTGTGGATCAGAATCATGCAGATAGCTTTTGCAAATCTCAGTCCAATTAAAAGACAATCTGCAAGGATGGGACTCAGAAAACAGAATCTTTAAAAATTCCCCAAGTGATTCCAAAGGACAGCCTAGGCTGAAAACCACTGGTCTAAGTAAATATCTGATTTTGTCCATTCAATAGAATCTACAGACTAAATGTTCTAAATATGCCTTCCCACCAAAGGAAAAAAAGAAATGCTGATATATAACTTGTATTGTGAGGTTAATGCAAACCATATTTGTGTGACAGAAAAGCAAAGTTTGTTTGGATCCTTGTTTTACCTTTAAAATGTGTGCAGATTTGGTTCTGTACTGCATTTTATATTTCTCTCTCTCCCCAACATTTAATAGGAGCTTAACAGGTACCAGTCCCAGTGACAGACACCAGTGATGCAGAGGAGTACAAGAAAAACACAGTTCCTACAATTCAGGAAAAAAGGTAATTAACCTAGTAATTACACCAAAATTTGTTAAACCTATGATAAGAACAGCACAGAGTACAATGTAAACAGAACAGGTCTCCTAACCTCCTGGAGGAAATGATGTTTAAAGCTGAAACCAGAGGAACGAATATGTTACCCTGGTAGCTGATGGAAGAGGATCCAGACAGGGGAAGGGAAATAATGAAAGAACATAGCATGGGAAGAGAATGTGAGAGAAATGAGACTGGAGCTAAAGGCTGGAGCTGAGGCTTTATCCCAAAAGTAATGCAAATCAACTGAGGGGTTTTAAGCAGCCAAAAGATACGATTTCTATTTTGAAAGAGAATTCTGGCTGCTCTGTAGGGAATGCATGGGGTGAGGAGAAAGGAGAGCTTAATAAGGAGTCAAAGGACCAGTTAACCCGAGGCAGAGAAGGTAGCCCAAGCATGACCAGGGAGGCCATGGGAATGGAGAGAAGTAGACTAGTGTGAGTGATATTTAAAAAGGTGGAATTGATAGGACTTGGTAATGGATCATTTGTGGTGAGTGAAAGGAAGAGAAAGAAGCCAAGAGTGACACACGTATCTCAGATTTGAGCAACTGGGTGGATAGCAATGTTATTTCTTGAATAAAGAATACCAGAAGAGCAGGTTTGTAAAAGATTAAGTTGAATTTTGTTCTTCTTGAGTTTGAAGTAACTGTTAGATCTAAGCACAGACAGATGATAAATAGTTACATGTGTCTCAATTCAGGAGTGCAATAAGGGCTAGAGATCTAAAATGGATAGTCACCAGCAAATTGATGGTAATTAAAGCCAAAGAAATGAACCAAATTACCTGGCATATGTCTGTGGAAAGAAATGGCTAAGGACAGAGCTCTGGGGAAAATGTACAACTAAGAGGACAGACAGTCTTTCAAAGATTGAGAACACACTACTAGAGATATAGAGGGTAAAACAGAAGAGTGGGTTTTTTTTGTTTTTGTTTTCATTTATTTTAATTTTATTTATTTATTTGACAGAGAGAGATAGTACAAGCAGGGGGAGTAGAAGGCAGAGGGAGAGGGAGACACAGGCTGCTTACTGAGCAGGGAGCCTGACTCGGGGCTTGATCCCAGGACCCTGAGATCATGACCTGAGCCGAAGGCAGCTACTTAACCAACTGAGCCACTCAGGTGCCCCGAGAAGAGGGTTTGACATCCCTCCCCCTCCAAAAAGTATATTTTTTAGAAAGAGAGAGTGATCAATCATGTCAGATGTTGCTGTAACATCTAGTAAGATGAGAATGTACATTGGATTAGCAACATGGAAGGTCCTGGAAATGTCACCAGGAGTGGCTTTGGAAGGGAAGGTGAACTTTTTCAGAAGTTACTGAAGTGGAGAAGAGAGAGTTTGTGGTAACTGGAGAGGGATGTCAATCAAGGGATATTAAGATGAGATAGATTGGAAATATTTCCCTTTTTTTTTTTATGAGAAGAAATAAGAATGATGGATAAATAGAAAATACAGAATGACAAGATAACAGGAAAAAACAGAATCCAGAAACATGAGGGGTGCCTCTTCTGCTGGAATAGGAGAGAAATAATTATCAGCATACAGAACAGTGAGGATTTTAAGTTTGTTGGTCAGCAGTGGAGAAAATTCCTATCTGATCACTTCTATTCGTTGTGAAGAAGGAGATAGTCATTGGTTGAAAACGAGGAGTGGTGAGTGGATCAGAGGCTTAAGGGGAGAAGAGAAAGCTTGAGATAGTTGTTGAAAATGAGAGCGTTGACTAGGGAAACAGTGGGCTAGTCAGGCAGTGTTAGAGGCTTGAGATTAATGACCATTAATATAAAAGCTTGATAGTCTGGATGGTTTCTGCATATTCTTTCCAGTAGGTCTCAGCAGCCATAAACTAGCAAGAAAAAAAGGACAGCTGAATTCATGTACAGTAGACTAGATAGGTGCAATGCAAGGTACAACAGAAAGGATCTGAAATACTGGTGGTAATGGGTTATGAATCCAAGCTGGATAAGGAGGGAAATACAGATAGGCAGAGGCTTTTAATAGAGGGAGGGTAGGGCAAGGGAATTAAAGGTCCATCTGAAGCTGAAGTACTGGGGTGTTGGATTCCTATTGACCAATGAGTGGGATCAGTTTCAGAGAATGGAATGTCTGAAACTGATTTCAGAAACAGAACAGTTCAGGTGGGGACAAGGTCCAGAGTGCAGCAGCGGAACAAGTGGCTGAAAGAAACAGGGGATGCCTTGGGAAATGAGGCCAAAGAAATGAGAAGCTAGGCGCCTGGGTGGCTCAGTGGGTTAAGCATCTGCCTTTGGCTCAGGTCATGATCTCAGGATCCTTGAATCAAGCCCCACATCAGGCTCCCGGCTCAGTGGGGACTCTGCTTTCCCCTCTCCCTATTGCCCCTCCCCTCCACTCTTGCATATGCCCTCTCTCTTTCTCTTCCAAATAAATAAATAAATAAAATCTTTGGGGGGGGAAAAAAAGAAATGAGAAGCCAAGATGTTGATGGATTGTCCACATACCCAGTTTGATGGAAGGACTTGGGTGAGAAGAAAACATGGAAGCTAAAGGCCCCGTGTCTTGCTGTTGCCCAGTCCTCTTACCACTTCTATCCTCACTTAACTCCAACCACACCAACCTCTCTGCACTCCCTTAAACATACCAGGCTCATTCTCACCTCAGAGCATTTGCATACTGTTCCTGCTGCCTTGAATGCTCTTCTTCCAAATATTCCACTGTGCACTCCCTCACTTCATTCAGGTTTCTGCTCCAACATCACCTCGTCAACGCTGACTCCTCACTCTGACCCTTAATCTGTTTTTATTTTTCTTCAGAGCAGTTAGCACAACCTGAAATTATAGTTCACATTTATTTTCTCTATTATCCATCACCCCACTAGGACAGAAGCTCAGTGGGAGCAGTCATATTCTCTTGTTCCCACTGTATTCCAAGCACCTAAAACAGACCCAGGAACATACCTGCTCAAATCCTGCCCTTCTCTGGACAACTCAGAAACATTTTTCTGACCACGCCAAGCTACAATGCTTTTTCCCCACTCTAACATTCCATAGAGCATATTGTAATATACTGTTCGCTCATCACTTACTTACTCATTGACTTGTTCATTAATTTAACGATTATGTGCTGACAACTAAGATAGGCATTGTTTCATTTGATTAATTACTGTTTTATGTTTTCATCTTATTTCTACAAGCAAACTATAACTTACTAACTAAAAGGATTATGGTGAAACCACCAGATTTTTTAAGTTCTAAGGAAACAGTTTACAGCCACAATAGAGAAGATACAGAAATCAAATAAAAGGAATAGTAGTAGAGCATTAAAAGGAAAATGCTAATTAAGATTTTTGGTTTGAATCTTGTCTCACTAATCAGACAGATCCTAACATGAGTTTGTTACAGTCAACCTACATCCTAAAATAATGTCTTTTAAACACATGACAATTTGCAAAGCTATTTTACAAAAATCCCACTTTATGAAATAAAGTATGCAGTTTTACAAAGTTAATCTAATTGTATCATTATCCTCTATAACGCTTAGGGTTCTTTAGATCCTAGCTTTAACAGAGAATAAATTTATTGGACATATTAGGTACCCAACAGACTAAAAAGGCAGCTCTGAGACCAGGTCCTTAAAGGACTCCTGCTTGAGATTCTCTTCTCCCTCTGCCCCTCCTGCCCCCTAAAATAATCAATCTTAAAAAAATAAAAAATAAAATGAATTTGTGTCAACCAGTCTCTCTGACTCCTCAGGTTTCAGAGTCCCAGGAGAGACTTAGATTAGAGGCTCAGTGTGAAGAACAGAAGGCGTGGACTCTCTCCTGACAGTCCCACCGAACAATATCCAATTGGGAAGATACTATTTCCCAAATGCACCTTGGGATCCAATTACCAAAAGAGCAAAAGTGATCAAGGGAAAAAAAAGTACCAAACTGATGCCCCTGTGAGAACTACTCCCTCCCTCTCTTACATAAGCAGAGCTCCTGAGCTGTTTTATCTCTCCCTATGCTTCATCACACTCTGAACCCATGCTTACGTACCTTTCTATTTTGTCCACTAGCTTATGAGCCCCAGAAGGCAAGTAGCTACAGCAGCTGCATTATCCAGAGAGTGGCATCCTAGAGAGCCTCCAAAATCAGTTTAGAAATATCTGAGAAGTAAGTTTAAGCAAAAATAAAAGGCTTTTTTCTCTATTACAGACAATTTTTATAAATTTTTAATAGTTTTACCTCATATGAAAATAAACAAAACGAATATGAGAAGACATAAATCCTTCTTAGATCCTTTCCTATCTTCTCTAAATATATAAAATGGTCACAGAACATTCCTCATTTTAGTTGGAAAACTTTTGTATTAAAATAAAAAGATACAATATTAATCTAATTTTCTTGGGAGCTAATTTCAGCTAAAAGTCTTCAACAATTTAACTGTTGGTATAACATTCGGTATAACTTTTGAATAAGGCTAAAAATAAAACATTCTGTTCACTGGAGAATAACTCTACTAATAACTGGCTAAGAAGAAATTGTTCTCTGACATTTCTAACTTGTATTTGGGAAGATAATTCTAGAAAACCATCATGGTAGAAAATACATGACTAAATTTGTCAGAGTCTCTCTTACAAACACTATAAAATAAAATGCAATAGATTAATTCTATAGTAAGACCAAGAATTTAAGAATCAGTCAAGTACTGTAAAAGTCAAATACTGAATATCCATACAATGGAATATTATTCAGCCATTAAAAATGTATGAAGTAATGATATATGCTACAACATGAAGCTTGAAAACATTATGCTAAGAAGCCAGATACAACTATGCTACCTAGAGCAATCTATACATTTAATGCAATCCCTATCAAAACCATCAACTTTTTTCACAGAACTGGAACAAATAATTCCAAAATTTGTATGGAACCAGAAAAGACCCCAAATAGCCAGAGGAATGTTTAAAAAGAAAACCAAAGCTGGGGCATCACAATTCCAGACTCGAGCTCTGTTACAAAGTTGTAGCCATCGAGACATTATGGTACTGGCACAAAACAGACACATAGATCAATGAAACAGAATAGAGAGCCCAGAAATTGACCCTCAATTCTATGGTCTACTAAGCTTTGACAAAGCAGGAAAGAATGTCCAATGGAAAAAAGTCTCTTCAACAAATGCTGTGGGGGGTGCCTGGGTGGCTCAGTTGGTTAAGCGATTGCCTTTGGCTCAGATCATGATCCCGGAGTCCCAGGATTGAGTCCTGCATCAGGCTCCCAGCTCCACAGGGAGTGTGCTTTTCCCTCTGACCTTCTCCCCTCTCATGTTCTCTCTCTCAAAGAAAATCTCTCTCAAAATCTTAAACAAATAACAAAAAACAAAACAAAAACAAATGCTGTCGGGAAAACTGGACAACCAAATGCAGAAGAATGAAACTGGACCACTTCCTTACACCACACACAAAAATAGACTCAATGGATGAAAGACCTCAATGTGAGACAGGAATCCATCAAAATCCTTGAGGAGAATAGAGGCAGCAACTTCCTCAACCTCAGCTGTTGGCAACTTCTTCCTAGACACATCACCAAAGGCAAGGGAAGCAAGGGCAAAAATGAACTATCTGAACTTCATCAAGATAAAAAGCTTTTGTACAGCCAAGGAAACAGTCAACAAAACCAAAAGACAACCAACAGAATGGAAGAAGATACTTGCAAATGACCTATCAGATCAAGGGCTAGTATCCAAGATCTATAAAGAACTTACCAAACTCAACACCCAAAGAACAAATAATCCAATCAAGAAATGGGCAGAAGACATGGACAGACATTTCTGCAAAGAAAACATCCAAATGGCCAACAGACATATGACAAAGTGCTCAACATCACTCATCATCAGAGAACTACAAATCAAAACCACAATTCGATACCACCTCCCACCAGTCAAAATGGCTAAAATTAACAAGTCAGGAAATGACAGATGTTGGCAAAGATGTGGAGAAAGGGGAACCCTCCTACATTGTTGGTGGGAATGCAAGTTGGTGAAGCCACTCTGAAAAACAGCATGGAGGTTCCTCAAAAAGTTGAACATAGAGCTACCCTATGACCCAGCAATCGCAGGTATTTACCCCAAAGATACAAATGTAGTAATCCGAAGGGGGATGTGCACCTGAATATTTATAGCAGCAATATTCACAATAGCCAAACTATGAAACAACCTAGATGTCTATCAACAGATGAATGGATAAAGAATATGTGGTACATAAATAAATTGGAATATTATGCAGCCATCAAAAATTGAACTCTTGCCATTTGCAACAACACAGATGGAACTAGAGGGTATTATGTTAAGCGAAATAAGTCAATCAGAGAAAGACAATTATCATATGATTTCACTTATACGTGGAATTTGAGAAACAAGACAGAGGATCATAGGGAAAGAGAGGAAAAAATGGAACAAGACAAAACCAGAGAGGGAGACAAACCATAAGAGACTCTTAATCTCAGAAACAGACTGAGGGTTACTGGAGGGTTGGGGAGGGATAGGGTGGCTCAGTGATGGACGTTGGGGAGGGTATGTGCTATGGTGAGTGCCGTGAATTGTGTTAAGACTGATGAATTCAGACCCTGTACCCCTGAAATAATAATACATTATATGTTAATTTTTTTAAAAAGTCAGACACAAAAAAGTCATATATTACATGATCCTCCTTGTACTAAATGTCGAGAAGAGGAAAATCAGCAAGTAGATTAGTAGTTGCTGGAGGAGGCAGGGGTGGAGGGTGGGGGCAGAGCAGCTGGAGGGAGGGGTAATGGAAAGTGACTACGGATGGATATGAATTTCTTTTTGGAGTGATGAGAAGGTTCTGTAATCAGATAGCGGGGTAGTTGCACAACTCTGAACATACTAAAAACCACCAAATTGTATGCTTTGAAAGAGTGAATTTTATGTGAATTACTTCTCAAAAAACTTTTTTTTAAAGGAAGGGATGAGGCTTAATGAGATTTGGCATGAAAGGGACTTGTTGTAAAGGCCGAAGAAAGGCATGGAATTTGGTATTTATATCCAGGCAAAGACAAAGAGTGGAAGAAAAAAAAGCATAGAAAAGAATACCCAATAATTACATCCTTAAGAGTCTCAACATTAAAAATAAAGGTCTTAATTACATTGCTTATATCATGAGACAAATCATTTTCCCCTTTTGGGAAAGTATATGGTGACTTGCTCTTTTTTTTTTTTTTTTTTCTTAACCTACTAAAAAATTACCAGAAGCCTTTCTTAGTTCTTTTTAGGCTATGAATTGTGCAACAGTCTCAGCTGCAAATCAAGCAACTTAATGATGTTGTAGCACTTAAACTCACTTGAGCTTTGTAAGAACTTTTTAAATAAAAGCATACAGTTTGTACCTTATGCCAGGACATCATATCCTACCCATCCATACTTGCCCCAGTGAAACTCAGACTTCCCTGGATTTTCTTTTCCTCATTCTTTGAATTTTAATCTGTGTGTTTTTAGTCTTTGAATTAACTGAGAAGCCTTTTCGATCTGTGAGCTAAGCACATTCCTTCAAAACCACAGGCATCCACTTCTCATTGGATTTATGACAATCACAACATTGGCATGCAGGTAAAAAAAAGAATTCAATTTGCTTTTCCCATCACACCTCCAGTTACCTCAGGGAACCTCAGTTTAATGGGAAAGAAGGACAATTTCTGCCATCCTAACCATGTCAAAATGTTCCCCAGTGTTCCTCAGTGGTCTGTCCTTTCCTCCGAATACTTCCAGAGCTCCGGCTATTGAATCATTAGGGTTTTGCCTCTCAGAAAAAGGTGGCATTTCAAGGAAAAGGGATCCTAACAGACAGCACCCCAGAGGAACGTCCCTTCTTCAGAATAGCCTCTTTAGGAAATTCCTTTCTAAATCTAATAAGTTTATGGATTAAACTACTTTCAAGGATGGAATGGCCTGAGAGCATTCTAAACTGAGATTAGGACTTGATCCTTTGTTCGACACACAACATGGATCACTCAAAGCACTTAATAAATATTTAACAGAATTGAGTCAGTAACATTCTAAAAGAGTTAGAAAAGGCTTTAAAATTTGCTTTGTTTTTTCTATCAACACAAGGACAAACGTAAATGGGTGGATTATAGAAACCACCAGGAGGTACACAGAACGGAATTCAAGGCTGTAAAATGAGATCCTCAAATCTACACGAGTATTTTCTAAAGCCTGTGGCTATGCTATCTATATGTTACTATGCTAAATTTAAATTCTTTTTGTCCAGCTTCAAAGACTAACCTCTTAACCTTCTCCAAAGTTTGTATCCTAAAAGGCCATCCATTGTTACAAATTTTAAGAGCTCTCATACATGCATCCTTGACACTCTATGATTTTCAATCTTGCCTTAGCATCAGATTCTCATTTTTGTTTTCAAAGGTGTATTTTCTTTTATGGTATCGCCACCACCTTTCCAATTTGCTGCTTTAAATTTGCTTAAGCTCGGAAGCACCAATAACAAAACAAGCTCACTGAAATCTTGTGAAATACAAAACTTCCAATGGGTGAAGTAGAATATAGACTTTGTGATATACATTGGTCATTCCCTACTGGTAGCTCTGTTTTGAGAGAAGAGATGTTACTATTCTGGCTTTGAGACATGAAGAATATGATATTTAAGTCTAAACATGCATTAGCCAATCCTGAAAAATCAACATACTTAAAATCCAAAATGACTTAATAAACATTTAGTTATAGATGGGAAGGCACATTACCCAGTCAAGAAACTTGCTCGTATAGCAGAGTGGAACAGTGACTACGTCTGCAGAAAATATGTTCATATACAAGCTACAAAAAAAATCAAATGTGCTATAAAACAAAGGGAGCAGAGGAGTCCCTAAGGATAAGGAATGTTTAAACAAGAGAAGAAAGAAGCTCATTCAATGCTCTGTACTAAAAAATGAGCCTCAGCTTCAGAAAGAAGTTAGGGAGTCTGCTCCCAACTCATTCTGGCCCAAAAGGTGAAGAAGGCAGAACGTCAGAAAGAATAATGGGGTAAAGAAAGGCATCCCAGGGAGTTTGACACAGGTAAAGACTAACAGCCGCTTTCTTGTTTCAATTAAGGGAAGACCAGTAGACACAGAAGAAAGGTTGCCTTGAAGGCGCACAGTGGCATTATTTCCATTTTGGCTAGGGCCAGCCCTGCTTATTTCCACCAAATGTGGATAACTAAGAAGACTCCTAGAGCTTTTTTTTTATCATATAAGCTTGGCAGATATGTTGTTTTTAAACCCGACGACATGCTATATGTGTGTGTGTGTGTGTGTGTGCGTGTGTGTTGTGTGTGAGTTTGTGTATTCTTTCATGTAATACATGTTCTCTTTGTAAGGTTAACATGACAGCTTCATTAATCAAGTTATCATGATAATTAAAATTTGACTAGAGTTTAATATGTAATATTACTTCTTTTGTGGGACGTCTGGGTGGCTCAGTCAGTTAAGCGTCTGCCTTCGGCTCAGGTCATGATGCTAAGGTCCTGGGATCATATCCTACATCAGGCTCCTTGCTCGGCAGGGAGACTGCTTCTCAACTCTGCCTGCTCCACCTGCCATTCCCCCTGCTTGTGCTCTGACAAATAAATAAATAAAATCTTTAAAAAATATATTACTTATTTTGCAATGACAGAACATATACCTATGGGAGATAGTGGCCCAACTGCTTGCAGTGGCGATTAAATGGGTGGCAATTAAATTTGTGCTTTCCTTACACTGGCCTCTGCTCCCTGCTAGGCTCTTAAGAGAGAAGAAACATGATATCAAAATCTCTAATTTTTAGGATGGAAGGTATTGACAAAACCTAGAGTATACAGTTTAAAAGTCTGATGGTTCCAAAGGCATTCCTGAGTTGCTCCATGGAGATAAGGCTCTCAGAATAAGATTGTAGATACATATTTAAGACTAAATGCCCATTTCCACCCTTCTGTGATTTTCTGCCTGAAATCTGCCACCCAAGTCTCCTTGTCCCTCTAAGTCTCTCTGTGACTATGTACTCTATAAGACTGATACATCAGCATCTGAGTTTTTCAAGCCAATCGCTTATAGTTACTTATTAAAAAACAAACAAAAATCAAGTTTGTAAAGAAGGGATACTTACATGTAGTAAACATGGCCTCCCTTTGCCCTCTTTATACTTTATTCAAACAAAAGTTAAAAAGTGACTGTAATTTATATTCAGATAATTAAGAAATGATTATATTTCCTCCTGCATCCATTGTATATAAGTGTAATGACAGGATCTCTTAGATGCTTTGGGTACTAGGGGAAAAAAGCAGACCTTGATAAAATGCAACATATGATCACACAAATTTGAGTACTATGTAAGCAGTTAGCCATAACAACTCAAACTTAAGTACTTATTACCTTCACTAGGAGGGAAAAATACATGAACTGCCTAAAAAATGTAGTGTTTTAAAAAATTCATATTTACTTCCAGCTATTCTGTGGCTATTTACATTGTAGGTGCTTTTAAAGGTCAAAAACAATGAACTGTCTAAAAATATTCTGAACAGCAATGGTATTACACTGTGAATTTTATTTTCAGATTTTGGTCAATAAAGACAAAAATAATAAAGTTAAGCAATCAAAAGAAGTACCAAAAAAGACATTCATATACACAAAAGATATGACTAATATAGATTCACTTCCAGTTGATTCAATTCTTACATTTAAAAAATAAAATACATCTTAATTTGTCAAGAAACTGACCACATTTAGCACCAGGAACTTTACTTTAGCTTTTGATCATGACTTCACTACCTTGTCATAGGAAAAGAAATTTCATGGAAAATATATGTTTATAACTGTCAATTAATAAAAAAATTAATTTTGAAAAGTAACTGCTGCATATCGTCAATTCATGAGTGATTAAAAGGGAATAAATCCTTAAAACTGGGACTACTTGATATTGCGCACAACTCTCCTACAGTGGTTTGTTTTCATCTCCTCCAATGCTTGTTCCAGTTGCTGAACCAAATGGAGCAGAGTGGCTGGGTCTGTCTGCAGAACTTCGGTGCTGTGATCTCCATTCTGATTAAGGTGTAGCTTTATAGTCACTGATGGTTTAATCTGTTGCCTCAGGCTTCTGCTTGCAAGCTTCATTTTAAATAGAATAAGAGCATATAACTGTTTAATAATCATGCTGAACACACAGTATTTGTAACCACCTTATATCATATACAAAAATAAAACTTTACATGAATCATAGACTTCAAAATGAAAACTAAAGTTTAAAAAACTTTGGAAAGAAAGAAGAGAATATATATACAACCTTGCCATACAGGATTTCTTAAACATGATATATAAGACATAAACCATAATGAAAAAAACCAATAAACTGAAATACATTAAGATTATTACATTTTCTTCTAAAGGATACCTAAAGATGGTAGAAAAACAAACCACAAGCTGAGAGAAGACACTTTGTAACACATACAACCAAAAAATAGATCAGTACCCAGAACTTATGAAAAACTGTTCTGATTAAAAACAAAAAAACCCCACAAGAACAAGAGAAAAATGTGCATTAGAGCTAAGTAAGCAGTTCACAAAAGAAGTAACACAAATAAACAAACATAGGAAAACATGTTCAACTTTATTAGAAATCAGGAAAATTTCCTGCCAATAAAACCATACAGTTCTGTTTTACACATATCAGCCCGTCAAGAATTAAAAGCCTGTCCAAATGAAGGCATTGTGAGCAACGATAATGGAACTCTCTCCACTGCTGGTGAGAATGAAAAGAGAATCACTGGGATGCCTGGGTGGCTCAGTTGGTTAAGCAGCTGCCTTCAGCTCAGGTCATGATCCCAGCGTCCTGGGATCGAGTCCCACATCGGGCTCCTTGCTTGGCAGGGAGCCTGCTTCTCCCTCTCCCTCTGCCTCTACCTACCACTCTGACTGCCTGTGCTCACTCTCGCTCCTCTCTCTCTGACAAATAAATAAATAAAATCTTAAAAAAAAAAAAAAAGAGAATCACTTCGGAAAACAATATACATTACCATCAATTCCACTCCTAGGTGTATACCTTGAATTCTTACATTTATACTTTATATTCATGACAGTAATTGTTTTTGTTTCCAAGATTTTGTTTCCAATTCCAAAAATTAGAAACGTCTCAAATATTCTTCAATAACAGAATGGATACATTGAGAATACTCATACAATAAAATGCTTACTAAATGGCAATGAAAAGAACTATAGCAATATAAATTGTTATGGATAAATCTAGTAAAATGTTCAATCAAAAAGGGAGTTGAGGGAAACTGGAAGGGGAGGTGAACCATGAGAGACTATGGACTCTGAAAAACAATCTGAGGGTTTTGAAGGGGCGGGGGGTGGGAGGTTGGGGGAACCAGGTGGTGGGTATTAGAGAGGGCACGGATTGCATGGAGCACTGGGTGTGGTGCAAAAACAATGAATACTGTTATGCTGAAAATAAATTAAAGAAAAAAAAAAAAGCAAGCTGCAAAATACATAAAAACTAAGGTTTGATGAAAAAAATTGTGTAAAAAAGGAACTATAAAGAAAGGACTGGGGCGCCTGGGTGGCTCAGTGGTAAAAGCCTCTGCCTTCGACTCGGGTCATGATCCCAGGGTCCTGGGATGGAGCCCCACATTGGGCTCTCTGCTCAGCAAGGAGCCTGCTTCCCCCTCTCTCTACCTTCCTCTCTGCCTACTTATGATCTCTGTCTGTCAAATAAATAAATAAAATCTTTAAAAAAAAAGAAAGAAAGAAAAAGAAAGAAAGAAAGGATTAATGGAAAATTCAGGATAATGGTTCCTTCAGAGGAGTGGGAGGGGTTGTAACTGGGGGAGGTCATATGTGGTCTTCATGTATTTCTTAAGCTTGGCAGTGGGTACTTGTTTTTTTATTATTCTTTAAACTGAATAGCTATAATCTTTTGTTTGTATGATATATTTCAAAAATTTTTAAAGAAAATACTACTGACATATTTTTAAAAGAAAAAAAATATCCAAATACTAGAAACAATGGCTAACTTGGAAGCATTAGCATTTACTTAGTCCTAGCACCAGACTGTTTCCTAAAGACCATTCTTCCTTAAAAGGAACGAGGACATCTTTAAAGGAATAGTTGATTAGAGGTCTGGGACAACAATTGTACAAGATGAACCTGAAGCATCTTGTTACTCAAGAAGGCAAGACTGTTACCTACAACTACCAGAGTCATGGCAAAAGGAGAAGAAGCCAAACTGAAGAAACAGAATATTCTGACTAATAACTTCTTCCAATTAATTCTAGGTGATCTGGCTTCCAGAAGAACCCAAGATACTGATCCATGGCTGAAATTTAATGTAAAAAAATAACTTGGAAACAATAAATTGATACCCTTGAGTAAGCCAGTTCCCAAACGTAACAGAGATACTTTTAAGTTAAAGTATCTCTTTAAGATCATTTCTCTAGTACGGAAAATTATAGGTATAAAAGGCAGGTAAACTATTAAGTATGATGGCTGAAAATACTACTGATTCACTTATGCATTGTTTATACTTTTTTCTCTATATATGCCTTACAGATAGGGACTAATGTATCTAGGTGTGTAATTAAGCCATGAACTCTTTTTAAAAGATTTTATTCATTTATTTATTTGAGAATGAAAGAGAGAGAGAGAGCATGAGGGGGGAGCAGACTCCCTGTGGGCAGGGAGCCCAATGTGGGACTCAATCCCAGGACTCCAGGAACATGCATGACCTGAGCTGAGGGCAGTTGCTTAACCAACTGAGCCACCCACGTGCTCTAAGCCATGAACTTTGTGTTTAGAGACTTTAGGTCAATCTAGCCTCAAATTTTTAGACAACGTAATATCTAATCAATATCCCTTGCAAATAAGTATCCACGCGATTCTTTAAAATTTATAAATAAAGATTATATAACATTCCAAACACCTAGTAAGACATAATCAGACCTAATTTTTTCTCAGAAAGAAATTTTGATGACAATATAGGATAAAGAACAGTAGGCCACAAAGTTCCTGATATGGACTTATTTTTTTTTTTTTTTAAGATTTTATTTATTTGACAGAGAGAGATCACAAGTAGGCAGAGAGGAAGGCAGAGAGAGAGGGGGAAGGAGGCTCCCTGCTGAGCAGAGAGCCCAAAACAGGGCTCCATCCCAGGACCCTGAGATCATGACCTGAGCCGAAGGCAGAGGCTTAACCCACTGAGCCACCCAGGCGCCCCTGGACTTATTTTTTAATAGAGAGAAAATTCTGTCCTTATAAAAATAACAAGAGCAATTTTTTTTTTTTTAAGATTTTTAAAGTTTATTTATTTGACAGACAGATCACAAGTGGGCAGAGAGGCAGGCAGAGACAGAGAGAGGGGGAAGCAGGCTCCCTGCTGAGCAGAAAGCCGATGCGGGGCTCGATCCCAGGACCCTGGGATCATGACCTGAGCTGAAGGCAGAGGCTTTAACCCATTGAGCCACCCAGGCACCACAAGCAATTTATTTTTTTAAAAGATTTTATTTATTTATTTGAGATGGAATGAGAGAGAGAGAACATGAGAAGAGGGAGGGTCAGAGGGAGAAGTAGACTCCCTGCTGAGCAGGGAGCCTGATATGGGACTCCATCATAGGACTCCAGGATCATGACCTGAGCTGAAGGCAGTCACTTAATCAACTGAGCCACCCAGTTGCCCCAACAATAGCAATTTAAATGGATCAGTCCTAAAGGTAAATTTTCCCACACCAAACTCAAGTGCATTCAATTTATTGATGCTATTAAATGCACTAATTTTGCTGGCAATTTATGAAGGGAAATGTTTCTATTAGAAACTGAACTATGATGATTAATGTATTTCTTATAAGCAACTGCACAATAATTAGATGGTAACTGTCCACTCACTACCAGTGTTGAGACAAATCAGTTACTCAAAAATGAAAGGTCCAATATCCTATTACTTGTTTCCCAGCCGTTTGGCTGATCTTCTGTCAAGTCTTCCTCCCATAAACAGAAAGAAGAATCTATTCCAGTTAAAATCCTTGTAATAATTTTGACTAGTGAGCTCAGAAAATCAATTAGTTCTTTAAGTAGTTTTTTTAGCTCTAAATGCACTTCACCACATGAAGCAATACTCGTTCAGCATACCCTCCACTTTAACTGTATTAGTCCTTGCGAGAGCATGACTATTTAAACTCATTTCACTTGGTAAATGAGCTCTCCTGAGTTTTAGAAAATTCAATTGCTTAAGTTTCTAATTTTTAAAAATGTCTTCATAATGGAAAAACTCAAAGTAAATCACAAAGCCAAAAAAAAAACTTTTAAGGGCTACCAGAACCCAAAAGTCAGAAATAACCCCCATTTAAGAATGAGGTAAATATGTGCAAGATAAATTACTACTGAATCTCATGAATATGACCATCCCCACACCTCCTGGTTATTATGAGAAGACTGAAACATAAAAGCTTAGCAACACTGATCTCCTCCTCCCCGGGAACCCCACAGGAGTTGCTGCTTATGATGTTTCCAAGAGCATGAACTATGTCTATGTCTGGTTCTTTGTGAATCCACACCACCTAGCACATGACAACTGTACAAGAAATAGTTGATAAACAACTTGTTTAAGAAGCTGCCTACCCTCCCCTATCCTCACCCCTACCTTTTTTAATATTCAGCACTGAATGCCTATTATGTCCAAGGCATTGTGCTGGGGACAGAGTAGTGAACAAGACACAGTACCTGCCCTCATGGAGCCTATAGTCTGGTTTATACCATATCTGTGTTTCTACCTATTCAAGCACTCATCACACTGGATTATACTTGCTAGACCCTCTAACTGAATTTCTGTAACCTGTCTGGACCATCTTATCACCATTCCAATCAGGAAGAATCCACTGTAACAGTGGCTTACAAACTGCAAGCTAGAATTCCCCGGGTAAGAAGGTTTAAAAAAATCCTGATGCCTAGGCCAAATCCCATAACAATAAATCAGCATCTCTGGGGGTAGAACACAGACATGAAAATATTTTAAAACTACCCAGGCCATTTCAATATGCAGTCAAGTTTGGGGACCAGTGCATTATACCACATATTCAATGCTCATTCCCATATCCATATAGCCCTTTACAATTTACACTGCCTCCTTTTCCAAGAATATTAACACTGGTTTTCTCCATTCATTCATCCTTCTGAAATTTCACCTTTTGCTGAAGCTTTTCTGGACCGTGCAAGCATACGCTGAACTACCGAAGCTATAGATTTTTGAAATATAGTACTCAGTTGTACCTTCATTTATACAATTATATTTCCCCCTCCAGAAATTTACTTTACAACTATCTTTAATTATTAGTTATTCTGAGACCATCTAATATCCCTAACTAGATGATAACATCTTTTCCATCTGAGAAAATGTCTTATGCTTCTTTGTTCGAAAGCATTTAGCACAGCTATAATCAGCAAATGGATAACATTCAATAAACATCTATTAACTTATCTGTCACTGCGTGATAAAGAGCTACATACGAGAGTCTGAGAACTCCCTTTTGGTTATCTGTGTGGCTTTACAAACAACTGAATCTTTCAAACAGAACATATAAAAGTAGTCAGACACAAAAGAATGTTTACTGAATCATTTCATATATAGAAAGTTAAAGAACAGGTAAAAGTAATCTACATATTTGAAGCCAGGATGCTGGTGACCTTTGGAAAGGAAGGAAGGAGAAGTAATTGGTAGGTAGCAAAGAGGATGCTTCTGGGGTGCCTGTCATGGGCGAGAGCTGGTTTCATGGGTGTTTCACCATGTGATAATCCACCGAGCATTACAATGACCTGTGCACTTTAATATATGTGTGTTTTATGTTTAAACATAAAAGTGTCATAAAATCAAATATGAATTAAAAAATCTGCATGACCATCTCCTTTCCAAAATAACCTATTTCTTACAAACTTTGCAAATTAAACTACTCTAAACACATTAAGCATATAAGAAAATGAACTGTTTGTGAAATGGTCTCAAAACAAACATTAAAAAAAATTAGTTTCAAACCAAAGTTTAGTTAAGGTGGTAAAGAATATAATAAGTTTAAGGACATGGAACTAAAATTAATCTTCTATTCTATGTCAGGTGGGAAAAAAAAAAATCCATACCTGTACATCTAGTCGCCATTCAAGGCTGTGGTAACTTGGAAGGTCTGGTGCCAATTCACTCAGAATAGTTCTGATCTCTTTTCGGTTGTCCAGATAAAGCTGAAGCAATAATTTGTTCAATTCTTCAGAGAATCCCAGAACAAAAACAGAGTCTTGGAAATCCAGTTCAGAAATCTGAAGGTGAGTCAAGTTTAACAGAACATTAATTTTTTGTCTAGTTACTGCTAAAATATTTGATATACACAAAAGACTATGATATCTCCTAATTCTTTTCTGGCTGGTAAAAGAAACAACATCCTTTACATTTAAAGGTAACTCCTGCCCACTACTCTAAAATCTGAGTCTCTGATACATAAAAATACTTTTATTAAAACATAAAAAGAATTGTTAAAATGGCCAACTTCTCTCCTATTCTCCATCAAGCTAGATAGTGCTAATATGCAAAATAAAATAAAATAAAAGTCATTTAATTCTCCCTTCTCCTAGGATATGTCCTACTGTATATGGTTTAATAGCAGGCAGAATTAGAATTAGAAGTAAGTCTAATTTATACTAGCAAGAAGCATTCATACCAGCGGATCACATTATAGTCCTATTGTTTACACATGGCTTCACTAAGTCCATTATAAACCACTAACAACATAATTGAAATGAGCAGGTGCCTGCCAGGGCTATGACGTAGAGTATACTGAACCTTTTTAAGGTCAAAGAAATACAAAACAGTTCACAGAACCCCTTACCATAAGCTTCGAGCTTTCAGTAAGGAGGTACGTTAATCCTTCCACACCATGTTGGACAGTGTCACTGCTCACATTGAGTTTTCCTGGGAAAAGGAAACGTAAGCCAATAAATTACTGTGTGATATTTATCCCTTTATTCAAGTTCTTATTTAGGCGTAAATATTATCCATTATTCCAAACTTTCAGGCACTGTAATGAAATATAATGAGTTGGTAATAGCCTCCTGTTCATTCTCCACTGCGAGACAGATGCCTTCGGTATTTCCAGCCGTGTAACCTTCTTTACAAAATGCAAACTCATGGAGACTAGTATCAGCTGTACAGTCCTTCTCTTGAACGCCCAGCTATTTCAAGTCTGAAGAAGTAGAACTCCAAGGACTGACAATCTCAGAAACCACCCTCGCCCAGCAGGGAAAAAACAATACTGCAGAAAAGCGGATGTCTGAACAACTAATTATAACCAAAGGCAGGATATTAATGCCTCACCCTGCTATTCCACACCACCCTTGGGTGCATCGAAGCATCATAGGATCTCTGGCAGATGGTATTATGCGCTTTTTACGCACGACAAAACCAACTTAGTGGAAGCTTTAAAATTCTCAAAGCTACTTAGGGGACGGGAAGGATTTGTGCCCACAAGAGCCCTACCACAACTCTACCTACCACATTCTACCCTATTAGCCCTAACCAATTAGCCCTACCACATTCTATCACAATGAAAGTTAAGACCTTGGAGCTGAAAAACCCCTTCCTCTGCAGGGTGCCAAAAAAAGGCCCGCACTTCCCCGCGAGGCAACTCTCCCCATCTTACTGGCGGCGCCTTCGTAGATCTTGGGGTTCGAGCCTCGCCTCAGGAACTCCACCGCAATCCGCCCAAACTCCGAGACCACTGCAACGGAAGCCAGGAGCCCATGAGTGCCGGGCGCACCCCTGATCCCCCAGGCCACAGGACACCACCCTCTGCTGCCGCGCCCTCTGACCCGTGCTGTCCACTTGCGGCAAAAACGCCAAGTGCTCCTTATGCTCCTCGGACAGGTCCAGCAGCATCTTCGCAAGGCGGAGGATTTCTCCCGGCAGCGTTGATCCCGCCCTCGCCACTTCCGGGACCAGCGTCCAGCGCAAAGAGGCTCCGGCTCCTCGACATCCCCAGCTTTTGGGTTCCGGTCTTTCGCAGTCGTACACGCAAACGCCCGCAGGTGGTGAATTCTGGGGTCAGAAGATTGTTCCGTTCGCAAATCGTCTTGAAAAGATGTAGCTTGGTGGTACACGGTGCTATGCTCTGTGGAAGATGAAAAGATGTTTAAAATCCGACACGCCCCCTTGTGGAGCTTACGTTAATAATATCTGTAGCTAGCATTTACTAAGCACTATGTCGGGAAATGTTCTGACATTTATTAGAGTTCTAAAGGGTACCATTATTGTTCCCATTAGAGATAAGGAAACAGAGAATGGTCAAGCAACTGAAACTAACTTTCATAGAGCTATTAGTTTGCACAAAGCTTTCGTATATGTTACGTGTTTTGTATATGTTACCTTATTTGATTGGCCTTATTTAATTCGCTCAATAGCTATGACCTCGTTTTTACAGATGAAAAATCAAAGCTCCAAAGATTACATAATAAGCCAGAGACAGAGCTGGAAAGAGAGGGTCAGATCCCTTGACGACCTGCTTCAAAGCCCATCATTCTATACAGCAGGCTGAAAACTGAAGGTTTGTAACAAGTTCTGTAAATGATTATGAATTAGGATAAAGATGGTGATGACGATGACAATGACTGATGCTTGCAGGGTTCAGAATGATCTTTATTTTAATATGTTGAGAGTAGAGTGAAAATTTGTTTCCTTTCCCAGCTTTCTCTTCTCACCTGCGGTTGTTCAGATATCAGAGTACAGAATTGCTAACTGATAGGAATGTGACTCTCCAAATCTGAACCCCTTGGTGGGGGAGTTGGTGGGGGAAAAGGGGATGGGGTCGGAGAGATACTTCATATCTATTGTTCTATCTAAGGATTGAGATTACTCTTTCTAATCTCTGATTCTCTTGGGCAGAAATGAAAATTGGAAGTTTTTCAGCTCTGTTCACCGTGTGTACCTTGTCTTTCACATTGAAATTGTTTGTTTCCTCCACTGATGAACAGAAAGGCATGTCCTTAAACTTGTTAGTTAGGTCATGAAGCAGCATTTGCAGAGAGAGTGTAATTTTTTTCTTAAGTTGCAGATCAGAATAAATAGCATTGTTTCCTGAAGAAGCTTTTATTCATACATTATTGAGAAAATGTCCATTATTTAAGAATAATTTTCAAAAAAGGTAAAACCATGATTCTTTTTTTTAAAGGTTTTTACTTATTTGACAGAGAGAGATAGTGAGAGAGGAACAAGCAAGGGGAGTGTGAGAGGGAGTAGCAGGCTTCCCGCTGAGCAGGAACCCGATTCAGGCTGGATCCCAAGGTCCTGGGATCTTGACCTGCAGAAGGCAAAGGCTTAACAACGGAGCGACCCAGGGGCCCCCAAACCATGGTTCTTTTACAAATGTATAATGAATACTTGTCAAAGATTGTGTTGGACTCCTGGGTTAATGAGGGGATTAGTAAGATTACAGTAAAAACCAGTTTCAACTGGCACGAAGGAGCTAATTCAAGAACCATACATCCGTAGAGAATAAGAAATGTTGAAATGAATCTACAAATAGATATAATACTATGCCAATATGGTATAGCCTTTCTTTCCTGTGATCTCAGGGACTGAAAATGGGGGCAGGGGAGGGAGATAGGGAATAGGAGAAACAAAATGGGTGGAAGGTGGTCAAGAAGCCAAGTTATAGCTGGGGGAAAACAGCCTGGAAGTTAAACTCTCTGGGATAATTTGCAGGGCAACTTTTTGTTACTCGGTGTGATATAGTTGTTTAGAGGAAATTACCTAAATGAAAATATCAAAAGTCTGGATTCCAGATCTGGCTCTCATACCTACTACCTGTAAGGCCTCCAGCAAGTCTTTTTATATGTTATAGACTTAACCTCTTCATTTGTAAATGGGTGGTTGTTGTTATTATTGTTTAAGATTTTATTTATTTGCCAGAGAGAGAGAGAGAGAGAGAATGAGCACAAGCAGGGGGAGTGGCAGGGAGAGGGAGAGGGAGAAGCAGGCTCCCCCCAGAGCAGGGGGAGCCCAATATGGGACTGTATCCCAGGACCCTGGGATCATGACTTGAGCGGAAGGCAGTTGCTTGACCAACTGAGCCACCCAGGCATCCTATAAATGGGTGTTTTAATGATGATTGCCTTTATGTGTCATACAGGGCTGTTATTATGCTTAGATGAACTAATAAATTCACATTAAAAAATTGATTTTAAGGGTGCCCCGGTGGCTCAGTCAGTTAAGCATCTGTCTTTAGCTCGGCCCAGGATCTTAGGGTCATGGGATCCATACCCACATCATACTCCCTGCTCAGTGGGGAGTCTGCTTCTCCCTCTCCCTCTGCCCCCTGTTGTGCTCTCCCTCTCTCACTCTATCTCAAATAAGTAAAATTTTAAAAAAATTGGTATTAATGATCAAATGAAACAATAAATTAGTGTTAAACACTTGAAAGACTTGTAAACTGAAGCATTTATATTTTATAGGAGAAGATTTTATGTGCCCAAATCATTGAGAATTCCATGTGCATAATCATCCTAAAGTCCATTCATTTAATGCAACAAATATTTATAGAGCAATTACTCAAAGGTTTAAACATACACACTATGTCTTGGCAATTTGGAGATGAATAAAACAATGTCCTTTCCTCTAGGAGATGATAATAAAGTGAGGAAGACAATCAAGTGAAATCAATACTGTATGATGAGTGATAATAGTTGAGGACTGAACAAAATGATATGCAACCATAGAGAAGGTAGCAATTAACTCTGATTCCAATAAGATTCAGGTTTAGAATAAGTGTCCCAGGGTATGCCTGTGCCTGCTAATACTAATGATTTACAACTGTGCAGCACTAAGTATAGAAGGTCTTAAAGTCACTTCATGCTGTTTCACTCCTAGGACAAAGCGATGAAAGAAGAACAACTCGTTATTTTTTCTGTTGACTCTGGCAGGGAACAAGGATTCATAACAATTGTCCTCTCATATTCTCTCCTTGTCTATCTCCCTCCACCTTTTGCACTTTCCTTTTCCTTTAGATTTCCCCACATTCCTTTTTCTCTCTTAGGCATTCCAGCCCCAGAATCTCTGCACCAGTATTTCCTTGATGGTGTTTCAACGTTACATAAAATATTATCATTCCTTGCAAGGAGATCCAGTTCAATTCAGCTTACCGTGAAGGGCATAAAAGCATGGTGATACCATCACTCTTATGAATTGTACTGTCATGATTCTGAAGCAAGCACAAAATGCATGAATTAGTTCTTTAGATTTTTAAAGAATTGTTTTAGTGTATTTATTCATTTTATTTATTTATTTATTTATTTATTTATTTATTTTGAGAGAGAGAGAGAGAGTGTGTGCGAGTGAGCATGAGCAAGAGGCAGGGGCAGAGGGAGAAGCAGACTCCCCGCTGAGCAGGAGCCAGACAGGCAGACAGAGGGATGTAGGGTTGGATCCCAGGACTCTGAGATCATGACCTAAGCCAAGGGCAGACACTAAACTGACTGAGCCACCCAGCCACCCCTAAAAAAATTTTTAGTTCACTTTTTCAATTGGATTACAAAATGCAAACAGAAACTGGGAAAGATTAAAAAAAAAAAAAAACTTCCTGTTGAATTTCCTCAAATTGAGCACACGAGTAACCCAGATGGAGAAATACCCCAGAACCTCAGCAGGGCCCTCTTCCAGTTACTATCCCTTCTTGTTGTCTCTATAGTGAAATAACACCTAAACACATGCTGCTTTCCAACATCTCTTTGATATCATCTTTGTATTTGCTTTTCTTTTAAAGATTTTATTTATTTATCTGACAGAGAGAGACAGCAGGAGAGGGAACACAAGCAGGGGGAGTGGGAGAGGGAGAAGCAGGCTTCCCGCCAAGCAGGGAGCCCGGTGCCAGGCTGGATCCCAAGATCCTGGGATCATGACCTAAGCTGAAGACATAGGCTTAACAACTGAGCCACCCAAGCACCCCATTCATTTTTGTATTTGCTTTTACATTAACCTTCTATGTGCCCCAACCCCATAGTATCTAACTAGAAACTTTAAAGTATTTTTAAAAATGAGCTTTAGGTTTTAGGTGCCTTTGACTGTTGTAACAAAGTCTGTCTTAGAAATCTTCCTAGCAGGGCACCTGGGTGGTTGTTGGTTGAGCGTCTGCTGGGAGTCTGCTTCTCCTCTGCCCTTTCACCTTGCTTGTGTTCTCTCTCTCTCTCTCTCTCAATCAAATAACAAGTTAAAAAAAAAATCCTAAGAAGAAAAATCTTCCTAGCAAATACTATAAAAAAAATATAAAATATTTAAGAAAAATTTAACAAAATATTTGTAAGACCCCTACCCTAAAAACTAAAAAAACACTGATGAGAGAAATAAAAGAAGATTTAAATAAATGGTGACATGGATAGAGAAATATATCATGGGTTGTAAGAGGCAATATTATTAAGATATTATTTTTGCTTTTTTATAGAGAATGACAAGTTTCCTTAAAAATCTATATGAAAATGCAAAGGACTGAGAATAACTGAAACAAACTTGGAAAAAGAAGAATAAGGCCAGAATAGACATACTATCTGATTTTAAGACCCACTGTACAGCTATAGTAATTAAGACAGTGTGGTATTAGTATAATCATAAATAAATAAATCAATGGAACAAAATAGAGAGTCTGGAAATAGATCCATAATGATATTGTAATGATTTTTAAAAAGATTTTTAAATTTATATATAAATAAAATTAAATATAAATAAAACATTAATATTTTATTTATTTATTTGTTTGTTTATTATTTTTATTTATTATTTATTTTATTTTTAAAAAGATTTTATTTATTTATTTGACAGAGATCACAAGCAGGCGGGGTGGGGGGGCGGGGAAGCAGGCTCCCTGCTGAGCAGAGAGCCCGATGTGGGGCTCGATCCTAGGACCCTGAGATCATGACCTGAGCCAAAGGCAGAGGCTTAACCCACTGAGCCACCCAGGCACCCCTGTAAATTGATTTTTGATAAAGATACCAATGTAATTCAATGAGAGAAAAGAAAGTCTTTTCAACAACTGGTACTAGAACAATTTGATAAACTTACAAGAAAAAAATGAATCCTGATTCTCACCTCATATCCCATACACAAAAATAATTCACAATGGATTACAGATTTAATGTAAAAGCTAAAACATGGAACTTCTAGAAGAAAACATATGAGGATATCATCACGACTTTGCGATAGGCAAAGAGTTCATAAAGAGGAAACAGAAGACACAAACCATAAAGGAAAAAAAAACCAATAAATTGTACTTCATTAAAGTTAAAAACTTTCATTCACAATGGAAACGTGAACCACAGACTGGGAGAACATATTTGCAATACATATATCTGAGAGAGAATTTGGCTTTTATTTTTTAAAGATTTTATTTATTTATTTGACAGAGAGATCACAAGTAGGCGGAGAGGCAGGCAGAGAGAGGGGGGAACCAGGCTCCCTGCTGAGCAGACAGCCCGATGCGGGGCTCAATCCTGGGACCCTGAGACCATGACCTGAGCAGAAGGCAGAGTCTTAACCCACTGAGCCACCCAGATTTTTATATACTCGTGGTACAGAAATTTGTACCATGAGTATATAAAAATCTCCAATAATCAAATAATTAAAAGATAAGTAACCCAGTATTTTATGTGGGCAAAACTCTTGAGTTGATACTTCACAAAAGAAGCTGTACAAATGACCAATAAACAAATGAAAATCATTCAGTATCATTAATCATCAAGAAAATGCAAATTAATACACAAAGAGATGTCATTTCAACCCACTAGAAAAACAAAATAAAAAACACTAATGACACAAAATTGTTGAGTATGTGGAGTGACCAGAACATTTATAAATTGTAGGGGCGCCTGGGTGGCTCAGTCAGTTAAGTGTCTGCTTTCAGCTCAGGTCATGATCCCAGGGTCCTGGGATTGAGCCCTGCATGGAGCCTTGTATGGGGTTGCAGGGGTGGGGTAACTTCTCAGTGGTGAGCTTGCTTCTGCTTCTCATACTGCCCCTTCCCCTACTTGTGTTCTCTCTCTCTCTTTCTCTCTCTCTGTGTCAAATAAATAAATAAATAAATAAAACCTTTTAAAAAAGAGAACATTTGTACATTGTTAATGGGAGTATAAAAATCATAAAACCACTTCGGAAAACTGTTGTGCAATTTCTTATAATGTTAAAGGTACATTTAACCTCTTATCCAACAATTCCACTCATAAGTATTTGCCCAAGACAGATGAAAGCATATGTCTGGGAAAAGACCTTACAATAATGTTCATAGCAGTTTTATTCATAATAACACAAACTGGAGGCAAACCAAATATATATACAGTTGAACAGATAAATTCCATACAATGGAATATGCTAGATAATAAAAAACGGTCTAAAAAAGATCTGAATGAAGTACAGATATTGGAGTTATTAGAACTGAACTGAACCCAAAATAACTATGAATAATATGTCCAAAATATTAGGTGACGATGAAAAATTTAATCGGAGAAGTAGAAACTGTAAAAAAGAAAGAAAGAAAAGGGAAAAAAAATAAATAAGAAAGCAAATGTACAACAGAGAGAATTAAAAGTAAAGTTCACTGTAAAAAAAAAACAGAAATCAGAGTAGTGGGTGTCTGTAAGGGACTGGGATGGACTTAGTTATGGGGGTTTGAAGGGACTTTCTGGGGAAATGGAAATATTTACATCTTGATTGGAGTACTGGTTACACTGATGTATATATTTGTCAGAACCGTTGAATCTTACACTTAAGATTTGTGCAATTCACTGTATGTATCAATTTAAAAAATTAATAGTGATATTTTAGCAGAAGTTCAAAAGATGTCCGAGACCACGTATTTGACCTAAACGGTATTTGTAACTCCCCTAGGGACTTTCCCTATAGAGAGTTTTAAAATTAATTTATTTTTACTATGTATTACTTTCATATGGTTTAAAAAACAAAAAGCATTAAAAATAACCCCAGGAAAACAAAAACAGAGAAAGCAACAGTAAAAATTCTCACCCTCCCCCCATCCTGTTTCCCATTCTTCCAGTTTTCCTACCCTGTAGGAAAGACCGCTGTAGGCAACTACTCCTCTCAGTTTCTTAAGAATTCTTCAATGAACTATGTAAAAAAATACATGCCTGAAATGTTCACTTACAGTGATGGAGTTCAAGAAAACACGATGTTCAACACTAAATATCCTGTTGATAGTTGTGTAGCATTAGGACTGTTATTAGAAATTATAGCATTAGTTACTTGAAATGTTAATATGAGAACTGAAGTTTCTGTTGGATCAGGTCTTTGCCCATACTGGAGTTGTCATGACTTTTCAAAGCACAATTTCAGGAGGAGTTTCACATGCTGTTAGGCCTCCTTGTGTAGTCAGGTTAGAAATGCTCTTTTTGGCTAGAACTCTTGCTATTCCTAACTGCTGAAGCCATCGTTTCTCTTTAAAGGCACTGAAAGAAAATAAGACAGTTTGTAAGGAAGTCCAATATTGTCTCTATTTATTACTGAAATGATAGAAATCTCCAGGTTGATTTTGGAGCTGTCGCTAGCTTATCTTGTCACACAAGGTAAGTTGTAAAAATAGAAAACAGGAATCTTTCTCAAACTAGTTCCTTGTGAAGCATTGGAAATATTTTACCAAGGCAATACTAGAAATTTAGCACCAACACCTAGAAACAGAAGACCACTCAATGTTATATAGAATTCTCTAGATAGAAACTTTTCTGTCTGTTCCCCCAGGCATCCTTATACATCATATATTCCCTGATGTGTCTCCCTCTCCTCCTTTTCCCCCATCACGAAAACACATTTTTTTCCATTGGTAAGATATTAAATACCCTTTTACCATAATGCAATGAGACTTTATGTTTTATGGTAGCTCTTCTCTGGCTATATACTAATAAAGACTTGCAGATTTAAATATGATCACTCCTACTTTGTAGGGTATAAATGTGATTTACTACAGAGGGGCCCTCTGAGAGTCTGTCCTTTGTCATCCTAGAAGGCCTTGCTTACTGATTGGTTCAACTCACATATCCTTGACTCCTAAATCCTAACCCACACTTCCAATTTCCACATCTTTTATCTTCTTCCTAAACCTGCCCCCTTTCAGTATTCCTGCTCTAACACAGTGACTTTGCTATCTCCTCACCATCTCTACACCTGGAAACTAACTTCCATTCCTCTTTCTCTCTCTGCTTCTACATCTAATTAGTGATCTAGTTTTGCAGATCATTCCTCAGAAGTATCTTTCATATTTGGATTTCCTCTTCTTCCCTACCTACTTCTGCTCTAGTCCAGGTTTTTATCATTCCTTGTTTCTCTTATTACAGCCTCCTAAATCTACAGTAGGCTTTCCACAGCTTCAGTAAGACTTCTTCCCAGTGACTCTTCCACACATCTCCACCAGATTTGTCTTCAAAAAGAAACATAAACTGCTTATATGACTTACCTGATAAAAACAAAAAGAAAAAACAAAAAAACTTCTGTGATCTTCCTACCTACTTCCTAATAAATGGACTCTCCACGTGGGCACACAAAGAGATCTCAGCGTAGGTGCAATTTGCCTAGTTAGTCTCACCTTCAGCCAGTTTCTCCCTCTCCCCTAAAATGCCTTTTTAGGGGAGTAAGTAAGTAAGGGAAGTAAGATCCACTTACTTCTTTGAAAACTAAATTTCTCTCTGACCCCTTCACAAAGCAGTGCCCTTGACCATGTTGCCACCACTACCTGGTTCCTTTTGTCTGATGAAATCCTTTAAATTTAAAGGGCATTCACTAAATCTATGAGAAGCAATTTTGCATTAAGTACTTTAGTGTTTCAAATATTTGAACTCTGTTCAAGTTTGCCTAACTCATCGTTAATGTTCTGGATTAACTCCTTGCTTTACCTTTGCATGTTTGCATTCTGCCTAGCACTTATTGGGACATAATAAGCACTTTAGAATGTTTTAAAAGTACATTGTTTGCTTTCTAAAGTGCATCTGTTGATAAAACTAATCAGTGTTTCTTTTCTTACGTTTACAGCCTGATTTTAAGATGGCTATGTGATTTTTTCAACCAATCAATTTCTAGTCTTTTTCTAGAATTTTAGAATATCTCTTTTTATGCATTCTGGTCAGAGCTGTATCACAAATTACAAAGATCGAAGTTGGCAAGCAGTTTCTTCATCTTCTATCAATCTGGTGCAGTCCTGAATTTTGTCAGTTTTAGAGCCCAAATTTCTGACCACTAGGTGGCAACAGTTTAGGGGAAATAAAGTAGAGCCAAACCAAAGACCAATGCAGAGAGGCAACGAAAACAATCTAGCCTTGTTTTGTTCTTTCCTTTTCATTATGTTGAGTAGGGGGAAAAGCTGCTCATAAACCTATATTTCTACTGTAATATTAGCATCCAATTATACCTTATAAGTAATGGATGGGACCTGAGATCTGATCAGAGTTGTGTTTTCAGTGAAATCTGATGACCAATATGCAAAAGTTTATCTTATGAAATGAATATGCCTGAAAAGTCCACTCCTGATACATCTGTTTCTGGCTTTAAATGTGACAATGGGTTACGTTTTAAACGACCTAAAATATTAATATCAACTCTATCACACTGTCCAGTATAGATCTTCCCCAACCAGTATGTCTTGCCCAGTAAGTCAACTGAAGTCTTCATAGTTGTTTCTTTTTTCCTTCCCCTTTCATCACCATCCAGTCTTCCATGACACTTTTGATGCCTCTCTCCCATACTTCAAGTTTCCCTCTTCTCCTTTTAATTATAATTAACAATTTCTTATTAATTAAAAAAAAAGAATAAGCAAGGGACCTTGCTATTTGATACAACTCTTTGCATGGTGTCTCCTTTCTTTCTGCAAGCCTGAGGAGTCAGGTGCTACACAGATTGGTCTGGCCGGTAAAATGGGTTTATTCAGTCCTAGACACAAGGCTAAGATGAGGTCCTTGAAGCCGGATACTGATGCACTGGAACAACCTGTACAACATTATATGGCATGGTAGGGCTTCATGAACCATTCCCTGCCCTAGACATGCCCTAGTAAAGGTTTGCCCTTGTATGTTTAAAAAGAAAACATTACCTGGCCACAGCTAAGCAGTAGATGGCGTTCTCCCTTGGAGTCTTACCACTGTGCTCCGAGAAACACACCAAGGAGGATTTGAGTAAAAAGTCCGCTTTGGGTGTTGCATAGTAAAAAGATGGGTGTGAGTAGCCCACTCTGGAAGCTGGGGGGAGAGGGACTTGAGGGAGATACGTATTTTTTATGAGCTTTTCTTTTTTCCTAGCTGTGGCAGTAATTTTTTTCTGATGCTGTTGTTGATTTCTTTGTAATTCAGAGAGTGTACTTGCATCTACCAGCGGAGGCAATTTCAAGGTTTGTTGTTTTGTGTCGTGCTGTGAATTTGCCAAAGGATTGACAGGTTTCCGGCTTGCAGTTTCTTCCCTGAGAGGCGGTAGCTTGGCCACGGTGCTTTGTGAATCCTCGCACCTAGCCTTGTACCAGCTCTTGGAGGTCATTTTTGGTGTGCTGAAACCATCCACCATCACTGTGTCTCCGACTTTTGCCCCAGAGACCCTTGCTCTGCAAAGCTGGCTTTTATTAAGGTTGTGACTCAGGGCTCTGAGGACCCATTGTTTTATTTTAATATAAATCCTCATGGGGACTGAAATTTTCGGAAAAGAAACTGTGGACCACATTTTACTTAATAAATACAATACACAGTCTTTATGCTTGTGTTTAAAGGCAATGGTCAGGGGAATTTGTCCTGCTGCATTTTTGCATTCCAGGCACAGCACGCTGCAGTGGACAAAGGCCTTCAGAATCAACAGTTGGCCCATTTCTGCAGCTGCATGAATGGGGCATTTAGAGACATCTGCATGAAGGGCTTCATGGCACCATGCTCGACAGGGGTGAACACCCACAGCCTCTTCGGGCTGCACACCCTGCTTCAGGGCCCATTCAGTGAGCTCAATGTACCCATAAAAGGCGGCGATGTACAGGGCTACCTTTTTCTGATACCTGAATGAATGAAATAAGTAGAGGTGAGTGTTTAGGAAGTCAGCAAATGGATAAATGTAGTTACACTAAATAACCACAAAGCATGCTAGTTAAAATGTTTATTTCTTCCTAACTTTTAAGTAAAAAATTTCAGAAAAGGCATATGGTAATATATAGGTTAACCTGCACAGGTCCTGGGTGGCTCAGTTGGTCAAACGTCTGCCTTCAGCTCAGGTCATGATCTCAGAGTCCTGGGATCGAGCCCCCTGCTTAGCGGGGAGTCTGCTTCTCCCTTTCCCTTTGCCTCTGTCCCCAGCCTCTGCACATGTTCTCTATCTCAAATAAATAAAGTCTTAAAAAAAATAAACTGCACAGGTCCTGCTTAGCCATATTATCCCACTATGCACAGGTAAATTGTTCAAAGTGCCTTTCTTAGAGTGGTTTTCTTTCTTATGAAACTCAGATGCTGAGGGAAAAATAATATATATATATATATATATATATATATATATATATATATAAAATATATATATATATTAATTTTTTTTTTTAAAGAGGGAGGGAAGGAGAGGGTGGAGGGGTAGGGGGAGAGGGAGAGAGAGAATCTTAAGCCCTGCACAGAACCTGACACAGGACTTGATCTCAGAACCCTGAGATCATGACCTGAGCTGAAATCAAAGAGTTGGACCCTAAATGACTGAGCCACCCAGGCACCCCTCAAGCTTTATATTAAGTGGGAAAGTTTTGGAAGACATCCAGCACGAAGAAATTTGAATGTTTTGTGTATTTGTTTGTTTTGTCTTTTCTAACAATAGTGTTTATTTTGGGCTTCTCAAAGTCTCTACTGCTATTCTCACTGAAACCACTAGGTTGCGCCCCCACCAGCACTACCACCAGTGCCGCAGTCTCCTAACTGGAGCTCCTCTTCTTCCCCTCAAATAACTTCCCACTGCAGTCGAAATCCTAACTCCCCACCTTGGCTTACAAGGCCTCTCACAATCTAATCTGGCCGCTGCCCCCATTCCCACAACCCCCCTTCCCTGTCAGTGCGCTAGAGCCACACTGGCCTTCCTGCTGTCCCTACAATACCCCATAAGGCATAAGCTGAATGACTGGTGCAGGCTGTTTGGAGAGATAAGAATCAGGGGGGCAAACCTAGATAGGGTCCCGCTAGGTATATAGTGATACAGATACAGGATATATTTGGGCCCGGCTCTCTGAACCCATCATAGAGACGGAGACAAGCTTGCCTGCTATCATCTGAAATCTACTGCAAATAAGCGACTCTCCTCTCACTGGTTACACTCTCACCACACCATCTTTCGATGTGCATGTGGGTTCCTGTGTAAGGAAGATGACCTGCCCAGAACATGTGGGTCTCTGGGACCTACAGTTAGATTAGAATTGTGGTGGTTAGATTATAACTAATTAGAGCGATTACATTAATACACTGGCATTTTGGTTCACACATGAGTTTTTGTCAAAATTCATTAATGCAAATCAGCATCTCTGGATGGGATCAGTTTTCTTGATTTGGGGAGAAGAGCCCCTCCTGGATGAACTAACTGGCCCTTGCTTTCATCCTTAGCACTGAAGTTATGAGAGCTAGAGGCACTCTTTCACCAAGATTTACTGATGCTCTTTCCCAAATGTATCTTTTTGTAGTTTGTTTTCTTAGCCCTACCTCTGCTGTCATTAGCCTAGTTCCAGCCACTGTCAACCTCATCACGGTCAACCTGTCTCCTGCCTGCCTCTTTTCCTCACACTGCAACCAGGGCCAACGTTCTAAAACTCAGATCTCATCCTGGCTTTTCTCTACCTTAAATATCTTCCCAACATTTAAAATATAAAGTCCAAATTCCTTTACATTCTTATGGGTAGCTGTAAGAGCTGGCCTCTTCTTATCCTTCTAGCCTCTGGCCACTAGCTCCCTCTCACTCAGTGATCTACCATGTGGAACTTGTTTCAGTTCCTTGAATCTGTTCTCTTGCCCCCCTGGGACTTTGTACATGTGGTTCCATCTGTTTGGGAATATCTTTTTTTTTTTTCTCCCTACCGTTTACTCAACCATTTAGATCTCATCAATTGCCTTTTTCAGGATACTTCACCTGAACCACACGTTCCCATATCACCTTGCACTATGTCCGTGTCCTAACACTTTCATACTGACTAGTAAGAGCAACAACACCTAACATTTATGTTCTGCTTACCATGTGCCAGTCCCCCTTCTAAATTCCTATGATTGCTACGTCATGCAATCTCTAAAGCAGTTCTATGAGATAGATGCAATTATTATTCCCTTTTTAGCAAAGAGGAAACTGAGATACAGGATGATTATATAACTTGCCCAAGTTTATACAACTAAACAGGGATGGGGCTTTGAATCTAGACAGAAGGATCCTGGAGTCTGCCCCTAAATATTTTGCAATTCTGCTTCTGCAAGAATCGGTTACTTGTTTTCTGTTTCCCCTGCTGGACTGCAAGGTTGCAGAAGGCAGGGGCCATATCTTGTTTTTTGCTATATACCTAGGATCTGGCATAGTACATGCTCAATAGGTATTTGCTGATTGGGTAGCAGAATAGAATAAAAGGAGCTTTTTAGTTTGTTCATGTGTATTTTCTGAACTGTTTGATATATTTTCCCTCTTTTTCCCCTCCTCCCTTTGTGCCTCTGTCCATTCTATTCATACATGCATGCGTGTGTGTGTGTGTGTGTGTGTGTGTGTGTGTGTGTGTGTGTTTAAGCATGATGAGAAATACGAATAGTGTGTGCAGGGAGATTTTAGGCTGGGAACTGATCACCAGAGCTGAAAAGGCCTGGAGCAGAGTGAGCACGTGGGCCTAGGTGGGTCAGCTGGGCTGTGTGCAGGAGTGCATGTTGGGGACAGGGCACACCCCTGCTGCTCATGCTCCTAAGATTTTATCAAAATGTTAAGTCAAGTGGAATGGTTAAGCATCTGAGCATTAGAGTTAAATTATTGGGATTCCACATCCAGTTGTGACCTGCCTAGCTGTGTGGCATTGGGCAGATTTCTTAATGTCGGTTTCCTTATCTGTAAAACATGATAAAAGAGTATTATCTTATAAAATTGTCATAAGTATAAGATTAGGTAACACAGTGTCATGTTAAAAGGTACTCAATAAATATGCACAATTTAAAGTACCAATGCAATACAACAATTTCTTTGGACTTAGAGCATGGAAAAAGGGAATTATTACTATCCCCAAATAGAAATTACTTTTAAAATATTGAATAATATGGGGCGCCTGGGTGGCTCAGTGGGTTAAAGCCTCTGCCTTCAGCTCAGGTCATGATCCCAGGGTCCTGGGATCGAGCCCCGCGTCAGGCTCTCTGCTCTGAGGGGAGCCTGCTTTCTCCTCTCTCTCTCTCTGCCTGCCTCTCTGCCTGCTTGTGATCTCTGTCTATCAAATAAATAAATAAAATCTTAAAAAAAATTGAATAATATGTAAAATTACAAAAGCTGGTTTTCTACTCTGTCACTTCTTAGAGCCCTTAGAGCTCTTGGTGCATGTGTGGGTTTCTGTAAAGCATGATTAAATCACCAGGAGGGAGCACTGTCCAAAAATACCAGTGAATTAAAACCGTAAGAGTAATGCAGCTTACACGTTAGGGATGCTGCTGATGGCAGAGTCATGCTAACATGACCGTGTGCTTCTCTGAGCCTACTGCCCACTGCCCCAGCCACAAGTGTATGGCAAAAGTAGGTACAAAAGCCTTGTATTAAAAGTTTGAAAAATTACTTGGCAGCTTACGAAGAGGGAGCTAGAATTTTCAGCCAATCAGTTAGCAATTAGTGCTTTTTAGAATAATTGAATATGAGGGTGGCAAGGTACTTATTCTGATAGGCTTCAAAAGTGTTGTGGAAACTCTGAGTTCCAAACCAAACTGAAGTCACTTGTTGAAATTGTTAGCATTTCTTGAGGAAAGTCTACCTGAACTGCCATCTGTCACCAAAGGCTGTCAGCCCTGGTGACATCTCTGCTATCTTATCCCAGCAAATATCTCAGTAAGAACATCTGCTTGAGACATTCTCAGTGGAACCAGATAGTGCAGCAACCCAGCCACAGAGTGAATTGCAGACTCAACATCCTATAGAAGTTTAGTAAAAAGTACTTAATTTAGCATTTGCCTTATCTCCGTACTTGAGTACTGGTCCTTCATTCGATAAATAGCGTTGCACTTTAAGTTTTTGTCCCAGAAGACAACCCATCAGAAATTCCTTCCATCCATCCCAGACATCCAAACGAAGTGTCGTGCCTGTGGACCAAGAGAGGTCGTTAATGGTTCCCGTCCCTCCCTGTGGTGTGGCAATCCATAAAACTTCTAAAGATAGCTTTTTCCAACCAGAGGCATAAGCTAGATGCAAACTGAAAAGTAACCTTGGAATAAGTAGACCGGGATGCTATTTTCAGCTTAAGCCTTCATCGACTTGAGAAGACTTTTAGGTTCTGTGCCCTTCCATTCCATTATAATGCTGAAATAGTTTCTGCAGTTATCTTAAAACAGTCCTGTGGACGTTGATTCCATGCTGATATATACATCACCATGTAAACTCAAACCTTTATGTTGGAAGAGGAAACTAAAGAAACTGGCAGGACCGATGGGCTTTTGGGACCTGTAGCTCACAAATGGGCTAAGGGTGGAGTTAAATGATCCTTTCGTGTTTTTTTGTTTTCAAAGATTTTATTTATTTATTTGATAGAGAGAGGGAGAGAGGGAGAGAGAGCATGAGCTGGGGGAGTGGCAGATAGAGGGACAGGGAGAAGCTGGCCCCCAAGGAGCAAGGTGCTCAATGTGGGACTCCATCCCAGGACCCTGGGACCATGACCTGAGCCGAAGGCAGATGCTTAACCAACTGAGCCACCCAGGCACCCCTGACCCTTTTGTTTTATCCATCGCAAGATAGCCATTGTGTGCAACAGCACAAAAGTAATATGTTCATTTCTGCCGGAGAATTTATCACTTACCCTCTCCTAGTCTGCCCTCTATGGCACCGCATTCCCTTTGTTCCTCAGGGTGGTGTTTTCAGGAATCTTCTTTCCTCAGCCTTCTCTTCTTTCTCTATGCATTCCCTCAGGATAAAACCCAGTCTCCTTCCTATCTGGCCTACCCTCACCTCGCACCTCCCTCCAGCCTGTCTCACTCACTCCATTCCAGCCACTCTGACGTTTCACCTGTCCTTCAGATACACCAAGTCCACTCCCATCGCAAGACCTGAGAACATACTTTCTTTTGCTTCAAAAGGTCTTCATTCTTTTCACAGGACAATGTCCTTCTTCAGTTTTCAATTCAAGCATTATGTCCTTACAGAAGACTGTTTTGGCCGCTACTGGCTCCTCCTACTCCATTATTCTTTATCCTATGACCTTACTTTAACTTCTTCCCAACTCCTATCATCAGTAATTGAAATCATTTTTCTTTTCGGAGATCTTTTTTTCATGTCTCCACTAAAAAAAAATCTCCTTCAAGACTTGCCACACAGGGACCACTGGATGGCTCAGTCGGTAGGCCTGAGTTCTGGGATGGAGCCCCACATTGGGTTCCCTGCTAGGCGGGAAGCCTGCTTTTCCCTCTCGTACTCTCCCTGCTTGTGTTCCCTCTCTCACTGTGTCTCTCTCTGTCAAGTAAATAGATAAAATCTTTAAAAAAAGAAAAAGAAAAAGAAAAGACTTGCCACACAGCCTGGCACTTGGTAAGTGCTCATTAAATACTCGTTGGCTGACTAATAGGCCATCTCAGTGACCCTACTGGCTTCACTGACCACCCACATGGCCTTCATTCCCAAGTCCAAACCTCCACTCCAGGCCTCTGCTCCAGCTCCAGATTCCACCTGCTGGGGACATCACCATCTAAGGGATTGCCCTATGACCCCATTGCTCTGAAAGGCAACTCATCATCTTTCATCTCAGTTGTGACCCCACTATCTTCCTTGTTATCTCAGCTAGAGATTTAAGAGTTGGTCCTCATCCTTCCCTTTCTTGTGCCCTATATCTGTACAATAGCTTAGGCCTGTAAAGTTTATCTCGTGAAGGTTTAAGAACCATTTCCTTGCCTCCATCTAACCAGCTCCACCCTCTTCCAGACCTCCATGATCTTTCACCTAAATCTACTTCTAGAAGCTACCACCAGCCAGCCTCCCCATCTCTTTCTTCTGGTTTCTGCTCAAATGTCACCTCCTCCTCTGGCTAACCATCTAAAATAGCCTCCCTCTATATTACCACATAACTCTGTTACCATGTCCTGTTTTTGTTTTTTATACTTTAGAGTTCTTAAAATTCTCTATTTTTCTGTTGATGCTTATGTTTCCCGCCAGACTGCAAACTTCAAGAGGTTAGGACATCTTGCTGCTCTTGCTCACAGTGTAATGCCCACTTTTCTCAATGGTGCTTGGCTCATGGTAAATAATCAGTAAATATTTGTTGAATGAAATTCTACCCTATTCCCCAAATCCATTTTGACCATGTACTGACCTCCTAACCCTTAGCAACCCAGAAGCTCTCCTGCACTTCTGGATACACATCAGGGTATTTCTGGCCTTCAGGCTTCTTCTTTTGCTGCTCTTTTGGTGTCTGAACTCTTGTGATTCTTCCCCCACACCCTCCTTCTAATAGTTTATGATGCAACATAAACTGGTATCACCTCCTCTGGGAAGCTCTTCTTAACTATGTCCTTGTTTCACCTCTGCAAATAGTTAAAGGAATCGCTCAACTGGCCACCATGGTGTATGTTGAAACTCTTGATCATTGAAAATAGATTTCTGGGGATGTCTGGATGGCTCTGTTGGTTGAGCTTCTACCTTAGGTGGGATTGAGTCCTGAATTGGGCTCCCTGCTTCACGGGGAACCTGCTTCTCCCTCTCCCTCTGCCTGTCACTCTCCCTGCTTGAGCTCTCTCTCTCCTTCCCTGTGTCAGATAAATACATAAATAAAATCTTAAAAAAAAAAAGGAAAATACATTTTTGTTTTGGAATTGCTAGTTTGTAAACACTAATAGAGGACTCTCTGAGCTCAAGCATCATGTCTCATCCAGTCTGTGGACTCTGTTCTAGTTATGCTTTTGGGTTGCAAGGAGGCCCTCAAGAAAATGGGGTTTATTATACTAAGACAGTGGCCAGATCTGCTGTGCATTAGGAACAAAGACACCTCTCCAGATGGGCAACTCCCCATCTCTCCCATGGGCTCTGGGATCTCTCTCTCTCTCAAGCCCTCTATATCTCTTTGTGTCTTCTTCCTTTCTCTGCTGACAGGCTGCCCTGCTACTCCCTTACAGTTTCTCTACTACTGTAAATGCAACATTGCTTTGCCACGACCCAATCTTTCTTCATGGCACCATGCATTTTCTGCCATACTGGTAACCAGTTTTATCTGTCTATATTTCTCAGTTTGAATTCACAAGACTAAAAATAATTAATAATAATAATATATTGAATATAAATAACTAATATTCACTGAATGCTTATTATATGCTCTACATTATTCTAAATACTTTACACAAATAAGCTAATTTAAAATTTACAACAGGGGTGCCTGGGTGGCTCAGTGGGTTAAAGCCTCTGCCTTCAGCTCGGGTCATGATCCCAGGGTCCTGGGATTGAGCCCCACATTGGGCTCTCTGCCCAGCAGGGAGCCTGCTTCCTCCTCTCTCTCTGCCTGCCTCTCTGCCTGTTTGTTCTCTCTCTGTGTCAAATAAATAAATAAATAAATAAATAAATAAATAAATAAATAAAAATCTTTAAAATTTACAACAGTCCTAAGTGTGGTTCATATTATTCTCTTCATTTGACAGTTGAAGAAACTGAGGCCCTATGAGATTAAGTGACTTGCCTGGGTTTTACATACCCAGTAAGGAGTGGAATCAGGAGTTGTATCTTGGCAATCTGGCTCTTGTGCCTACATTCTTATCCTTTATGTTATCTTTGTCTCCAAACATGAATTTAATTGGCTGATGTCATTGAACAATCTGTAGATTGGCTGGCTGCCTTTGAATCAATATGATGGCATTGGCAGTAGGACAAGGCTCAGACACATAGTAGGTTCATAATAAATACTTGCTGGTATTTACCATCCTTGACACCATAGATTTAGTTTCTCTAAAGTTTCTTGTTGTACTTAATTTTCTTATTTAAAGGTTTGGTTCCTGTGGGTAGCACTGGAAGCAAAGGTCTTTAAACACTGTTCAAATTGCATTTATTTCATCTCTTGATTTAAAAGTGATTTGCTGTTTGTAGTTTACCATAAAATTTACCCACAGATGAGTATTGAAAAGCTTGCTTGGCACTGTACCCCAGCCTCCTTTGTCTTCCACAGCTGGGGCCACACAGCCTCCATTTTGAAGAACCAGCCAAGCTTTAGGCCCAGAGAATAATCTTAATTCCACTGAGAGGGAATATGTTAAGATTCCAGGCTCAGGTGGGAAGTTGGTGTTCCTGTTCATCCTGCTTGGATATTGTTCCAGTTCTACTAACTTGCCCGATTCCTCCTGACCAAGCCCCCACCTAGTGCCCCAGAATATGAGTGCCTGTATCCTACTCTACCTTTTGGGTTTCAGAACTGAGGTCCATCTGTTCTCTGAGCCTGGAACTGAAGTTCCTGCTCTGAACCCCAATCTCTGGGGTTAGATTTCTGTTACATGTTGTCAGAGCCTCTGATGTCAACAACCAGCTTATCTAGTTTTTCACCTCTTATGTCATTTATTTATTTATTCATTTGCTACCTTGATGCTATGCTATGATTCACCCACCAGGTCCCTGCTGGATCTCCCTGTGGTTACCCTCTGCTTTCCTGCCTTTAGCTGCAGACTGATCTGTCTGCCTATCCCGGAGCTCCCACCAGCAGTACTTATTTGAGACTAACTTCCCTCTTCCTGGCCCCTCTGCCCTTCCCTGAGTGGTCGTCTAGACTCAGGATCTCAGCTCTTCCTAGCTCAACCTGTCCACTGTTGATGAACCCTGATTTTGAAAACTACAGAGAAGCCTATATGATTTAAATCCTCATCAGCAGTAGAACACCTCCCATCAAGCTCTGTATTTTATTCTGCTTTAATACCCTATCTGGGAGCAATTGTTACAGGTTTTGTAACTATTAATTTCAGTTCCTTGCAATGAAGCAGTCCTAATTCCTCAAAGAACAAAGGTAATAATGGCTGGTTTTTCTCTTAATGTTCAACCTTTAAAATTTTATTTTTAAAGATTTTATTTATTTATTTTTGTGAAAGAGAGAGAGAAAAAAAGAGAATGAGCACAAGCAGGGAGGGAGGGTCAGAGGGAGAAACTCCAATGAGCAGGGAGCCTGATGTAGGATTCAATCCCAGGACCCTGGGATCATGACCTGAGCCAAAGGCAGACACTTAACCAACTGAGCCACCCAGACGCCCTATCCAGAGAACGTCTAAGCACATTAACCAGCACTATTTATTGAATAATACTTCCATCCCAATTGGTTTGTAATGCCTCTTTGTCACATGTTAAATTCCTTCGTAAGCTTAGGAGTTCTGTTGGAAAATAGAAATTTACTTGAAAAATGGTGGGGTGCCTGGGTGGCTCAGTGGGTTAATGGTCATGATCTCAATGATCAGGTCATGATCTCAGGGTCCTGGGATCGAGTCCCGTGTCAGGCTCTCTGCTCAGCAGGGAGCCTGCTTCCCTCTCTCTCTCTCTCTCTCTCTCTGCCTGCCTCTCCGTCTACTTGTGATCTCTATGTCAAATAAATAAATAAAATCTTAAAAAAAAAAAGAAAGAAAAATGGTACATTGCTCCAGAAAATACAGTTAAAATCTATAACTGAATGAAAGTAGAACTAATGAGACTTAAGCTTCAGGACCTTTCACTACATGAGTTTTTTAATTCTCTACTCTTAATTTTGGATTTTTTTTTTTTAAAGAAGACCCCCCAAAATTGTATATATCTACAAACCCTGGATCTGCTCACTTTCTGCTTGCAAACCCATCACCGTGGCAAGCCATGCAGGAAAGCAGGTATGAGCAACAGTGTGCATTCTAGGGAGTTGTTTGCAACCTCTCCCCATGTGGTCCCTCTATCCCTGGGGGCATACATACTTTGAGGTCAATATTTGCCTATCTGATATGGAAATCATTTCTCTGGTGTGGGTTTCCCCTAATGAGAAACAAAACAAAACATTGATCAGAACTTAGAGTGCCAATAAAAGTAGATATTGATAAAAGCATTCTGGGTTGGCACTATAAATTGTTGGAAAGAACCCAATCCTGAGTGTGTGATTACCGTTTCTTAGCAATATGACCTTGAGCAGGTCACTTAACTTCTCTGAGCCTGTTTCCTCACTTGTAAAAGGAATTAAAACAGCATGGTAGATCTCCAAGGGGCCTAAGGACTGGTAGAAGGGCCTTGGAGTCAGCTGAGATTTCAGGGTCTGAACTCCCAGGACTCTGCCCACAGATTGATTGTGATTGCTCATTCTGGCCATGAATCATGCCATGAGTCATTTACCATTGGGGTATACCAGTGGCAGCATTCTGTAAAGGGAAGTCATTCATTCATTCACTCATTTGTTAGGCACACCTTGTTCCAGAAAGGATTAATGTCAGTTTTCAAGCATATAGATAATATGGACAGAGTAACTAGCAGACAAACATGTAGATAAGCAAGAGGAAAGCAAAAGGCAGGATAGAGATTTAAGAACATGAAATGAGGCTAAAATGAACATTTGTCCCATATGCAGTGGTATAAGAAAAAGGTGTGTGTGTGTGTGTTGGACCTATATGATGTGCCACTAAGCCCCAAGTCACAAAATCACATGTAGTAGGGAATGTTTAGCTTTGATAAATTCTTGACAAGTTAATCATTAAATATTCTACCACCAAAAAAAAATTCCCTTTATCCTCTTATTACTCATCTTCTTAATCCCTGCAATCTTTCTGTCTCCATCCACTTTATTAAAACTACTCTCTCTGGGTTCACCAATGACTTTTAAGCCAAATCAAAAGGTTTTTCTCAGACATTGTCTTTGGTCTTTTACCAGCATGGTAAAAACTCTCTCTCCTTTGTCATCTGTGACAATGCAAAGTCCCACCTTTTCTCCCACCTCTGACAGCTTTACATGTCTCATTTTCTGACTCCTATTAGCTGTCTACTTGCCCTGACTTCAGCATGTCCTGACTACTGGCCCTTGGCCCTTGACATGTCCCTCTCTATATAGACTCTCAAAGCAAAGCACCTCTCATAGGGCTTAGTCCCTGACTCCATGGCAGGACACCTACAGCAACATCTACTAACCGAACTCACCACTAAGCCCTCACTCCATGTTTGTCGTGGAGGAGAATCGGAAGACGTCAGTTGAACTTACAGCTTTGCCACTAATTAGCAGAGTAACTTTTAGAGAAAGCACACATTCTCTGCCTTTCTTTAAAGTTTAAGCCCCAAAGTATAAGTTCCTTTTCCCAATTTCACCACCACAGTCCTAGTGTCAGAGACTTGGTGCTTCCCTCTTAAATGTGATTCAGCCTGACATCCTGTCTCTAATTTCTGGGTTTCTCAGATTTGCCTCTCTCTTCCATTGCTGGTGGAGCTAGTTAATACTGGGATTCTCAAAAGTGCCCGTTGGCATAACACCTTGCTTTTCCTAACTCCTTTCTGTATTTTATGCTGCTTGCTGCCTGATTAAACTTCTGCTAAACACTTCTTTTCCAGAATGTGCATAGCTCTTGTTGCCAGCATGTGAAGCCTGTGCTCTGTTGCCTCACCCCTAAGACCCTTCTCAATCTGATCCCAGTTGTGTTTCTGATTGGTCTCAGTGAGTCTCCTCTGCTTTTCAGAAGTCTCCTGATGTTTGTCTTCCCTGGATTAAGCCCATGTTCATGAACCTGTGGCTTGTGTTTTTCTCCTGGTTTAGAAGCCTGGAATGTCTTCCCTTTCATATGACCATATTTCCCACCTCTTTGTGTGCTCATACCCAGCATTCTCCAGAATGCTTTCCTTAAGCCCTTCAGCCTTCATTGAGCTGACTTACTATTAGAACTAAGTATATGTGCAGGCCTTATTTCTACCACCTTGTCATGAATGCTCAGAATGCAGAGGCAGTTCTGTGTGTTTTTATATGAGCTAATATATGTAGTGACTAGCTGAGCTACATAAGTCTTTGATTTTCAATATGAGCTTGACTGCTTCTCAGAGAACTTCTAATTTTCCACTGCTTTTGGAGAGGGGTCAAGTTTCAAATCCTGATAGTACCAGGGATGACTCATTGACTGGGAAAGGGAGAAATTGGAAGGTAGGCTGATCAAGAACCTCTTTACCCTCTAGTTAAAAAAAGGTGGACTGGCTGCTTGAGGAATGATAAGGATGCTTTAGGCAAAGATATGAAGCCAACCAAAGACTTTTCCTCCCTTCTCCTTGAGGCTCTTCTTTCCTTGCCTTTCCTCCTATGCCCTGTGCTCATGGTGGCCAAAGCAGTCTACTCTGGTCATGCTTGAGCCCCTAACCTGACATTTGAAAACCCTCATTCCTAGAGGGTCATTTTAGGAAGCCTGTGTGTTGTCCTTCACACACCCTTAACCATCTGGAACATTTTTGTTTTCTTTACATCTGTAAAAATTTGGGGTTGGGTGAAGCCATTTCTAAATTGTCTTCTAGCTCTAGCTGTAAACTGTTACATCATGATCTGAGCAGCATAGGCCTAAAGAGCTGTCACCTGAATTTTTTTTTATGTATTCTTTTGTGTTTCATTAAAAAACTAGATCATAAATTGCTTGAGAACAAATGCCTCTTGTGTGTCCTTACTCACATAAGTCCCCACCATGTTCTGGGCAGGGCTGATTCCCTGGCAAGCATGCAAAACAGTATGTGCTTTACTGTGAGGTACCGTGGGGACAAATCCTAGAACATCACTTCCTTTGATCAAAAACAGGGATGATAAATGATGTCAAAGTTTTGAGAGCCTCAATTAAAAATATCATGAAAGAATAAGCAGATATAATAGGAGAAGTAACAGTAAATGCAAATTTAGCAGTGTAAAAAGCAAACCTGCTTAACTCAACAATGTTTACAAACCCGACTATAAATTGGGAGAACTCAAATTCCATTGCAACAAATGTGACAGCACATTACCTTAATGTCTGCTGATTGTCAGCAAAGATTCATTCACCTTAAGCAAGAATCTCTATAAAGTTTGAACCATTTTCCTATAGGGTTGAAACAATCAGACAGTCCTTTGAGTTTGTTTTAATGGTGTATGGCTACAGCAGACACAACGTGGAAGTAGAATATTTAAAGAAAGGTTGTAATCTGCTGATCAGGGATGAATGCCAACTCACTAATCTGTCCATCGGGGATACTGTACAGTAGCCACTTGCACTATTTAAAATATTAATATAACCAACAGTGTTTTAAAATGAGATTGCATAAAGCAAGCTCAGGACAGTGTGTGTATCATACGCTACCACTGTGTTCAAAGGAAGAAAAAGGATATGTACTTGAACTTGCTTCTGTGTATTCTTGCAATATATTTTGAAAGAGAAAAACATAAACTGGTCTGAGTCTTGCTCTTCTAGCCTGAGGATATTAACCAGTTATCCTGCTTTGAGTAAAGAGAACAAGACATGGCAGGTCTATGGGACATTTCTTATTTGTTAGTCTAAAGACCCAGATACCAGAGAGGGGCATGTATCATTTACATCCCCACTGAGGTTTCAGAAGTTTTAGTTTGGAAGGAACTCCTCCATTTTTTGCCCGTCTGGTACCAAAGAACCATAGTGCTGAGCAGTAGCTGGTATTGAATATGGTGGGCAGTACCGATGTCTATCTGGTAGTCCCTCAGGGTGTTGCAATCATACATCTCCAGTCCTTCTGGGGTCCGGAGACAGAAGACACTCACAGGGAAGCCACATCTCAGAGCTACCAGGGTTCTCAGATCAGACACTTTTTGACCAAGAAGGGAAATGTTCTCCATCATTGGCATTGTCTCTTGGGTCACAGCATTAAACACATAGAGAGTTGGCTTATCTTCTTCCTAAGGGAAAAGAAAAAGAGGAAACTCAGGAATAAGCACTGTCTAGGGGTTGAAACAAGGGAAAACATTTGGAGGATGGCTCTGAGTGCCTCTAACTCCCACGACATGGGGGCTAAGGATGAAAGCGAAGGCCGGCTATGTTCCCGACTCCTGGTCTGACTCCTGTTCTTCCGTCCTGAGACTATTAAGGAGTCCTCCTGCTTTGAGAAAAATGAAGGAGACTTGGCAGGGCTTTGCAACATTTCTTCTTAGTCTGCAGACCCAGAAACACAAGAGGAGTGTTGATAATTATATCCACACTGCACTTATGGAGGTGTTCGTTGAGAAACAACTCTACCATCATGCTGGGCTCTGATTTGGAAGTACTATGGTTTCTAAACCCTCAGTCAATTTTTAAAATCCTTTCTGAGAGGTTATCTCTGGGGAGTGGAACTGAGTTCAATGTTGTAGGGGGGATGTTTTACTTAGCATTTTATGCTTTTCATTTTCCGTATGGTGTAACCTAAAAAGTGTGTATTTACTTTTACTGTTTAAAAAGGGAAGTTCTAAATATAAGTGATAAAAATTTCCCCTTTTTTTTTCTTTTGCAATATAAATAGGAAAGCAAGTGAAACTGATACATCTCAAGTCAAGTTCAAATGGAAAGTTTGGGAAAAATATTAATCTTCCTGTTAACAACAGATGGATCAAGACACACCAAAACTAGAAACATGGCAAACCAGGAAAATGGGAAGGGGGCAGAGAGGAGAAGACTATTAACATTTTCAGTTTTCGAACCAAAAAAATGAAACTGCATGTACTTCCTCTTCATCGGATTCAGGGCAATCATGTTTGTCTTCAGTGGCCTCTTGTCGGCTTGGCAGACATATGTGCTCGGAGCCGTCCCTGTCATGTGGGAGTCTTGGAGAGGCGCCGTAAGCAAGACTCACAAGTGGGCATCAGGCCTCTGGGTTTTCGGATCTGGGGTGGGGGGCGTTCCTAGCCAGTCATTTTTCTCTTGTTCAGCTCTATTCCATCCTCCCCCTTTCTCCTATCAAAATTTGCCTCCAGATTCCCCCAGGAGTCCCTCCCTGCTTCAGAATTGTAATACATTACATTCATTCCCCTCCTCCCAGATCACACATTGCCATAACATAATCAACATGCAGATCTCTTTGAAAGAGCCTTTAAAGAGTAATGAATGTTACAGCTGCAGTTTAGGCTGCGGTGCTTTGATCTGGGGCCCATTTCAGTGACTCACGTCGCCAAAAGCAGGTTCTGGCCCTCTGCTTCCTGAGTCTAAAGTGCTTAGGACAGTTTTTCTCAACAGCTTCTCATAAACTCACTCAATAAAAATTGGAAGGACATAGGATTCACTCTTTCCCTTTCAATATGCTTGCGCTTTCCTATGGCTCCATTAAAGTCCATCCTAAATCCATGTGGTATTTATAAGCAGGAAGAAATCCTTCAAAAACTAAATAAAAAGATAGCGGGTTGGATAAAATTATATTTTAGGCAATAGCTTTTCCTTATTTCTTTGATGGTTACTCTGATTTCTTGTTAGCCCTTAGTACGGATACTAATTTATACTTAAAATTAAATGTGTAATGTGCAAACAAAGTAGCAAAGGCCCAAGTCACTCTTCATAGCGAACCAGTAACTACATGATGTTAAAAAAGTAAGTTCAAAAGGAGCTTCTCAGAATACGAATAAACATAAGCATCTATAATTAGGTATACATAAAACTCTTAAACAAGTAATAAGGGAGAACTACAAAACATATGGGAATGTTTAGATGAAACCGATAGTGCAAGTAAGAAAATATATTTGTTATTAATGAAGTTATGTTCTTAAATTGCAAGAAAATTAGCACCTACAGAGTTTATTCTTTTTTTTTTTTTTTTTAAGCCCCCAGGAACTTCCCAGGCCCACTTAATTCATGATGTATCTGGAACATAGTTCCCTTTCTACTATTTTAACTCTTTTTATCCACCATTTTATAAACCTCACTTTTGTGAGAAAATGCATTTTAAGTTCTAATGAGGCACACCAATTGGGAGACATTTCTTCGTGTTGGTTATTTGGAGAGGGAGCACGTTGATGGGGATTAACAGCAACTTGTCAACTCACCTTATGCACATAATAAAAGGCATCTCTCTATCTATGTGATACCTCTCCTCACATATTCTAAATAAGGAACACTGGTAGCTATACTAAAGGAAGCCAGATGTTAGTAAATAAATAATACCATCAAAAATCATCATTGAAGGGGCGCCTGGGTGGCTCAGTCGGTTAAGCGGCTGCCTTCGGCTCAGGTCATGATCCCAGGGTCCTGAGATCGAGCCCCACATTGGGCTCCCTGCTCAGTGGAGATCCTCCTTCTCCCTCTCCTTCTGCCTGCCTCTCTGCCTACTTGTGCTCTCTCTCTCTGTCAAATAAATAAATAAAATCTTTTTAAAAAAATCATCATTGAAAATACATAAAATTAGGCTTTCCCCTTTACAAATAAACCAAGAAATCATGGTAGGAGGTACATGTCTTACTTTTTTTTTTTTTTTGGCTTGTGACTGAATTGTATTGTTCGAGCACGGTTTATTTCGGAGTGCTTTTTTATTATTAACATATAATGTATTATTTGTATCAGGGGTACAGGTCTGTGATTCATCAGTCTTTTTGTTGTTGTTGTGTGTGTGTATATATATATATATATTTTTTTAAATTAACATATAATGTATTGTTTGCCCCAGGGGTGCAAGTCTATGAATCATCAGGCTTAAACATTTCATAGCACTCACCCTAACACATATATAACTACCCAATATCCATAACCCAGCCTATCCCTACCTCCCCACCATCCAGCAACCCTCAGTTCGTTTTGTGAGATTGAGTCTCTTATGTTTTTGTCTCCCTCCCGATCTCATCTTGTTTAATTTTTTCCTTCCCTAGTCCCCATGACCCCGCCCTGACTCTCAAATTCCTCATATCAGAGAGATCATATGGTAATTGTCTTTCTCTGATTGACTTATTTCGCTTAGTATAATACCCTCTAGTTCCATCCATGTCATTGCAATTGACAGGATTTCATTTCTTGATGGCTGCATAATATTCCATTGTGCGTGTGTGTGTGTGTGTGTGTGTGTGTGTGTACCACATCTTCTTTATCCATTCATCTGTTGATGGACATCCAGGCTCTTTCCATAGTTTGGCTATTGTGGACATTGCTGCTATAAACATTGAGGTGCAGGTGCCTCTTTGGATCACTACATTTCTATCTTTGGGGTAAATACCCTGCAGTGCAGTTGCTGGGTCATAGGGTAGCTCTATATTCAACTTTTTGAGCAACCTCCATACTGTTTTACAGAGTGGCTGCACCAGCTTGCATTCCCACCAACAGTGTAGGAGGGTTCCCCTTTCTCTGCATCTTCGCCAACATCTGCCATTTCCTGACTTGTTAATTTTAGCCATCCTGACTGGTGGGAGGTGGTATCTCACTGTGGTTTTGATTTTTATTTCCCTGATACCAAGAGATGTTGAGCAATTTTTGATGTGTCTGTTGGCCATCTGGATGTCTTCTTTGCAGAAATGTCTGTTCCTGTCCTCTGCCCATTTCTTGATTGGATTATTTGTTCTTTGGGTGTTGAGTTTGATAAGTTCTTTATAGATTTCAATACTAGCCCCTGATCTGATATGTCATTTGTGAATATCTTCTTCCATTCTGTTGGTTGTCTTTTGGTTTTTGTTGACTATTTCCTTTGCTGTGCAAAAGCTTTTGATCTTAATGAAGTCCCAATAGTTCATTTTTGCCCTTGCTTCCCTTGCCTTTGGTGATGTTTCTAGGAAGAAGTTCCTGTGGCTGAGGTCGAAGAGGTTGCTGCCTGTATTCTCCTCAAGGATTTTGATGGATTCCTGTCTCACATTGAGGTCTTTCATCCATTTTGAGTCTATTTTCGTGTGTAGTGTAAGGAAATGGCCCAGTTTCATTCTTCTGCATGTGGTTGTCCAATTTTCCCAACACCATCTGTTGAAGAGACTATCTTTTTTCCATTGGACGTTATTTCCTGCTTTGTTGAAGATTAGTAGACCATAGAGAGTTGAGGGTCCATTTGTGGGTTCTCTATTCTGCTCCATTGATCTATGTGTCTGTTTTTGTGCCAGTACCATACTGTCTTGATGATTACAGCTTTGTAATAGAGCCTAAAGTCCAGAACTGTGATGCTCCCAGCTTTGGTTTCCTTTTTAAACATTCCTCTGGCTATCTGGGGTCTTTTCTGGTTCCATATAAATTTTAGGATTATTTATTCCATTTCTTTGAAAAAAGTTGATGGTATTTTGATAGGGATTGCATTAAATGTGTAGTTTGCTCTAGGTAACGTAGACATTTTAATAATATTTGTTCTTCTAATTCTCGAGCATGGAATGTTTTTCCATTTCTTTGTGTCTTCCTCAATTTCTTTCATGAGTGCTTTATAGTTTTCTGAGTCCAGATCCTTTGCCTTTTTGGTTAGGTTTATTCCTAGGTATATTATGGTTTTGGATGCAATTGTAAATGGGATCAACTCCTTAATTACTCTTTCTTCTGTCTCATTGTTGGTGTTTAGAAATGCGACTGATTTCTGTGCATTGATTTTATATCCTGCTACTTTGCTGAATTCCTGTATGAGTTCTAGCAGTTTTAGGGTAGAGTCTTCTGGGTTTTCCATGTAAAGTATCATATCATCTTCAAAAAGTGAGAGTTTGACTTCTTTGCTGATTTGGATGCCTTTTATTTCTTTTTGTTGTCTGATTGATGAGGCTAGGACTTCTAGTACTATGTTGAGCAACTGTGGTGATAGTAGACAACCCTGTTGTCTTCCTGACCTTAGGGGAGAAGCTCTCAGTTTTTCCCCATTGAGAATGTTATTTGCTGTGGGTTTTTCATAGATGGCTTTGATGATATTGAGGTATGTAACCTCTTTCCCTACTTTGTGAAGAGTTTTGATCAAGAAAGGATGCTGTACTTCATCAAATGCTTTTTCTGCATCTATTGAGAGGGTCATATGGTTCTTGTCCTTTCTTTCATTAATGTGGTGTATCACGTTGATTGATTTGTGGATATTGAAAAAAACTTGCAGCCCAGGAATAAACCCCACTTCGTTGTGGCAAATAATCCTTTTGATGTACTGTTGGATCCTATTGGCTAGTATTTTGGTGAGAATTTTCGCATTCATGTTCATCAGAGATATTGGTCTGCAATTCTCCTTTTTGGTGGGGTCTTTGTCTGGTTTTGGGATCAAGGCAATGCTGGCCTCATAAAAAGAGTTTGGAAGTTTTCCTTCCATTTCTATGTTTTGTAACAATTTCAGAAGAATAGGTATTAATTCTCTTTAAGTGTTTGGTAGAATTCCCTGGGGAAGCCATCTGGCCCTGGGCTCTTGTTTGTTGGGAGATTTTTTATTACTGCTTCAATTTCCTTGCTGGTTATGGATCTGTTCAGGTTTTCTGTTTCTTCCTGGTTCAGTTTTGGTAGTTTCTATGTCTCTAGGAATGCATCCATTTCTTCCAGATTGTCAAATTTGTCGGCATATAGTTGCTCTTAATATGTTCTTATAATTGTTTGTATAATTTGTTTGGCAAATTTTTAAACTTCACAAAAGCATGTTGTTTACATCTTGATATGTCTAAGTTGTGCAAAATAAATGAAGAGACTAGCTTTCCAAGATTCTCAGAAGGTAGAACTAACTGCATGAAAGTAGCATAGTTAAATAGGAAAGGTACTACTTAAATTTGTATATATCTAATTATGCAATAAAGCAACAATATGACTTAGAATGCAGCCTTTTGTTACATAAAATAGATTAGATAGCTTAGAACTGGTCTGACTGCATTCTCTGAGGCATGGGATATTTTCACGAAGTATTTTTGTCATTATAATCCCATTTTAGACTACTATTATCCATAGTTAGTAAATAGTGTGGAATTTTGAAATAGGCCTCTTTTTATCATTTAATCTAAACAGGAATTAAGTCAGGATGAAAAACCAGTATTTATGGTCTTTGCAGGTAATTTTCTTCCTTCAGATTCAAGATACTGTTTTTCTTCCCAAAACCAGTTATATGAAATTTTCTAAATGTGTTTCTACTGGAGAAGGTGAAGATTAAGATCACTAAGATTTCCACGGAACATGAACGTTTTTATTTAAACCCTGTGTGTTGGCCAGTTCTGTGATGCGTAATTATATTCTGCCTCTCTTGAGTAAACCCATTTTACCTCTATACCCTATTTTTTTCCACTGAGAGTTTAAACTCCAGGGAAAGGTCAGAGTTTAGTGCAAAGATAGCTTGCACCACGGTGATAGATGATGTTTTATTGGCAGAATTTATGGAATATTTTTATAAGTAAAACTATGAAATATGTTGCTTCTGGGGAGGGAAACTGGGGGCCAGAGGTGGGAGGAAGACTTTTTACTGTATATACTTTTTATATCTTTTGTCATCTATGTGAATATTCAAAAATAAATAAAAGTTAGAATTTTAAATTAAGGGAAAGAAAGCCAGTGCTGAATTAAATAATAGTATACTATTCATACTCTTAACACACATTATGTACATCCCTGAATAGCTGTGGCTCAATCCCATCCCTCTAGCTGCTCAAATATCAGTAATAAACTTGTGCCACTATCTCTAGGTAAGCAAGCAACAAAGTCTCAAACATCATTATTGGCACTGAAAAATTCCAGGATATTTTAAAGAGTTTATCCTATACAGTACCAAAAACATGGTATATAAATATATTTAAATACATAAGGAAAGACATTTAAGAAATAAGATAAAAAAAAAAGAAATGAGATGGAATTTAGTCTGCCTAAAGGAGTATTATACTATAATTTTCTTAGTGTCAGAAGGAGAAAAGAAGAAATCAGAGTTGTCTTATTTATCTTTTTGATAATTAAACATTCTTCAAGAATACAATAATAATACATGAATAAATGCTCATAAAACATTACAAACACATGTACAAATATGTTATTTTTTATTTACTTAAATGGAATCACACAATGCTAATTTTTCTGTGTCCTGTTTTTACTAGTTAGTAATAACTATTTTAGATTTTTTTGAAACATAGACTTCCCACTTAGTCAATCAATGAAATATATTAAAAAACAAAAAAAGTTAGCTTTGGCTATCATAAAAATTTTTTTAATACTAAAATGAGAAAATCAGTGCCCCATTTAGCAGACAATGTGTACTTAGTTACTTGGTTCCTTGAGTCTCATGTTTTCGTATAGAATAAAGAACTAGTATTGAATAACGTTTCTTCCCTAGAAATCAATGCTTAAACTCTTTAGGTCACCTGTGTCCTTAAAAAATTGTCAGAAATTTAAAAAAAAAAACAAAAGAAGAAGAAATTTTCAGAAATTAAGGATCCTCCGCCCAGAAAATCTCTAGGCACATAATTTTGCGTATTTTGTAATTTTAGGGTTTCGTAAAGTTCTTAAAACCCATGCAGGGACCCCCAATTAAAAACCACTAATTAAGGACACTATAAATGGAAAAGGCTGTCTCCAGGTGTAGGTATGTACACCTAATTCATGAATGACTACTCTGGCTGAATTTGGATGTAGAAATTGCCCTTTCATTCTTATTGTTGCTGAGAATTTCTTACCTCTCCTCACTCCCCTGCTCTTAATCCATTGGGGACCCAAGGAAGTGATTGAATTTTCTTTCAACATCAATATTTCAGATCCACCCCTGCCCTCATTCCAGTATTGGTTCATGAGATGTTCTGGGATGACAGTTTGGGGCAGCAACAGGGGGACAGAGGAAGGAAGGGAGATAAGGAGTTAACAAGGGAAACTCCCTCTAGTCTCTACACCTTACTTCCCGGTACATCAGAAATTGTGCATAAGACCAGTTAGACAAATGGAAGAGAGGAGAAAACAAGAAGAGAAAACTTCTTCCTAAGTTATGAAATGACTTTTGTTGAATTATCCACAACTTTATTCAAAATGAGGTAGATATCTAGAACAATTGTTATTCTGATCATCATACCTTAACAAAGCATTTGAGAGTTGAACCAAAAGATATTCCAACATCAGCAAGACTCCAGCTGTCCTTTAGGGCTGCTCCAGCATATATTAGCTCCAGATACCACCTGCCTTGTTCATCTTCAGAGAGAGGAATGTGGAAATAATCCTTAAAAATCAATAGCATATTATGAAAACAGTATATCTCGATGTTACTAGACTCCCAGTAATATAATCTCTCTTCTTTTACATTTTTTTTCCACTGAGCATTATAAAAGTGTTTTGGACAGATGAAGAAGTATGAGGCAGGGGTTCTTAACTTGGAGCCTATAGACCTCTCCAGAAGGTTATGAATAGGGTTTAGATGGGAAAAAACTATGTTTTGTTTTTATTAACTCTGAATGAAACTGAGATCTTCTTTCAATTATGTATGTAGGCAACAAACTAAAGAAGCAGTAGTTGGCTATACCTATGACTTCATCACCAATAGAAATCACAGATTATTTTTATATCATTATAGTTGTTGCAAAAATCTCAAAATATACTGATCACTACTTTGAAATTATAAGTTATTAGATGCATTGCTAAAATTTGATAAGGTGTTAAAATAAAGAAGCCCACATGTACTATATCACAAATTTGTTTTTTAATGTTTGAAAATTATTTTCCAATATAGTTGGTTTTCTTTTCTTTGTATGTATTTTATTGTACACATTTGAAGACATTCTGAGGAGTCTATACTTCACCAGACTGCCAAAGGGATTCAAGACATAGAAAGATTAAGAGCCTCTGTGTTAGAAGATCTAGGTTTCAGTAATCACAGTAATCTCTTTTAACTAATGTAACTGTGATTCAATAAATGCACCTTACTAGATGGGAATAATCATCTCCAAGTTAAATACCATCTGATAGTCAAGACCTAAATATTTGTCTTAATTTCCTGTATTATTTCCTTATGAGAACGCTACTGAATCCAAATTATTTCTTATTCCAGTTCTGTAATTGTAGGTAAGCTGGTCAACCTCTCTGAGCTTCAGTCTCCCTGGATGCAAAATGAGGCTGTAGTTCAGGGTTATTTGAAGTCCTCTCCACCTCCAAAATCTTTGTATCTTTACAGTTGCTCACTCACCAAATGTACCATCCAACAACCAGCATGCTCTACTTAGCTAGTTTAGAGTTAATGTCATGTTTTTGTCCTTTTATGAAGAACAAAAGGACAGTGCACAACCCACACACTTCATAAGGAGAAGTCAAAAATTTTTTTCCTGATAATTTACTGACTCAGTTTGCTTCCTGTCTAACACCTCCATGGTTACTATCTTCTTATCAAACTGTTGTATAAGCAAATAATGATATTTTCAAATAGTTTTAGTTTCCTCTTTGCTGAAAATGTATCTAATAGTACCTCTACCCCATGTATAGTTTAAAGCCATGGCGTAGTTAAAATTAGTAGACATCTTAGTGGCCTGGGGACAAAGTACATACCTTTATCATCAGCTTGACAGCTTCCACAGTTTCATCTGTTGCAACATCAAATGGTTCAAAAGATCCCTCAAAGGCTATGAAAATTCTCATTCTCTCATGAAACAAAACAAAGCAAGCAAGCAAACAAACAAAAAACTCCAATCCTACAACTTTTTTAAAGAATTGGGTAGCTGGAAAAATTCTATTTCACAATTATGGACAAAGATTATGGCCAGAGGCAGCTGTTTCCATCTAGCTTGAAAGTTGAGCTGAGAGAATGTGAAGAGACAAGTCCTGCTACCTGAGTACTGGGCAACACAGACAGCAGCTGTACTGGCGGAAATGTTTTCCCCGCCAATGGCAGGCAACAGCCCCTTGTTCCTATAGTACAGAAGTACAGAAGCTAGCAAACTTGACAATGGTTGGGGCAAGTGTGAACAAGCACCAAACAAGTATTGCAGAAAGGCCACACATGGGGTGCCTGGGTGGTTCAGTGGGTTAAGTCCTCTGCATTCGGCTCGGGTCATGATCCCAGGGTCCTGGGATCGAGCCCCGCATCGGGCTCTCTGCTCAGCGGGGAGCCTGCTTCCCTCTCTCTCTGCCTCTCTGCCTACTTGTGATCTCTGTTTGTCAAATAAATAAAATCTTAAAAAAAAAAAGTTATAAAAAAAAAAAAGAAAGGCCACACATAAATTATACTTTTGTGATGTGACCATCATCCAGGGACTCTTGAATCTCTACTCACTCAGTGCAGCTGACTGAAGGACCCTTCAAAATAGAGATGTGATTGGAATGTACTGGCACACAGTGAAGCAAAACAGATTTGATTTTAGTGAATGTGGTAATCCTGAAAGTTCTCCGTAAATATCTCTGAGCTGAAGCATTCTAGTTTCCATAACAACTTTGTGTACTTGTTCCCTGGCGGTATTTCTAATCCTGCCACGGGGTACAGAACAATGCCCACTCGCACCAGGGAGATGAATGCGTAGGCAAATGTCTGTGGTTTTCCCTTATCGTCTCTGTGTAACAGAACCTGCCCAATAACAACATGTAGTTGGTATGTCTTTAGTCCTTGCCTTTATGTTATTTATAACAATTTACCATTGTTATCTTCTTCAGCTTCCCTTAGCATTGGTGGAAAATATTTCAAACTCCACTCAATAATCGAGCAAAGGTATTAAGCACCATTACTCAAGTTTATAGAGTAAGCATTGTACTGGAACTTAACTCTAAGACTCTCCCGGTATGATACACTTGGTTTAGTGCTGTTATGTCAGATTATTTGCTTGCATGTGTAAATCTCGTCTTCTTCCTCAAATTCTCCTCCTGATCCATGACAGAATCCTCATTTTGCATTTCTTTTTATTCTTAACAACACTTAGCACAATGTGAGTCATGTAATAGGTGCTTGGTAAATGTTAACCTCTTGGTTGATTCTGTTCCCATTTCCACCTTGTGTTCCAACCACAAGAAATGTGAAAAAATGGAAGGTATATAAAGGGCAAAGGATTTCATGGCAGAGCTAACTCTCTTTGCATCATATTTTTCAGGTGTTGCAACATCATGTCATCTCCTTTTGTTGTTGACATTTTGATAGGAAGTTTATTAACATAGGGTATAGGTGTTCTGTTTTGGTGTTTCCCCACAAGCTGCTGTGGTTGTTGCCTGGTGAAAGCCCATAGCTACAGCTCCTTCTCCAAGGAATTGCCCTTGGATGATGGGGAATGCCTTGACAAAAAATCTGGGTATCCCCCTCAGTAACTGACAGCCAAGGGGCTGCAAAAGGCCTGCCTTCTCATCTGAAGGAGTGAAAACTCTGCAAAGGATTCTTGTAGATCAGGCCATGGCTGGACTTTACCTGAGACTACATGCTTTCTCACTTTTTCTTCTTCCCAGCTCTGCTGAACTCTCCCTGACTAGTTTTACTTGTGCACTCCCTCAGTAAGTGATATGCATCCAATCCCTGTTCTCAGGCTCTGTTTCCAGAGAGATCAACCTATGGCAGAGGATCTTAAAGAAGCTCATATGCTTTAAGAAATCATAACAACTGCTTTATAGCTTCCTAAAATACGTGTTTATTTATACATATGTATTTTTGTACATTGTAGTAGGCTCGCCTTTAGAGTAAATGCCCAGCTCAAAATTATGTCATTAAGGACTAGTTCCTTACCTCTGACCCCAGCAGTGTTGTTTGTAATGTGACACTTTTCTCGTCATCACAATTATTTGGACCAGAATGGAACTGTCAGAATCCTTTCTTTTTGGACTGAAGGAAAATAGAACTTTGTGATTTAATCTGTAACATGCACTTAGCCACTGTGAGTGAATCATCTTCTACCTCCAATGTGACTGAGTGGCAGAGAAAGCTAAGAAGAAAGAATGAAACAGACATATGAAGAGGAGCACAGGACATAGACAGAGGGCACTCCCATGGTTTCTGTTGCCCATGAATTGTGAGGCACCTTCTCTCTATATAATACCTTGCCCCCATTTTGCTTAAACATGCTTTGGTTGGTTTCTGTTACTTAAAATTGAGAGAATTCTAATTCATATTTATCCTTTGAGATCCAGCTTCCTTTGGAACAAGATAAGGATATTCATTATCACCACAATTGTTGTTTAATGTTGTTGCCAAGATATTAGCCAAAATATTTTGGTTAGAGACATAAGCCATGTACCAATATGGAAAGATCTTGAAGGTATATAATTAGGTGACAAAAGATGCAAAACGGAATGTGTCATATGCTACCATTTGAGGAAAATGTAGGGAAATCATATCTACAGATATGATATATGATATAGATAATTTCCATAGACCTCAAAATCCCTGGAAATATACTCAGGAAACTAGAATCATTGGTGCCTCTAGAGAGGATACTTGAGCAGCCAGGGGTCAAGGACAAGAAAAATACTTTTCACTGTATTTTCTTTTTTTTTTTTTAAATAGGCTTTATTTTTTAGAGAACTTTCAGATTTACAGCAAAATTAAGCAGAAAGTGCATAGAGTTCTATACTCTTATACCTCTTGCCCCCACACATTACAGCTTCCCCCATCAAAATCCCAAACTGAATGGTACATTCATTACAACTGATGAATCCACGCTGACACTTCATTGGCCAAAGTCCATACTTGATATTAGGGTACACTCTTGGTGTTATACATTTTATGGGTTTTGACAAATTCATAATGACATGTATCCATCCACTGGTACAGTATCGTATGGAATAGTTTCATTGCTCTAAAACTCTCTGTGCTCTGCCTCTTTATCCTTTTTCCTCCCCTAACCTCACGCAACCACTGATCTTTTTACTGTCCATGGTTTGTCTTTTCCAGACTGTCAAATGGTTGGAATCATACAGTATGCATCCTTTTCAGATGTTTCTTTCACTCAGTAATGTGTATTTAACGTTCTTCCATGTCTTTTCATGACTTGATAGCTCATTTCTTTTTAGCATGGAATAATATTCCATTGTTGGATGTACCACAGTTTATTTATCTATTCACTTACTGAAGGATGTCTTGGTTGCTTCCAAGTTTTGGCAATTATGAATAAAGCTGCTATAAACATCCATGTGTAGGTTTTTGTGTGGATGTAATCTTTCAGTTCATTTGGGTAAATACCCTGAAGTATGATTGCTGGATGGTATGGTAAGAGAATGTTTAGTTTTGTAAGAAACTGCCAAACTATCTTCTGGAGTGGCTGACCATTTTGCATTCCTACCAGCAATGAATGAGAGTTCCTATTGCTCCACATGCTCACCAGCATTTATTGTTGTGTTTGTGTTACCTTTTTTTTTTTTCTTTTCAGATTATGAACTATGTGAAAGCATTAACTACTTAAAAAATTAAATTAGATGAAATACAGTAAAATAAAAAAAAAAAAACCCAACTCAGTCCTTTTAAGAAGTCTTCTTGATCTCCCCAGGGCAGTTGACCTCTCCCTCTATTCCCTCACTGCGTCATACGTTTTTAAACTATTGGACCTTTTATACTGCATTCCATTTATCATATCAGTGTCACCCTCTCTCATTAGACTGTGAGCTGCTTCATGGAGGGGCGGTATCTTAATCACTTTTGTATCCCCAGCACTGAGTGTCTCGTAGCATGAATAAACACAAGTGAGGTTATTATAGATTGATATCATTAAAAGTTACCTTGTAATAATGAAATGATAAGTAGACTTAAAACTCTCTTAGCAATCTGGGGACAGATTGAATTGATGAAGAATAGATTCGAAAATTTTCTTAGTTGCAATCTAGGAATAACTTGCTTTAGCATCTAGAAGCTCTTTTTGAGTTTTTTTTTCCCCCTTAGGAGTTTTTAAATAATTTAGTTAGCCTACTGGGTGCCTCCTACCTGCAATGGAATATGCTAGGTCTTTGGAAGATTTGGTGATGGATCTTAAGGAATTTGCCATGAATATGGAAAATGGTATCTGTCCAACACACCTGGACCAGGAACTGTATTGTAGGATGAAGTGTGATAAGAGATGTACATATGAAATTGATGGTATGGAAGTGAAGAGACATTTAATCTGATGTAAAGATATACTATTCATTCATTTTAGTCGTTCAGTACATACACACTGAGCCTTTAGTATGTATCAGGCACTGTTCTCTGCAGGATCATTGCAGTGAATAAGATATGGAACTTCCAGTTTAATGTGAATGTGTGTGTGTGTTTGGAGTGGAGGAAAGGTAGGTAAGGAATAGTGGGGAGGGACAAAGACAATAATTAATAAACAATAAATAGCTAAGCTTTGTTTAAAGAGAATAGTCAGATAGTAGGGATAAGCGTGGAAAAAGTAAAGACAAATCTAGTGGAATAGGAAAGGAAGGGCTTGTTAGGAATAATGGTATAAAAGAATTAGGTTCAATAAAGGGAAAACAAGAAAATAGGAAGGTGACACATACCAAGGGAAAAAGAACAAGAAAAAAATGTTAAAAGATCTGTACTGGGGTAAAAAACGAAAATGACTATGTCACAATCAGTGATTAATATTTTAGTCCTCTGACCTCTCATGTGTTTCATAAATGGAAATCTATGATTCTTGATTCTTATTTCTGCATTTAGAGTCATGGCAGTCTCCCTATTACAGTTTGATCCCTTACTTTAGGTTCCTTTTAAAAACTCTGAAATAATTACATGTTTACATTGATTTTAAGAATTTTTTGATTTATTATATATTGATACATGTCATACATGTTATATGATATATACAAAACAAGAAGAAATAGACCTTCATGTCATATGGTAAATAGTCTTGTAGAGGAACACAGAATGATTGATGATTCTTTACAATACTAATTACTTTAGGAGTATATGCTTTGGTATGAAAAATGCTCAGTGCTGATGTGTTTAGAGAAAATTGATGGCATTTTTTTATTGAAGGTTAGTTGACATACAATATTGTATTAGTTTCAGGTGTACAACATAGTGATTTGACAATTCTATACATTATTCAATGCTTATTGCCATTTGTAGTCACCGTAAACATTTTCACAATATTATTGAGTATATTCCTTGTGCTATCCTTATACTTTTCATCTCTTTGACTTATTTATTTTATAATTAGATGTTTGTACTATAATCCCCTTTACCATTTTGCCCATCCTCCCACTCATCTTTCCTCTGGCAACCACCAGTTTGTTCTCTATATTTGAGTCTGTTTGGTTTGTTTGTTGATTTGTTTTGTTTTGTTTTTTGGATTCCACATATAAGTGAAATCATATGGCATTTGTTTTTCTTTGTCTGACTTCACTTACCATAATACCCTCTATTATGGTAAGATGTTGTCACAAATGGCAAGATTCACTCTTTTCTATGGCTGAATAGTATTTCCTTGTATGTAAGTATGTATATGTATATATATGTATATATAGATACACACACATATATAACTTATATATATTTATATACTGCATCATATATATACCACATCATATATACCACATTTTCTTTATCCATTCATCTATTAATGGGCACTTGGGTTGTTTCCATATTTGGCTATTTTAAATAATGCTGCAGTAAACACAGGAGTACATATATCTCTTTGAATTAGTGTTTTCATTTTCTTTTTTAAAAAATATTTTATTTATTTATTTGACAGAGAGACATAGTGAGAGGGAACACAAGCAGGGGCAGTGGGAGAGGGAGAAACAGGCTTCCTGCTGAGAAGGGAGCCCGATGTGGAGCTCTATCCCAGGACCCTGGGATCATGACCTGAGCTGGAGGTAGATGCTTAATGACTGAGCCACCCAGGTGCCCCGTGTTTTCATTTTCTTCGGGTAAATACCCAGTAATGGAATTACTGGATCATATGGTAATTCTGTTTTTAATTTTTTGAAGTATCTCCATACTGTTTTCCACAGTGGTTGCACCAATTTACATTCCCACCAACAGTGCAAAAGGAACCGTTTTCTCCACATCTCCGCTTGTTATTGCTTGTCTTTTTGATACTAGCCATTCTGACGAGGTGGTGTCTCATCATAGCATTTATTTTTAATCTACAACTCTGCTTTTATTTTTACAACTTTAAAATTTGTCATTGAGCTCTGTTGCATTTTTTGAGAATCAAAACAAGTTTGGAAAAAGGAAGTAAAAATTCTTAATTCTCAATATACTTCCTGTCCTCATATTATTCCTGATCCATTTAAGGTACAGTTTTCGTTAGTTTTTTTTTTTTTTAAGATTTTATTACTTATTTATTTATTTTAAAGTAATTTATTGTTATTTTAACTGGAAAAGAAATCATGCAGGTTTGGATAATCCTGAAACACCTAGATATATTGAGTTAAATATATCTTCTTAAGTGGATAGCAGAGTTTGCAAGAAAGTAAGGGATACCCTCTTGGGTCAACCAAAAAGAGATCTAAAAATCAGATTTTACAGTTTTTTGAACTTGTTATTTAACAAAGAAACACATGAAAAGAAACAATAGACTAAAGAAGATGGATTTAACCTGTAAAAGGAACAGATGATTTAGAAGTTTGGTCTGAGGATCACCAGTATCACCTGGGTACTTGGCTGGAACTTTAGAATCTCAGGCTCCACGAGAGATCTACTGAATCAGAATCTGCCTTGCAGCAGACTCCCAGGTGTTCCTATGCATAATAATGTTTCTGAAGCACTAGTTTATATGACATCATAGTTGAGGGATACTAGGAAGATTTCTCCTGACTGCCATTTTCCCACTCACTCATTTTAGTATCTAAAATTTCATTTTCAGGGCACCTGGGTGGCTCAGTCAGTTAAGTGTCTGCCTTTAGCTCAGGTCGTGATCTGGGGTCCTGGCTTTGAGCCCTGTGTTGCGGGGGGGGGGGTGTCTCTGCTCAGTGGGGAGTCTGCTTCCCCTTCTCTCTCTGCCTGCCTCTCTGCCTACTTGTGATCTCTCTCTTTCTCTGCAAATAAATAAATGAAATCTTGAAAAAAAAAGATAAATGCTAGTTTAACTCAGCAGACGATTCTAGGTTGACAACTGTAATTGTTTTACTTCAGTATTTGAAGATATTGTTTCATTGACTTCTAGTTTCTTTTGTTGCTACTGAGAAAGTCAGCTGCCATTCCTTTGTATACTTTTTTTTTAAGATTTTTATTTATTTATTTGACAGAGATCACAAGTAGGCAGAGAAGTAGGCAGAGAGAGAGAGGAGGAAGCAGGCTCCCTGCCAAGCAGAGAGCCCGATGTGGGGCTCGATCCCAGGACCCTGAGATCATGACCTGAGCCGAAGGCAGAGGCTTAACCCACTGAGCCACCCAGGCGCCCCTGTATACTTTTTTTAAATTTCAGAACTTTTTTTTTCTTTGATCTTCTCTAGATTTCACTATAATACCTAGATGTGAATTTATTTTGTTTCTTTAGGGTATAGTTCCTGGGCTGGAATTGCTGTGTCATAGAAAATGTTCTTTTTCAGCCTTTCCAGATAATGCCAAATTCTTTCCCAAAACGACTGCCTTAATTCACACTACTGAGTTCTTACATCTTTATATAGCATTATGTTACATAAATTTTTGCTTGCTTATTTAGTAATAACTTTTAACAGATAGAGGAAGACTGCTTCTCAGTGTCCCAAATAAGAAAGGAAAAATTCAAATTGTATGTTATTCATCTTTTTTTTTTTAAAGGTTTTATTTATTTGTCAGAGAGAAAGCACAAGTGCACAAGCAGGGGGTGCGGCAGACAGAGGGAGAAGCAGGCTCCCCACTGAGCAAGGAGCCCGATGTGGGATATAATGCAGGACCCTGGGATCATAACCTCATCCAAAAGCAGGTGCTTAACTAACTGAGCCACCCAGGCATCCCTGTCATTCATCTTAGATAAAGAAAGGGAGGCAACTCATCTCGAGGGAAACAATGACCAGTTAATTTTTTAAGGCATTTAACCTGAATCAGGCTTTTTTTTTTTTTTTTGGTCTGATCTTTTTCAATTCCCTTGAAAACAAATAAGCTTTGTTGAAAAAAACCTTTCTGACTGATACTTGTCCTTTTGTGTTTTAAACTTTTTACTTACTATCTTACAAGATGAACTTATTCATTAGTTTAGAAATTGGTAAGGAATTGGGAGTCTTTTCTAATCTTTGGACCCAAACTCCCTAAAACAGTTTTTAGTTCTTTTTGGTACTTTTTCAAATGTGCCTACTCCTACATATATGAGTACCTGTGGAATTTTTATGGACTCTTTTCCTTCTTTTATCACAGTAATACTTTTATTTTCTTTTCAAAATGAAAGTAGGTTTTTATCTGATTCTAAAATTATCATTTTTTTTCTGATTCTGAATATAATAATGTTTAGGGTAATTTTAACGTCTCTAGTTGATCTCAGCGCTTAAAACACAACCTGCATTCTTGTCACTACTTACGGAGAATGACTTCTAGGCCATTTTAGACAACGAGTTATTTGATATTCTGTCTTTTTAGTTGTTGTAGTTGTTGTTGGTGTCTTACAGTATTTTGGAGGTAGGAGATGCTACAATTTCATATGCTGTCTGTTTATACTTTTAGGAGGATGTAAAATAAAATAATGTAATGTAAATAAATGTAAAATAAAACCTGTTAGACACAAAGTCCTCAAAGCTCATTTTATTTGTTTTTATAAGGAGATAATTAGCGACTATTAGTATCATGTGCCATATTAACCCTTCATATTCTTGAAAACTACTATTAAGATATCTATCAATCTTACTGCTAACATACTTAAAAACAATTGGTACATTTTCCCAGTCTATTTTCTTCCAGTTTGTCTTCATTCATCACAGTGGGGAGCATAACTGCTTCTGCAGGGTGTACCACAATTCTTCTGCATGAATCCAGTACAAATAGCACATTACCTTGTTCATAACTGAGAGGATTATACCTATTTTTATCTGAAGAGAAGAATAAAATCAGAATAAAATGTTCCACCTGGGTGGCTCAGTCCCTTGACCCCCTGACTCTTGATTTTGGCTCATATTTGATCCCCACTCTGGGATGGAGTCCTGAGTGTGGCTCTGAGCACAGTGGGGAGTCTGCTTGAGGATTCACTCTTCCTCTGCCCCTCCCCCACTCATGTGGGCACTTGCTCTCTTTCTCTCAAATTAATTAATCTTAAAAAATGTTCTGTACTCAAGGTACTTTTATTTAAGGAATAAACAAAGCTGTTTTCCCTTATTTTAAACGTGTAGAATATGGGCATTATTAGTATTTGCTTTTTTTGATGTCATTCAACAAATCTGATTTAACATAAAACCAATTTGAGGTAATTTAAGGAAATCCTTATAGAGATACTGTAACTATGTTTACATTAATTACACTAGCCTTTATGTAATATTTCCAACTCTGATTTTGTTTGCTCCTTTCTCCCCCTCCCTCCTAATTCTGATTTTTATTTATGATTTTCTTAAAGGCAGGTGTTGTATTAAGTATTAATGTTTTCACAACTGATTAAAATCTAACAATATATAGTATATATAGTTGTAAGATACATAAGAGAGCAAAATAACTCTGATAGCCTTTATTGATTTTTTTGTGTGTGTGTTTAAGTTTTATCTGAGTACATAATATTCACGATATTCAAAATTCAGAGGATATAAAAGCATACACAATAGGGACAGTTTTCCTCCCATTCCTGCGTCCTAGCCACTCAGGTATCCCCAGAGCAATTAGGGTTACAAGTTACATCGGTGGTGTTCTACAGGTGTTTATATGTGATGATCCCCTCTAGTACCTCCGTTATTTAAAACATAAGGTCAAAGAACGTGAATGGACTTTTAAAGGCACCTCATTTTGAAGCAGAAGCAGGACCAGAATCTAGGTTTCCTGGCATTCTAATTCAGGACTTTTTGCAATCTTCACACTAAGCCACATTGCCTCTTTTAAGTGGCTAGTTGCAACTGGTTAATCAGTGCTGTTGTTCCAGTCTAGGCCATTTAAGTTTCAAAGTAGTTTGGTTTAAGATTGGAATACCTGGTACGCAGGTTAATCAGAAGGGCAGTAGGGGGCGGGTTTCTTTGGCTCGCCAAAAGGAGGCTCGGGTTTTAAAAGGCTGACCTAGGGCTTAATCACACGGTTTGACTTTTGCTGAGTCCCAGGGATGGCGCGTGTCAGGCCCAGAGTGCTGACGTCAGTACGGCTCCGAGCCGGGCGTCTGGGTACTCGCTTTCAGCCTTCGGGCTGCTGGCATCTTTAAAGCGACCCGGACTCTATTTAAGGCGTTGGTGGGTCTCGGTCCCATCTATCCGGACTTCAGCCTGAGCACCGTGCAGAGGGGATGAGGCTTCATTTTCGCCCCTACAGCCGGTCGGGTGAGTGTGGTGCAGAGAAGAGATTTGTAGGTGCCAGAGCCAACCCCGCCCAGGGGAACCCCGCCCAGGGGCAGCCCGCCAGCTGGGTCTCGGGCTGTCTAGTCCCAAAGCCAGAGCGGACCAAGGCGGCCGGCCCTGTTAGCTCGGTATGGTCCCCTCCAGACCCCACGGCCTCTACTCCTGGGAGCAAATGGTGGGGGGTAGGCTTCCATAGCCAGTCCCCTCGGCCAGCCTGCTCGGTCCCCTGACAAAAAGCGGATCCTTCAGCGGCGCTGCAAAGGCCGCCCTACCCATCTCTTCCCTTCACGGGAAGACGGATCACGCGGCCAAGAACGCGACTCCACGAACTGGGCTTTTTTCTCTGCCAGCTGGGGCAGGGAGCGAGACGCGGGGTGAGAGTGGGAAAGGGACTTAGCAAACAGGTCTGTGGGCCAATGGCTTTTCTTTGTCTTCTGGTGCCGGCCAATGAGGCGTTTGGGGGCGGGACTTCCGTCTAGCCTCGGTGGTGTTGTCCCCGCTCGGATTCCGGCTGTGGGGGTCGGTGCGGATATTCAGTCATGAAGTCGGGGTAGGGACTTCTCCCGCAGCAACGCGGTGGGCGAGCCTATTGGTATTGCAGGGTCGGGCTTCCAGGTAAGCGCCTCTCTGGACTCTCGGTAGCGGGGCAGGGGATTGTCCCTCTCAGGGCCTGGCGGGGAGAACACACCCCCTCGCCGGCCCTCTGTGGCAGCCCGGCTGCTGAGAGAGTTTTTTGCTGCTCCTCCCCAGGCTGGGTGCGGAGGCAATAAGGCTTTTTGCAAAAGATTAAAAAACAAAAAAACTCTCTGTCCTCGGAGGGCCGCTTCCCGTTCTCCCCCACCCCCGCCCTTTGAGTTTGTATGTATCCAAAGTTGTATTATCTGTTTTGCTTCTCACCTTCCCATCCTGCAGTGGCAGGACCCTGGGAAGATGTTGGGAGGGCTTCTCTGGTCGAGTACCTGCCGCAAAGTCCCGGGGCAAAATCACTTAAGTTGCGGGGGACTGTGTAGCCTTTGAAAAAAGGAGGGCAGTCACCTCCTTTCCTTATAATCTTCCTCCTTCCCCCGCTGGAAGCTGAGGTTGAAGGTGGGACCTGACTCTACTAGGGACATATTCCATTCCCTCTCCTCTCAAAGACCGCACCTCTGCCAGGACACTTACGGAGTTGACCCGCACTGATGAAAGAACTCTGTCCCAGTGAAGGAGTGGGCAGACACTGAAGCCAAGCGATCCCAGAAGCACTCAGGCAACTTTAGTTGCAGCCACTGAGTGTTTTCTGCTAGTTTTGGTGAATTCCTTTATTTTTTTGTCTTAACCTGGCAGTAGTACATTTCCAAAATTACTGTTCCATCCTCCTTTTCAGCACCGTGGGCAGCTGCTCAGGTCCATTTCTTTTTGCCCCAAACTTGCCTGAATGTTAAATGTTCCTCAGTGATGCAGCCGGAACAGTGGAAACGAACGCATTCCTTTCAACAATGATCTGTTGTTCTTCAAGGAGAACATCTGCAGTTTTTGATACAATATAAATAAGTAAGATGGGTGTGCCTCCAAAGGGTTGTACTAGAGAAGCAGATCAATTCAAGATTTAAGGATGGGCTTTCAAGGGTTTAATCTTTAAGGACCGTTTTTAATTAGTTGAGGAGATGGGTTCCATTGAAGGGAAACAAAACTGGACTTGTAGCAGTGAAAAAGAATTTTAAACAGAAGGTAAAAAGTGTAGTGCAATGCTGTAGTTTGGACTCCATGAGGGTTTAATGGATTTTGGAATCCATTTAGTGCATTGACATTAACATTAGAAAGAAAAAAAAATAAGAGGACATCCTATGGAGTAAGACTAAATATTTTATGAAGGTTTTGTTTCAGTTTAAAAAAAATCTGTATATGGGGTGCCTGGGTGGCTCAGTGGGTTAAACCTCTGCCTTCAGCTCAGGTCATGATCCCAGGGTCCTGGGATAGATTCCCAGGTCATGCTCTCTGCTCAGCAGGGAGCCTGCTCCCCACCCCCCCCACATCTGTCTTTCTGCCTACTTGTGATCTCTCTGTCAAATAAATAAATAAAATCTTTAAAAAAAATAAATCTGTATATGAAAAGGAAGCTGTGAATGTATACCATATTATTGTGGATTATGGCAAAACAGTGGATCCCAGATTTTGTTGGGTCCCGCCTTCAGCCCTGCCACTTAATAATTCTGTGACATTACCTGTGAATAAGGGAAGAATGTTAGGAATTATTTGAAGTAAAATGTCTTTTATGTAGTTAAGCCTCAAAGTTTTTTGTTTTTGTTTTTTTTGTTGTTGTTTTGTTTTTGAAATGATTGGGTAGAAGCCTGAATATTTCGGTGTCAGAAATGATAACTGTTTTATTAATATATATATTTTACCTTGTCTTTATTTGAAGCCAGCTAGCGTGCTGTCTCCATGTATAATAGTAAATCATGTGGACATAATTTTGGCTTGTGAGGTTTAATACTGAAGGGTTTGGAGTAAGTTCTTACCTCTCCTTGTTTAAAGCTTATTTTTCTCAAGCATTTTGAGAGGGGCCTCAGCTGTTACTAGCATTCAGCATCCTTCTTTTGATATATTTTTCAGAAGTTTGTCAGGCACTAACTTTAACAAAGTTAAGGCAGGATAAGGGCATGATTAGTTTATATTTTTGAGTTAAAGCATTTTATGTTTTCTAGTTCTTGCCATTAAGATGTATAAAATGAAGTGGCATGGTCAGAGATCCTGGTATACTTCATGTTGCTACGACCTAAGAATGTTTGATGTTGGAATAATAAGTGTCATTTTGGACATTTTAAAACCTGGGAGTTAATAATGTTTAGCAGAAGGCAAATGATTTGAGTCAAAAGGGTATTTTGTATCATTTGACATATTACTACCATATGGCATTGCATATGGTAGTTTCATATGACCTTAAGAAGGGAAGAAAGCTAGTAAGTATTGTTAGTTTTCTCAAAAGAGGAAACAGAACTAATAGTCAAGTGAATTTCTTCTAATAAAGCATGGTTTAATAATTGTTTAAGAATTTGTGTATTCTGCAAATACTTGCGACTATATCAAAACCACATTGTTAAGCTTTACAAAGCTTTTACCTAAAAGTTGATTTGGAAACAATGAGGATATATAATTAGTATTGTCAGTTTACAGATTATAACATATAAATAACAACAGCAGTAATCGCTAACACTGAGTTTTTTCACTATGGGCTAAATATAATTCTAGGGGCTTTACACTATGTCGTATAATGATAAGTAGTACAGTTATCTCCTTATAGAAGAAGAAATGAAGACCTTACAAATATACATAGGCATTCACACAGATTTTTAGTAGAGTAACTGGAATTTGAACCTAGGCATCCATGGACAGAAAAGGGTGTCCATTTTGTGCCATGTTTTATTAAAAAAAAAAAAAAAAAGAATGCTGGGGCACCTGGGTTGGCTCAGTTGGTTAAGCATCTGACCCTTGGAACACCTGGGTAGTTTAGTCTGTTAAGCATTTGCTTTCCGCTCAGCTCATGATCTCAGGGTCCTTACTTGGCAGGGAGTCTGCTTCTCCCTCTGTCTGCTGTTCCCCCTGCTCATTCTCTCTCTCTCTGACAACTAAATAAATAAAATCTTTAAAAAAAAGTCTTTTGAGGGGCGCCTGGGTGGCTCGGTGGGTTGGGCCTCTGCCTTCGGCTCGGGTCATGGTCTCGGGGTCGTGGGATTGAGCCCCGCATCGGGCTCTCTGCTCAGTGGGGAGCCTGCTTCCCCCTCTCTCTCTGCCTGCTTGTGATCTCTGTCAAATAAATAAATAAAAATCTTTGGGGAAAAAAAAAAGTCTTTTGATTTCAGCTCAGGTTATGATATCAGGGCTGTGAGATTGCACTCCATGTGGAGCCTGCTTAAGATTCTTCCCCCTGGGGCACCTGGGTAGCTCAGTGGGTTAAAGCCTCTGCCTTCAGCTTGGGTCAGGATCCCAGGGTCCTGGGATCGAGCCCCGCATCGGGCTCTCTGCTCGGCGGGGAGCCTGCTTCCCTCTCTCTCCCTGCCTGCCTTACCCCCAACTTGAGATCTCTGTCAAATAAATAGATAAAATCTTAAAAAAAAAAAAAAGATTCTTCCTTCCTCTGTTCCTCCCTCCCCCTCTCCCTTCCTAAATAAAATATAAAAGAAAAACAAACAAACAATGCTATGGGGTTATTTTGGATTCTTGCTTGTTAAGATGATCTTGGCTAAGTTCCATTGGCCCTCTGTTTCCTCAATTCCTTCTTCAAAAAATACAGTATTAAGTCATTATGTTTTTGTGGGGATTAAGATAATTTGTAAAGGACTGGACAGAATGTGTTCAATAACTCCTACATGCCTCAGCCTTTTTCCTTTTATGTTGAGGATATGCTCATTTGAAAGGTTATTAGCAGTTGGAGGAGGATGGGAGAAGAAAGATAGCTCTTCATAAGGATGCTACCCAAGCCCAGAGATTAGAGATAGGAAAGCAGAGAAGATTTGCCAAGGTTGTATGTTTAAGGAAAAGGCTGGTAAAGGTAGATTGATATAGAGTATGGAGATCTTAAATGCCATGATAAGGATTTTATATATGATTCTAAGTTGAAAAGAAACCCTCTTTATAGATATGAATCTGAAACAAGTGGAGTGAAGGAGTTTAAGCCTGGAGGTAGGAATACCATGGAGTTTAATTATAGTAGTTGAGGCAAGAAGTGATGATGGTGGGATTGTAAGGAATGGTATAGATTTGGAAGTTGTTGACATCAACATTGGGAACTGACCTGAGTATGGGCCTAAGACAAATTTGGGGGAGAATAGTGATGTTATTTATGAAATAAGGAGATAAAAGGGAAGTTAGAAGGAGAATTTATGATAGGATTTTAGTTTCAGTGCTGAGGAGTTTTTTGGATGTTTGGAAATGTACAGTGGGAGCTGTGAGTTTTGTGTATTCCATAAAAAGGGAAAAGCCCATTGTGAGGAGGTGATCTAAGGCAATCCCCCTTCTGTGGTCTGTTTCATAGGAGTGATGTAACTCCTGAAGGTCCTCAGAAATGCAGATTTCTCACTGGATAGTGAGGTACCCACTGTTTTCCCTGTGAAATTTTGTGTCCTGGGATGGTAGTAGAAGGAAAAACTTTGGAAACCTAGCAATGCTCACACTTAGTGTTTCAAAAGAGAAGCAATCTTTGACCTCACGGACCTTATCTTCTATAAGATAAGGTCCCACTATCTTCTAGTGGGACAAATAAGGTCTATTTTAATCAAAGAAAATAATTAGGTCTTATACTATGTATTTATAAAATTGTAATTTTTTAAAAGACTTTTTTTATTTTAGAGAGAGCCTGAGAGGGGAGAGGACTTAGTGGGAGAGGGACAAGCTGACTCCATGCTGAGCGCAGTGCCCGAGGCAGGGCTTGATCTCATGACCTGAGCCAAAATCAAAAGTGGGGCTGGTCAACCAACTGACCTACACAGGTGCCTCAAAGCATAATTTTTTTTTTTAAGATTTTATTTATTCATTCGACAGAGAGAGATCACAAGTAGGCAGAGAGGCAGACAGAGAGAGAGAGGAGGAAGCAGGCTCCCCACCAAGGAGAGAGCCTGATACGGGGCTCGATCCCAGGACCCTGGGATCATGACCTGAGCCGAAGGCCGAGGCTTTAACCCTCTGAGCCACCCAGGCGCCCCTCAAAGCATAATTTTAAATAAGAGTACTATATCAGCTTGTAACTAATACTGTAGAGCACTTTGAAAGAAGGGACTGTTATTCTTACTCATGTGTGTCTCCCCATTTCCCCTTCTTCTCAGTGGAATGGCTTAGATATATTTAATACATAATTGTAGGTATTCATTAAATGTTTATGATAGGGAGATGGAATTGTGTAAAGGTAGGGGCCAGATCTTAAAGGAATCAGCTAAATGCAGCAAGTATTAAGGACCCAAGTACTCACTAGAGTGCCGATTGGGAAAGAGAAGTGTGCTGTGAATAGCACTGCCTTGCTTGCCTAGGAGGTTGAAATGGAAATAAGATTATATTGCAGTTGTAAGCATCAACATTAATGGAATCTGGGTGTACCAAACTTGCCCACTAATTAACTGGTTGACTATACATAACTATAACTTTCCGTTCATTTCCTCATTTATAAAATGATGTTGGAATTTTTTAGTTAAAGAAAAAATTTGCTTTTAAGACTTATAAAATATTTATTGCTGTAATGTTTCATTTTACTAATGAAGATAAAATAGAGCTGATCCTGTGCTTCCATTGTATAATAATCAGACTAAATTTATACTTAATGAAGTAGATATTTTAATAAAAGGGGTCTACAAATTTAATGTTATCTAGTTATGTTACTAATACGACTGCATTATAATTTTAAAATAAAGCAAAATGTGGCCTAATATATAGTTTCCCTTTTTGCCATTATGTAAGAAAAATAAGCCACAATATTTTAGACTCTAATAATGGTTCTTAATAGTTATTCATACGCTCATACTTGAATTTTATAACAGCCTTTGATTTTTTGCCAGGTGCTAAGTATGTAAATCAGGAAAGGTATAATCCCTAACTTCAAGGAGTTTAAAGATAATGGGAGTGATGAACAATTAGTTTTGTTACCTTGTGGTGGCATGGAGAAGGCACTTACAAAATGAGGGTCTGTGAGAAGAAATTTGTATCGTTAGAGAAGGACTGAGGAGCAATGAATGGCAAGGGACAAAGCTGGAGTCTGTTTATGAAAAACTCTGCTAAGCTGCAATTTAGTTTTGAACTTTATTCTGAAAGTTACTTAATCTGTTAATGAATTTTATGCAGGAAGTAACCTGGTTAGGCATTTTGCATATCTACCTTTACATTCCTCTTTTTTTTTTTTTAATTAACATATAATATTTATTTCAGGGGTACAGGTCTGTGATTCATCAGCCTTACACAATTTACAGCACTTCCCATAGCACATACCCTCAATGTGATACACAAGGAGGATACGTTATTTCAGTGATAGAGTCTTTCTTAAGGAAATCAGTCTTTTAACCCTTTTAGTCTTCAGTAAAGTCTGAGGGCATCTGTAACTATCTGTAACTATGTAATATTTGGATATTAGAACATTTATATGTTCATAGCCACATTAATATAAATTGGAAAAAAAAACAACTGAAATTTTGGGATACTCTTATTGAAGTAAGAGAACTTCTGGTCAGCTCTAAGAATTTGATTTAGAATCATTTCTTAAAGGGCTAGAAATTTGTTGAAGTTTGACTGAATGTGACTGTAGTTACACTTTAAAGAGGGAATGGACTTCCAGGGAGAAATACCACCTTGTGTAAAACACCTCATAGGGATGCCTGGGTGTCTCAGTCGGTTAAGCATCTAGCTTCAGTTCAGATCATGATCCTAGGGTCCTGGGATTGAGTCTGGCATCATGCTTTTTGCTCAGCAGGGATCCTTCTTCTCCCTCTGCTGCTCCTCCTGCTTGTGCTCTCTCTTTCTCTGACAAATAAAATATTTAAAGAAAAAAACCTCATAAAATGTTGATACTTTATTGGCCTAGTTATTGTGCTTGTAATTTACATGTTCAACTTTCAAAAAAGAACTGCTTGTAATCGTCCAACACTTACTATAAACAGTAATGCCTTAAAATTTTTTGAGGTGAAATTCATATAACCTGAAATTAACCATTTTAAAGTGAATAATTGAGTGGCATTTCATACATTCACAGTGTTGTGCAATTACCACTTCTGTCTATTTCCAAAACATTTTTATCACTCCAAGATGAAATGCTGTACCCATTAAGCAGTAATTCCCCATTCCCTGCTGCCCCTACCCCCTGGTGGCCACTGATAGGCTTTCTATTTCTCTGGATTTACTGGATGACTCCTATTTGTTATAGAAATTTCATAGAAATGAAATCATACCATGTGTGACCTTTGTGTCTGGCATATTGTTTTCAAGGTTCTGCCCTGTTGCTGCATCAACCTTGTCATATGTGTATCCTTTTTACATCTAAGTCATTGTTATTGTATATATACACTACGCTTTATCTGTCCATCTGTTGTTGGACACTTGAGTTCTTTTCTGCTCCTTGGCTATTATGAATATTGTTGCTGTGAACATTCATATATAAGGATTTATATTGAGTATCGGTTTTCATTTCTTTTGGGTATATGTCAGAAGTGGAATTGTTGGGTCATCCTACGTTTAGCTTTTTTGAGGACTCACCAAACTGTTTTCCATAGTGGCTGAACTATTCTACAAACCCGCTGGCAGTGTATGAACGTTCCAATTTTTCTACATTGCTACCAACATTTGTTCTTATCCATTTAAAAATTAATGTTATTGACATCCTTTTGGGATGAAGTGGTATCTCATTGTGGTTTTGATTTGCATTTCCCTAATGACTAATGAGATTGAGCATCTTTTTATGTGCTTGTTGGCCCTTTGGATATATCTTCTCTGGAGAAATGTCTGTTTAAGTTTTTTGACCATTTTTAAATTGGGTTTGTCTTTTTATTATTGAATTGTAAATGCTTTCCGGATCTATATTCTTAAAAGATACACTATTTAAAGCATTTTTTCCTATTCTATGAGTTGTCTTTTCACTTTTTTTTTTTTTAAATTTTATGTAATTATTTGACAGACAAAGATCATAGGTGGGCAGAGAGGCAGGCAGAGGGCGGGGGTGGGGGTGGGGCAGGCTCCCTGCTGAGCAGAGAGCCCGATGCGGGGCTCATCCCAGGACTCTAGGATCATGACCTGAGCTGAAGGCAGAGTCTTAACCCACTGAGCCACCCAGGTGCCCCGTCTTTTGACTTCTTGATAATGTCCTTTGATGCATAAAAGTTTTTAATTTTGATGAAGCCCAGTTTATTTTCATTTCTCTTGCTTTTTATGCCCTAGCTAAGATTCCATGGCTGAACCTGAGGTCATGAAAACTTGCTTATAAGAGTTCTGTCATTTTATCTCTTATATTTAGGTCATTGAACCATTTTGAGTTAATTTTTATATTTATTTTGAGTTTGGGGTACAACTTCATTGTTTTGTATGTGAATATCCAGTTGTCCAGTACCACTTGAAGGGACTATTATTTTCCCATTGAGTGGTCATAGCACCTTTGTCAAAATTCAAGTGGGCATAGTTGTAGGAGTTTATATCTGGACCTTACTTCCTATTTCTTTGGTCTTTATGTCTATCCCTAAGCCTATTCCACAGTTTTAGTTATTGTAGCTTTATGGTAAGATTTTAAAATCAGGAAGTGTGAGTCCTTTAGCTTTGTTCTCAAAACACTTACCAAAAGTGTTTTGACTATTTGGGACTTCTTGTAATGCCATATGAATCTGAGTTGACTTCCATTTCTGCATAAAAGGCTATTGGAATTTTGACAGGGAATGTCTTTAATCTGTGAATTGCTTTCAGCAGTATTGCCATCTTAACAATACTTAGTCTTCCTAATACATGGCATATTTTTCTATTTAAGTTGTTGATTTTGTTCAGCAATGTTTTATAGTTTTCAGTGTATAAGTCTTTCACCTCCTTGATTAAATTTACTCCTGGGTATTTTATTCTTTTGGGTATCTTTCTAAATGGACTGGTTTCTTAATTTCATTTTTGGATTGTTCATTGCTGCTATGTAGAAACACAACTGATTTTTTTGTGTAATGTTTATTGCTTTTAATAGTCATTTTTACCTGTATGAACTAGATCATATCGATAAGAAATTGGAAAGTGATTAAAAAATTTAAAAAAAAGTAGAACATTAAGGAATTTTTATTTTCCTGATGTGAGATTATGCTACATATGAATTGTTTGGGATCTCCTTCCAGCATAGTGTTGAATGATTTTCTAATTCTGCTAGTGAATTCCTGGTATCCTGTTACACATGGCCATTATAATAGAAGATAGAACATTTTATTTTCTTTAAGCTTTTGGAGGGGACTGTTGTGATGTTACAGAGAAAGCCTTAGGGATAAACCAGACAGTTTATCCCTTAGGGATAAACCAAACTGAATTTGGTTTAGAGATCCATGAGTAATAAAAATAAGATTGGAATGGAAGCTGATGTGAGTTTATAAATTATCATTAATACACATCAGTTTACTTTTCTCAGTTTTTCTTGAAAGTTTTCAAATATTTAGCCTTAAAATTTTATTATGAATAGACATAGTTTCAACCTCACAAGTAATTAATGCAATACAAATTTATACAATAATCAGATCATCTGGAAAGGCTGGGATTTCATGACACAGACTTGTATTTATTAGCTCTACTATATAAGAGGTGTCATTGAGCAAGTTACTTAAAAATAAGAGCAAATACAAGGCAGGCACTTGCTATATGTTAGGCACTGTTATAAGGACTTTATATTACTGATCTAAGTCTGTTTCTTTATGGAAAGATACTAAAATCAACCTCTATCCGTTATAGTATTGTGAGGATTTAAAGAAATGGCTAAAAACTTAGCCAAAAATGTAATCATTCAATAAACATTAGCTATTTGTGTTCTATAACTTTACCTAACATCAACTAAGATGAGGAAAGAATAATCAGTGCAATGAAATGCACACTTATTTAGAAGTGTAAATAGAACATTATTTCTAGAAGGCAGTTAGGCAATATGTATTAAGTCTTAAATGTTTCTTTGGTGTAGTGATTGCACATCTAGGAATTTATCCTAAGAAAATAATCAGAAATGTGTGAAGATATTTATGTTTATCATAGATTTATTTATAATTGCAATAGTTGGATTAATCTTAATATTAACAGTTGGGGAATGGTTAGGCAAAGTCATGATTGAGCTATATAGTGGAATAATGAACAATTAACATATTGTGAGAAATTTTATTACAAAGGAGAAATGTTTGATATAACTTTCAGCTAAAAAGCATATAAGTCATAATATAACATACAAATGATGTAAAAATATGTGTGGAAAAAATACTGTCACTCATGGTTGGGTCAGAGAAGCAGAACCATTGTGAATAAAGTGAATGGTATAAAATAAGGGATTAGATTTTAAGAAATTCTGGCAACTGGTTATGAAGTATATCATAAGGTTGTGGCTTTTGTGCCTTGTATGTTGTGTGAGCTGAGGGTCATTGTGGATTAACTGGGTGGCAGTAAGGAGGAAGAGCTGAAAGTGTGGTTGGGAGATCAAGGATATATTAAAACGAACATGAGAACTAACTGCAACACATGAGGACAAACACTAATGTTATCTGTGAATATTAACATTATGGTAATCAATCCTTGTCTTCTCTTGTCTCCCTTCTCTTCAACATAGGGCTTGAACTCCCCACCCAAGATCAAGACCTGAGCTGAGATCAAGAGTCTGATACTTGGTTGACTGAGACACCCACGTTCCCCTCAATATTTTCTTTACGCTTTCCAGTGAGCATTATTTTTAGCATTAGGAAAAAAAACCCTAACATTTTATTAGATAGTAATGTGATGAATAATGTGTAAAGAATAGAGGCTAATTACAAGGGTATTAACTTAAGTCAGTGAACAATGGAACCAGGATTAGAACCTCGATTCCTATGTTACAACTCTCCTTAGAAGTCTTTGCAGTTATACTTTAAAAGTTAAATTCAATTTGTCAGGTTTTCTGAGAGAAACCACAGTGATTTAAAAAAAAAAAAAAAAAAAAAAAAGATTTCCTTACTTATTTTTAGGAAGAGAGAATGAGCTGAAAAGCAGTGGGAGGGGCAGAGGAAGAGTGAGAGAATTCCAAACAGACTGAACACTAAGCCTGACACGGGGTTCGATCTCAAGACCCTGAGATCACGACCTGAACTGAAACCAAGAGTCGGTCACTCAACTATGCCATCTAGGCGCCCCCAAAGTGATTTTGATTTTTATAGCTGGTAAATTTTCAATCCTCTGTACTAATATTTAGACAAGCCTCAAATAATTTATTTTGAACCTTGGAAGGCATGATTAAAATAAAGTAATACATATTTTTTATTTTGAAGTAACCCCAAGGTTCCAAAAAAGTTGTAAGAATAATATAGAGGTCTTTTTTTTTTTTTTTTTTTTTAATCATTTGAGAGTAAGTTGTTGACCTGATGCTCTGTATCCACCGAATACTTCAGTGTAAGATTCTTACATTCAAGGATATTTACCTTGAAGAAATAAATGGCTGGTTTTAGGGCAGAGGCAGAAAACTATAAGATGAGACTGGAAAATCTAGTCAGAAAACAAGGAGGGGCTCAAGAATGATGGAGACCTATCAAAAAGACCTAAAAGCCAGTTTGAGCCAGGTTGGGGACAATTAGGCATCAAAATAATTACTCTAACAGTTTATAACCCATTGAACAAATAGTAACCCATGATTCCGTAATGATATAACTTGAAAGTTTGAGAAATGGAATACTTACTGTGATAGACAGAACAGTGACCCTAAAGATGTCCACATCCTAATACCTAGAACCTGTGAATATATTCTCTTATGTCATAAAAGGAACTTTGCAGATATGGTTAAGGATTTTGGGGTAGGAAGATTATCCTGGATTATCCAGGTAATGGTATTTAGAAGGAAGCAGAAGAGGAGTTTAGGATAATGTGATGTGAAAGGTATCCTCTGCCATTGCTGGCTTTCTAGGTGGAGAAAGGGACCCACCAGTCAGAGAATGTGGGCAGCCTCTAGAAGCTGATAAACTTAACAATCAATTGTGAAATTGAAAACACTTTTATTTTAAAACATACATGGATAATAGTCTAGAATAAAATATGAAATTTGTGTGGCTTTTAAAAATAGGTAATTCAAAGAGACCGTAGGTGTTCTTTCAGATTCTGTGCCTTAATAACATGCTAATGGCCATATATTTATTTTCCTTTTTCTCCTGTTAAGTGAGAGAAACACTGCCTTATTTAAATACTGTCTTGAACAGAAAGTTAACCATGTCAGTTACCAATTTATTTTCTTTCTGCTTCAAACCGTTCCATCAATACCTGCTCCACAATAAAGGATTGGACTCTGAGTGGTTCTCATTTACAAAGAGCAGGATGTTAAGCTTTATCAGACTCTGGAGGGGACAGAGTGCTAGAGGGAACTTAACTAGAGAAAGGGACTTTTTTCCTTCCTTGTTCCTGTTATCTGTGTTTTCCTTTTCTTGCTCTTGCTGGTCCATCAGCAGTCCACATGGTTGAGGACATCTGGTGATTGCCTTAGCCATGTGCCCAAAATACAGAGGCTCTCCGTGATCTTGCAGCCTCAGTTTAGACCTGGTAACTACTTTCCCACGGCCCTTCTGAAGTGGATGTCCTGCATCTCAGGCTTCATGCCTTCAGTGCCTTGACTGCCTCTGCACATGCGCCCACCATTCTTGGCTTGTCTTTACCTCAGGGAATTGTTTCCTGAAGTTCTCTTGACATGGATACTGTGCATTCCAGGCCTTGTGCCTACGGCAGTGTCTTAAGTACCTCTGTACACCTGCCTACTAGCCTCAGCTTGCCTGCACTCCAAAGCATTGTTCCTACTTGCCTGGCAACATTGGACCAACTCTGGTGAAATTCTGTCTAGTGTGCTGCAACCATACCTTCTCCAATGAGAAACCCTGGCCTTGGGAAGGGGACCAAAGGAAAAAAAGAAGGGGAGAAAAAGGGGAGGGGGAAAAAGGGAAAAAAATTTTCCATCATAGTTAATTACATTCATTTTAAAAAATTAAACTTCTTTATTGACTTGTAATTGACATAAACTGTACATATTTAAAATGTAGAATCCTTCTCTCCTTCTCCTTGCCACCCCTTGTCAACATCTTTATAGTTACTCCGTCAACGTTAATAATTACTTCTGTCAAACATTGTTTAATTTACTTTATAGTTTGTCTCGTAATTGAACCCCTGCTGATAGAAAATTGATCCCTGGAGGGTTCCAGGAGCTAGACCTAAAAATCTGATGTTTTGGTATTGGTTTGGTCATGTTTTTGGTTGTGAGCACAGTGCTGAGCTCCTTGGCAGTGGAAGTGGGGTGCTAGTAATCCATGGCATCATAGTTAAGCTGTTACCTGTGGTTCATAGTGATTTATTGTTAACTCCTATACATTCCTTGGAGCCCAAATGGCTGCTACTTTTGAACTTCATGGCAATAATATCTGAAAGGACTATAGCGTGGGATGGAACATTTTGAACGCTTTACAGAGAGGAAACGGCAAAGAATTAACTCGGCTTAAGATATGTCCTTGCTTCACACCTTTTTGATTGTACATTTCACTTCACAAGAAGTCATTTCATTTTTAAATCATGAATAGACTTGTGAAGTGTAAGACCTTATTGCTTGCTTGTTAACTTTTTTTGGTATAAAAGTAATGCACACTTAGAAAACTTGAACAAGTGGAATGGATTTTTAAGATTTCTATGTATTTTCTTTTAGGCTTTTGTTTGGTATACATTATATAAATAGACTTTTAGAAAAGTCTTTATTTTTTTAGTTTTAAAACATGCAGATTTATAAATATAAAGAAAATAAAAACCATATAGAGTTCCACCACTCATAGTTTATATGCATTAACGTATTGTTTTCTTTTATAATATTTACTCATTTTTTTAAATGTACACATAAAATACTTTTAGGGTTAAGGTCTTAATTTTTTTTTTTTTTTAAACCATGATTAGGGGGTGGCCACATTCAGAGGCTCTGTAGAAGATCATACTGATAGGTCATGTGTGCATTCATTTTACGAATATTAAACACATAACACATGCCATGTACTGTTTAGATACTTGTGATACATTTGTAAATTAAAATTCCTGTTTTGGAGGAATTTACAGTCTTACAGCAAAGATGGATACTAAACCATAAACATAACATTTAAGGAAACTGTAGGATGATAGAAAGTAATGAATATTATGAGAAGTGAAAAAAAAAACAGAGGAGACTAAGATGTAAGGCATGGTGGGTACAGAGGCAGGTTGCAGGCGTTTGCCGAGGAAGAGTGTGGTATACAGAAAAGAAGGGCAGGAATAGAGCTCTGGGGTGGTATTTTATTTTCATTTCATTTCTTTTAAATTGGTTCCACATCCAGCATGGAGCCCAAAGTGGGGCTTGAACTTGTGGCTCTGAGATCAAGACCTGAGCTGATACCAAGAGTTGGACACTCAACCAACTGAGCCACCCAGGTGCCCCTGGGGAGATATTTTAAGGAAACAGTTATCAGGAGGAATGGTATAACTTGATCTTGTGTCCCATGCTTCTCCACAATTAACATAGTAGGCCAGATTTCATGCTTACTGTCTAAACTCTGTGGGTCATTGGGCATGCTCAGCTTTTTGTTCAGAAATTCTGCATAAATTAGGGAGGGTGAGGGGGTGAGATAATGGGTATGGAAATTGGTTCATTTATTCAGTCAATCTCTAGTACATATAGATATTGAGTCCCCTAAAATAGGGAAACTAGAATGATAGCACAAATTGATACTTTCCTATACATTTTTATTTGTTTTTCATTTTACTTGAGAAGATTTTTCTGAGGTTTTGATGAGAAAACAGTCCTGTCAGATACTCAGCAGAGTACCTGGCTTAAAATTAAGTTCTCTACTGATCTGTCTATAGTGATGGTATGACTTTTGTGTGAAGCATCCTAAAAAAACATTTTGGTTCAGAAGATTGATATTTTGAAGTATTTACTGAGCATGATATTTTTGATGACCTAGAAAACAACTTCCTGCCATGTTTCCTTAAATGGTTCTGAAGACTCTGATATCCATGAAAGCAATTTCATTGTCTATTGTCTTTTTCTTGTTTGCTGGATGGCTTATGGCTGGGTTGGCAACCTATGACACTGGTGACAACAGTGGTATTTGAGAGAATTATGAAGTGTATTTTTGTTAGCACTCCTATTTCTTTTTTTTTTTCTACCTCTAATTCGCTCCCTCTACTCCATATCTCTTTGACTTGAAGTTTATGAATAATGACTTGGTATGCCACTTGCCAATATATGAGAACAGTGTTTTCCAAATTTGGCTTGATATAAGGATTCAATGGGGGACGTTGTTTAAAATTGTTATCACAGGGCGCAGTGATAAGTGCTGTTCTGGACTAAAGCATGTTTTCCAAACTTCCTTGATGATAAGCAACTGGAGTACATGTTAATAATATGAGTAATCTACATTACCAGATACCATCTCCTGTCCACTGAAGGAGAAGCTGTAACTGTGGTTGAATATGAGTCTGGATATTAACAGTTGCTTATTTGTTCATTCGCTTAGTTTGAATGTGATCTCGGTAAGCTACTACTTGCCAGCTTTTAACTTTTCCACATAGCCAGAAAAACAAAACAAAAAAATCTTGTTTTAAATGGAAGCCTGCTTTATTCTTTTTTTTTTCCTTTTGAAAAGTGGTTAGAGTCGGGGCACCTGGGTGGCTCAGTAGGTTAAGCCTCTGCCTTTGGCTAGGGTTATGGTCTCAGGGTCCTGGGATCGAGCCCCAAATCGGGCTCTCTGCTTGGCGGGGAGCCTGCTTCCTCCTTTCTCTCTGCCTGCCTCTCTGCCTACTTGTGATCTCTGTCTGTCAAATAAGTAAATAAAATCTTTTTAAAAAAAATGGCTAGAATTATAGAAACAGAGTGCATTAGATGTTTATGTGTGGTTTTAAGGAATAATGATAATGCAAATTCCCATCTCACACTGCCCAGGTTGATATAGGGAATATTGGTGGCATACTAGAAGCACCCTTTCCCTGATCACACTCCTCTTTCTTACCCTTGAGGTAACCATTGTCTTATTTTTATGATAACTTCCTCATTTTTCTTTGTTTTTACTTCTTAAATGTGAATCTCTGCATAATCTCATCTCCATTGTCTTTTAAAGAACTTCATATGATTGGAATTATGTTTGCATTCCTTGTGGCTTTTTTGGCTTTGGGTTATTGTTGTGAAATTCATCTATGTTATATAGCTCTTGTTCATTTTCATTGGTGTAGAGAATTCTATGTACATACCACAATTTATTCTATTTTTAATGCCTAATGCTCAATAATATTTCATATTAAAAAGGAGAACTCATTGTTTATTTCTGCATAAGACTAAGGGTATATGTTGTGGAAGGACAGGACATCAATTCTGTCACTTAACAATAGAAATATCCTTGATTCTATTATAGTTGATATTTTGAGGGAGAGAGTAAAGTATTGTTTCTCTGGGGAAAAAAGTCAGTGTGACTACATACTAAACATTGAGAATAGTTTGTATGAAGCCCTGAGGTTGGAAGGAATTGATGTTTTGCTGTTTACTAACCTTTTGAAATTAAGAATTTGTTCATTTTGTGTCATTTGTTGGAAAAATCAAATTGTAAAGCATTGTCCTGGAACCTGAAAAAATTTTGCTTTGGTTGATGGTAATGGTTAAAAATCTTAGATAAGGCTTGCTTTGAGTTTGGATGGCTTCACATTAGAGATATTAGATGGGCAACCTACGGTTTCCTTGCAAAGAACTATAAGGCATCTTATTTTTGCTTAAAAAGCTAATTAAGCCTTGTTCTTTCTTTTGTAACACTTTTGTTCATGACAGCCTCTCAACCATTTTTTGAAAGCCATCCTTTATGGGAATTTAATTTATATTAGTAGTTCCCAGTTGTTAAAACTCTTGGAAGTCATGATGCTTTTAAGGGAACACTGTGAAGTTATTGATATTCTCAATTCATACAACAAGTGATTATAGTATTTTCGAGGAAACATTATAGTACCATATATATATATATATACACAATATATGTACATGACCATTAGCACATTTGTTAAATAATCTATTTTATGAAATGTGATTTGACTATTACAGATTTTACACTAGAGTAGTTAACTAGCTGTTCACTTATTTTTTCTGTTAGCACTTGCTGTAGTGTATGTTCTTTTGATGCATTTTATAATATAAAATACATTTATTAAGAAAAGCAAATTGAAATTACTATCCATTAAATCTTTTGGCAAATTAGGAAAGGTTACCATTATTTTAGCAACGGAGTATTTTGGTCCATTTATGGAGTGCTGGTCATGCTCAGGGAAGTAGCTTGAAAACAGAGTATGAGCTTATTCAGAGGTTTTCTTATGGAGATGATTAGCTGTTTCATTAGTGTTATTTGGCATTGAACTAGTTGAATGTGAGTCATCTAAAGAATAAAAAGTTGTTTGGGAAGGGAATTTCTTGTAAGTTGTTGCCCTTAACCACTTATTAAATGCATTTCCATTTGTAAAATGAAGGTTTAATTTTGTAATTTTGTGTAGATGAATTGTATAGTATTGTCACAGATTTAAATGTGAGGTTAAGATTTACTGTGATGCTTGGGGACATTTTTAATTTTTAAATTTTATTTTGCAAATACCAGACGAGCATTAGAGGAGTAACTGGCATCTTTGTTTGGCCATACAGATGATAATCATCATCATCATACAGATGATAATAACAACAGATAATAATAACAAGAACAACAGATAATAACAACAAGAACACGTGCCAGCCAGGGTGCTCAGGTTTTATAAAACAAGGCTAAGAGAAAAGTAACAATCAAGGGTTGGTTCTCTGAAAACATCAACAAAATTAATAAACCTTTAGCTAGATTTAAGGAATAAAGGAAGGCTCAACTAAAATCAGACATGAAAGCCGAAACATTATTACCAATTTTATAGAAATGAAAAGGATTATGAAAGAATACTATGAACAAATGTAAAGCAAAAAAATTGGATAACCTAGTTGACATGGAACACACAACGTATCAAGACTGAGTCATAAATAGAAAATCTGAATATATTATATGACTAGTAAGGAGATCAAATCAATATTAAAAACCTCCCAAGCAAGAAAAGCTCAGGACCAGATGGCTTCACTGGTGAAATCTACCAAATATTTTTAAAAAGAATTATACCAATCCTTCTTAAACTCTTCCAGAAAATTGAAGAGGAGATACTTCCTAGCTCATTATATAAGACCAGCATTATTCTGAATCCAAAGCCAGACAGAGGTACTACAAGAAAACTACAGACCAGTATTATGAATATTGATGCAAAAATCCTTAATCCTAGCAAACCAAATTAAATAGCACCATGACAAGTCATGTGCTTGTTGACATGACATGTCAAGCAGTAGGCATAATTAGATGTGATCAGAGATTGTGGTGATGGCTCTACCTCTAAGAAATTTGCTTGGTAGTTCCCAAGGATTTCTAGCATATTCTCTACTATATACTTCCTTTGAAGAAATGCAGCCTTATTCTGATTATAAGAACACTTAGAATGAATATGGAGTCATGTTCTATTTTTGGTAATTATCGAGAGAGAGAGAGAGAGAGAGAGAGAGAAGAAAGAGAGCAGGGAAAGCTAGGGAAAGGGCGAGAGAGGGTAGGATGGGAGAAAAGAGGTAGGTATTTGTAACTAGCAAGATTTTGTTACCAAAAAACCCAAGTTGAGCTGCTTCTTGCTTGAAAAGCCAATACTTAAGAGACAAGTTTTGACTGGAAAGGAGTATGATTGTGATGAACACTGGGTGTTGTATGTTAAGTGATGAATCACTTCTGTACCTGAAACTTATATTGCACTGTATGTTAACTAGCTGGAATTTAAGTTTTTTGAAATATTTATTTCAGAGAGAGAGAGCAAGTGAGTGAGCTCATGAAAGCTGGGTTGGGGAGGATGGGAGAGGGATAAGCAGACTCTGTGTTGAGCATGGAGGCCTGATGTGGGCCTCTATCTTAGGACCTTAAGGTCATGATTTGAGCTGAAATCAGGAGTTGGACACTTAACCAACAGAGCCACTCAGGCACTCCACTAGCTGGAATTTAAATTAAAAACTTGGAAAAAGGGGTGCCTAGGTGGCTCTTTGGTTAAGAGTCTGCCTTTGGCTCCAGTCGTGAACCCAGGGTCCTGGGATCCAGCCCCGCGCCTGGCTCCCCACTGAGCGGGGAGTCTGCTTCTCCCTTTCCCTCTGCCCTTCTCTACCGTTCATGCTCTCTTACTCTCTCTCAAATAACTAAATAAAATCTTAAAAAAAAAAAAAAAGCTTGGGGAGGGGGGAGAAAAGGAATGAGCTTTATTCAGGACACCTACCACTTGGGGAGTGTGTCCCCAGCCTTGGGAAGGCTGACTCTTGTCCAAAAACCAACTCTGAGGTTTCTACCTGGCCCAAAGATTTTTAAAGGAACTTTAGGGCAATTAATCAGTAAAAGGGGAGTACAGTGGTCTATAACACTTCTTGATTGTGTGCAGCTACAGACATTGTGGTACCTGGAGGTTATATATTTGTGCCTGGGGAGGGGGGCGGCGTAGTGGGGCAGGTTTAGCTCCCTATACATGATCTATACATATACCAAGAAAGGTTTAATCACCCAGGCTAAAGGTGCTTCCTAAAACTTAGACTACTTGGTTGGCCAGAGGGGCCAAGGTGGTGGCTTCAATTTTATTAGAAGGCTTTTCTGTATGCTCTTTCTAAACATGGTTCTAAAGAAATGTCCTCAGTAAAATTGTGTTCTTTTGGGGGTAATAAATTCACAACAAACAATACTTTATTGAATTTTGTTATAGAGGCTGCAGTAGTTAACTAAAAAACCAGAGGCTGATGAGAATTTTAATGGGAAAGAAAGGTGTAATACCCACTCTGCATGAACAGTGAGAGGTTCTGGTTGACCTTAACACTTTCAATAAATTATTGGGCATAACCTGACCCCAGGTCCCACTAGCTTTGTAGAAGAATACGGACTGGGGACATAGCATATCAACATATATTTTCACTGAGAACCTTACATTCATCTAGGTGCAGCTTTTATACTGAACTAAGTATACAGGATGGTGACAGACAAGCATGTGTGGGTATATATCAAAGCAGCATAGGAAAGTCTCCTGGAGGAAAGGAACCATTTTTTTGTAATAGTCCATGAATAGCTTCCAGATTTCTTTAAGGGTCACACTTATTTCAAGAATGTTTCAGGGAATGTTTTTGTTTTGGTGACAAACTTTTTTTTTTTTTTTTTTTTTTAAGATTTTGTTTATTTATTTGTCAGAGAGAGAGCAAGCACAGGCAGACAGAGTGGCAGGCAGAGGCAGAGGGAGAAGCAGGCTCCCTGCTGAGCAAGGAGCCCAATGCGGGACTCGATCCCAGGACTCTGGGATCATGACCTGAGCCGAAGGCAGCTGCTCAACCAACTGAGCCACCCAGGCGTCCCTGGTGACAAACTTTTATAATTAGCTTATAGTTTTTCCACTTGTCATGCTTTTCATAAATTAGGAAGACCTTTTTATAACAAATGTTGCTTAATAATACAATTTGACAGTTTATATCTTAACCCACTAATTTAAGTGCTACGATAAAGCATTGAAGGATTTAAGCTTATTAACCTTTCTCTCTGGAAGACTTCTTGGAGATTTGTGTGATTTTGTTTGTGTGTGTGTGTGTGTGGGTTTTTTTTTTTTTTTTTTTTTTTGAGAATATGTGTTAACCATGGATCTTTTTTACAGAAATGGTGCATATTGGGGCGCCTGGGTGGCTCAGTGGGTTAAAGCCTCTGCCTTCGGCTCGGGTCGTGATCCCAGGGTCCTGGGATCGAGCCCCGCATCGGGCTCTCTGCTCCGCAGGGAGCCTGCTTCCTCCTCTCTCTCTGCCTGCCTCTCTGCCTAGTTTCTCTCTGTCAAAAAAAAAAAAAAAAAAAAAGGAAAAAAAAAAAAAGGTGCATATTTACATGTAAAATTTTGCATAAGATAGCATAGAAGTCTTAGTTTTCTCTTAAGTTTTCCTTGAAGATAGTGGAGAATATTTTAAATTTCTGGATAACATGAATGAAGATAGCTGGTGATAGTAGGATGCATTCTTGGAAGTTGTGAGTTGATCAGGCCAAGGATACCTGTTGGACTACTCGGGAATAAAATTGTTTAGGTTGGGCAGACTCTGAAGATTTTAGATTTTTTGCCACTTCTTTATCATTTACTTCTGTTGTCTGCCTGCTTTCCCCCCACGTTGATGTCAAAATTTTTTTCTTTCTTGACTTCTGTGAAATTAATCTTTCTCTGGACCCTTAAATTTAGATATTCTTCACTTTTCTTTAACCCTCTTCTCTTTTTAATTTTTGGTTTTACATTAAGATCACTTTAGTTATCTATCACCTATTTGTTGATGATTCCTAAATCTCTCTACGGTTTGGTTAGAACTCCTGACTTCTGTTTACTACTATCTGTTTACATGTCCACCAGAGTATTTCACAAACATTAAGTGAAAAAAATTCCCAAATTGTACTCACCTCCACTAACTGTAGTTCTCCTTTACTATTTCCTCTTTTGTCTTTTGGCAGCACCACCCAAACTGTCTTCTTCCTATATTATACTGCTGTTAAGTTCTTATATGTACTTTTGTATTTATTCCAGAGTTGTCTTTTTAAATCCTAAATAATCTGCTTTCACAGATGAAGTTATTATTTTGTCTCAAAATCATACTGTTAGTATGTGTTAGTAGTAATAACATAATCCTGGGTCTGTCAAATACTGGATCGCCTATTTCTTGCCACAGTTATAATACTGCTACTCACTTCTATGAACTTAAAAAAACTAGGGGTGTGCCTATAAGGTTTAATTACAAGAGTATTGCAGAGTTTATAATGGTAAAAAAAGAATTTCCAACAATAGAAATCCCATTAAATCAGTTATAGCACATTCACATGGAATGACATGTTGTTATTATACAACTGTATTTTAAACCAGTAGTTTTCATTTTGTATAAACAGTCATATGTGGAAATTCAATGTATGAAATACATTAAAAAAAATGTTTAGAAGGCATGGAAGCCCCAGAGGGCCTCCTGGACTGCTATCTGCAGTGGTTCTCCAGGAAATGTTATGGTACAGGGTTTGAAATTTTTTAATTTTTTCAAGTATAGTTTAATGAAGGAGGAAAATATTCGCAATAAATGAACTGAAAAGAATACATTTAACAAAACAAGGGGCACTGGGTGGCTCAGTGGGGTAAGCCTCTGCCTTCGGCTCAGGTCATGATCCCAGGGTCCTGGGATCTAGCCCTGCATCAGGCTCTCTGCTCAGCAGGGAGCCTGCTTCCCCCTCTCTCTCTGCCTGCCTCTTTGCCTACTTGTGATCTCTGTCAAATAAACAAAAAATAATTTTTTAAAAAATATATTTAACAAAACAACATGTACATATCATATATCCCCAATTGCCAAATATATATTTGAATGTACATGTAACTAAAAGAATGAAAGGTTTATACATCAAAATATAGACACTAGTTATTCCTTAATTTGGTGATAGTGATTTAAATTTTTTGTACATTTTCTACAATGAACAAGAACTAGTTTGTAAATAGACTATAAAAACTCCAGAATGTGTGTTTTTTTAAAGGCAATAAAAGCAAAAATAAGTGTAACGAAACTCACTGCATGTTGTTAAATATACACCTATGCAAACCCTCTCTCCCAGCCCTCTCCTCCCCTTCATATCCAGAGTAAAAGAAGAAAACAATCTAGTGACTGTTGTGCTATGAGCATTGGTTTGATGCCCTTGAGTACCTGTTTAAGCATAGGGTCATTACCTTTTGAACATCAACCTTGATTATTGATGTTATTGTTCATTGGCATTTAGAGTGTGAGTTTTGGAAGCTGCTGGGATTTGAAACCTGGTTCTGCCATTATTCATTGTTTGACCTTGAGTAAGTTACCTACCAATACCTAAGTTTTCCCCATCTATGAAAAGGGAGATGTTAGGTTTAAACGGGTTTAACTTGATAACGTCCTTAGAGAGATGCCTGACACTTAGTCATCAGTAATAGTGGTTGTAGTTATTATACCTTTAGAGTTATTTTTCCTCTAAACTCTTTTCCCTCTCCTTATTCCCAGAGTTGACTGGGAATTCCAGAACTTTACAAAGAAAGTCATAGTTCTTATGCAGATTAACTTTCTCAAACAGGTTGGTAGTCAACATTCTGCATATTTATTCTTTCTAACAAGGTTTGGTAGTAACCATACGTTATTTTATAGGGATTTGCATATTTTTTATGGTATGATTTCTGGCCTGAAATTATATAGAGTGGTTGTCTTGGGGATCTCTAAGACTACTGCAAGTTTAGTGATTTACTAGAAGGACTTACAGGACTTAGCATCTGGTTGTACTCATAACAACGATTTATTACAGTGAAAGGATACAAAGCAAAATTAGCAAAGGGATAAAGTCCAGAGAAGACCGGATGTAAGCTTTTAAGAGTCCTCTCTCAGTGGAGTCATATAGGATATGCTAAATTCCTCAGCACTGAGTTATGACAGCATATGTGAAATGTCTACCAGGGAAGCTCAGTGCCCAGAGTTTCTACTGGGGACTGTTCTGTAGGCACCCTCTGCCTAGCATGTTCAAAATTTCAGATTCCCAGAAAGAAAATATGTTTGCTATATAACCACACTGCAGAGTTCAGACATAATGAGCCGTTCTTATCGGGGCTGATGGGAACCCTCCTGAAATCTAGTTCTCAAATGCCCGTGAAGGGCCAACCCTGCAAGCAGGTTTTTCTAAGGATAGCAGCCTCAGGCCTACTATGTTAATTTTTCTCTGAACAGAGGTATATTTATATATTTTACCTAGGAAACTAATATCAACAAATCTATATTAAAAAAAAACTTCATAGACTTAATTCACACACCATAGGATTTACCCATTTAAAGTGAACAGCATAATGATTTTTAAACAGTTTTTTCAGAGCGTGAGCACAAGCAAGGGAGAGTGGCAGGCCGAGAGGGACAGAAGATGTGGGGCTCAATCCCAGCCCCCTGGGGTCATGACCTGAGCCAAAGGCAGGCTTTAAACCAACGGAGCCACCCAGGTGTCCCAGCACAGTGATTTTTCATATATTTATGGAGTTGTGCAACCATCAGCACAATCTAAATTTGCATGACCCCAAAAAGAAACCCCATACCCATGGGCAGTCATTCCCCGTTCCTAGCTGCCTACCACCCCTCCTTTGACTCCTACCTGGGGCCCCCCAGGCAACCACTAATGTACTTTCTGTCTCTGTGGAATAGAGCTATACATTGGACATATTTTCAGCTTTATTTCTTCTTTGATCTTAATGGCTTTGTAAGAAGGTAGTTCAAGAATTATTCAGAGGTATTTCTCTTTCAGTGTGTGTCAAAGAGTTACAGTTTGAGTCTGCATGGTATCCTCCAAATACAGAGCCTTATCAATAGTAATCTTATAAAAATTGGTATTACTTGAGTTGGTGGCATTTAATGAAATAATTCATTATAAATGTTCTTGTCTTTGCAAACTTTGTTCTGATCTTTATTATTTTTTTTTTTTTAAGATTTTATTTATTTACTTGACACACAGAGAGAGATCACAGGTAGGCAGAGGCAGGCAGAGAGAGAGGGGGAAGCAGGCTCCCTGCTGGGCAGAGAGCCCAATGTGGGGCTTGATCCCAGAACCCTGAGATCATGACCTGAGCCGAAGGCAGAGCCTTAACCCACTGAGCCACCCAGGCGCCCTGTTCTGATCTTTAAAAGAGTAATGTTATACCAATAGTTGAGGGCCTACCAAGAGAATTTTAATACTTATTACTTGGTTATTGTTTAGTCCTTAATGGGATCTTTTTGCTGCAGGGTAAGGACTCATGTAGAAAATTGGATGAGGTTGGAAAAGGTAGCTGTGCTATTGTCATTAGGATGTAGAGAGGGAAAAAAGTATATATTAAGCGGGAAAGGGCAAAACATTACTTTATAATACATGGCTATTTTTTTTTTTTTTACATTCTCTGAAGTGGGTACAATATGCAAGAATAAATAAATTTACATGAGAAGTTAAGTTTTATTCAAAGAAATATAAAAATTCCTTAAAATTGTAAAAATTGTGAAGTGTTTTTAAGTCCTTGTTTAGATTGAAATCTAGTTCCCTTCGTAACAGAGTCAGTAGACAAGCTGTACTACACTCTGAAAACTGTGGGAGGACATTTGTTCTGTGGTTAGAACACAGAACTTAGTCACCATGAGTTATGAAGTTGTTGACTAACTTTGGGTGTTTACCTAAATGTCCACATCTGTGTAAATTTGAAATAGGCCCAATTTTCATGTTAACCCATGTTTGTAGTTAAGATATTTTTGGACATTAGGAATTAATATATATGAAATGACTTGTTTTCAAGGACAAAGTACCAGAGCTCATTGTTACTTACTTCTCTTCCAGGTGATTTTACAGCGAGATGCTGCTCTCCATAGGGATGCTCATGCTGTCAGCCACGCAAGTCTATACCATCTTGACTGTCCAGCTCTTTGCATTCTTAAACCTACTACCTGTAGAAGCAGACATTTTAGCTGTAAGTACAGTAAAATTTATTCGTGTCTAAAAAACATCAGAGAAAAGCTTTTAAAAAGTCCTAAATGATATTTACCCATGAACATACAGGCCTGTACACATAGTTGTTACTTGAAAGTTTAGGACCTTACCCATCTTCGTATTGCTTAATATCTAATGTAAGATCTCACAAATAATAAGAACCTGATAAATGTTGCTCAAGCACACCTGTCTACATGCTGTGTGTTTGTGTAGAATCTTACTGTTTTTGTCCTTGGTAATTGGCATAGCTCTAATGACCTTGATAATGATATTTAAAAAAAATTATATAAGATGCTTATAGAAAATTTCAAGCTTGGATTAACATTAATGAGAAGGGAAGCACAACAATCTTTGAGAAAAGTTTTTACAGGGGCGCCTGGGTGGCTCAGTAGGTTAAAGCCTCTTCCTTTGGCTCAGGTCATGATCCCAGGGTCCTGGGATTGAGCCCCACATCTGGCTCTCTGCTCAGCAGGGAGCCTGCTTTCTCCTGTCTCTCTCTATGCCTGCCTCTCTGCCTACTTGTGATCTCTGTCAAGTGAATAAATAAAATCTTAAAAAGTTTTTATAGAAGATTATTCCTCAAAACTTTAGTAGTTCTTTCTAGATTGTCTTACTGTCCTCTACCCTGAGAAGTTTATATTTTCTGTGAAGCCAGAAAAGGAAGAATTGTGTGTGTGTGTGTGTGTGTGTGTGTGTGTGTGTGTGTGTATGTACATCTGTACTCTAGGTACTATGCTAAAGATTTATTATTTTTAATTTCTGGGTACAAGTGATTTGCTTAATGACAGTAGGTCATTCTAGAAACAGAAGGGCTAGAATTGTTGCTGACCAGAGCTTCATGTGATCTCCAGCCTTGTCTCTGTATACTGTGGTTTGGGGGGAAGTGTCTAGGATCATTGCAGAATTTGGGAGAGCCAGGCTGGTTTCTATATCCTAACTTTTGAATCATAGCAACTCTAATTCCTATAAAATTTGTCACCCTTGTTACCCTCTTTAGTAGGGAACTGGTTGATTTAGATTTTTTCTGGAATAGTCTAGATGGAGTAAAAGTAGAACCTTTAAGGACTAAGAGTCCATTGACATGCAGATTTTCCTCTAAATTGGTCCCCAGAGTCCTTGGAATATTCTTGGGATGACTTTGAAATGAAGTAGAGGATTTATGGACTGATCAGGGAATGAAGTTTTCTGTGTGTCCCTTTTCTCCTTGGATTTCTTCCATATACTCCTGTCCCCTTCCTCTCTTATTTGTAACATCTGGCACTCCTTGTTTTCCTTCTTTTCTTTTTACCTGAAGTGGATTGTTATTTTGAGGTTCAGCTTTGATGGGTTAAATAAGTTTCAGTGGTCTCCTCTGGGAACTTAACCAGCTTTGTGATCCTAATCAAATTACTTAGCCACTCTAAGTTCTTCAGTTTCTTTATTTGTAAACTGGTATGATGTGGTGATAATTAAGATAAACTGCTTAGAATAGTATCTAATACATAGTAAATGTTTTATCTTTTTTATCTTCATTATAATTATCATTCTCCTCATCCTTCACCCACTACCTCGAGTAGTGTATGAGACTGCCTGAGGTGGTTTTTTTTTCTTTTTAATGTAGACACAAAATAAAAATGTTAGGTATGGAAGTACAGTCAGTCTTTGCCAGCAGTGTTCCTTGTGTTTCAGCCAAGTAAATGTATGGAATGTATGTTGATATCATCTAGGGAAGGAACCATCTGCACCAGAGCTGCTTAAATGGGGGTCTTTATGTTAACACTAAAGGATAGAAGGCTGATGATGCAGAAATAGCTAGAGGAGAGTAGATTGTGAAGGCATGTAACTAGTAAAAAGGGGAACTAAATATCAAGGCAGATGAACTCGATGTGGTAACGCAAGCATTAAAAGGAAGTGAGTCAAGAGCCAGAAAATGTTAGCTTTTCCTTTTAATGGAATAAAAGCATCCTGAAATCTAGTGTGTAGTATTGCTCATTTAAATAAGTTGGGCATTAGGTTGGTCCATTTTGTACTGGTGTTAGGATATTGCTTAGGAAATTCAGGAAATTAGGAAATTCAGATGCTTTTATTTTTGGCCATTGAATTTTGTGGCCAGTCTGTAAAATGAGGATGATAAAACAGTGTCCAACTTTATAGGGTGTTTGTAAAGATTAAATAAGTGAACACCTGTCTGGTGTATAGCGTGATAACATAAATGCTCAATAATTGTTAGCATTTGTTACTTACTAAATTAAATTAAACCTTCTGTTAAGGCTGCTATTGAAGGAGAAACTTGGTTAAGAAAAGACCTTTTCAAAAGAGGTAGATTAAAACTGTTATGTGGCAATAACCGGATGGGATTCCAGAAAGGAATACTTTTATTTTCCGCTTCAAGAATTTTAACAGTAAGCATTCTTTAATTTCATGAGCAGCAGTCCACTGTCTAATACTGAAAAGCGCTTTTGTGCTAAAGATGTTTGTTTATCTTGTTCATGATAGGAATATTATTATTTTTCTTTTTTTTCAAGATTTTATTTATTTAGTCATAACAGAGAAGGGAGACAGGGAGAGGGAGAAGCCGGCTCCCCACTGAGTAGGGAGCCTGATGTGGGGCTCGATCCCAGGACCCTGAGATCATGACCTCAGCCGAAGGCAGACACTTAACCACCTGAGCCACCCAGGTGCCCTGGAGTATCTTTTTCTTTTTAAACAATGTGATTTTTAAGAGTCATTGTGAGACCATCTGTGTTTTGCTGTTAAGGAAAGATGAAGCAATTTCAAAGTGGGTCTCACTCAGTAACAAAACTTATTCCAAGTCCTAGTGTTGCAAGTATTGTTGTTCAAGGTAGACATTTTATTTCTGAAATTTTAGCCAAAAAAGTGAAACTCCTCAGTAATAGGAAGTGATTAAAAAAAAAATTCTTAGTACAGTTGTAGATTTTCCATTTCCTGATTTTAAAAGTACAATTTTTAAAAAAAGTACTGCCTGCACACATTTGTGCTTTTCCTTTGGTCTATGTTGATCTAGATCAGTTTCTTTATTTTACAGTAGTGTCTTTGGTCTTGGAGCAATTAAGACTTTCTCAAGTTTAACACTTGAGTCAATTAGAGAAAGGTGTTTTAATTAAGAGATTAAATGACACATCGTGATAATGGATATAAAAAGCGCTTTGTGACTCTAAAGCACTTTGTAAATTATATAGCACTCTGTAGTTATTGTTACAGTAGGAACGTAACCTGAATTACTGTTGGCTTCCAAGTATACTACCAGGTGATTATCCCAGAGGTAACAGAATAGTTAGGTTCAGTGACCAAATTCATGTGCTCGAATCCCACATTGTATTGAATTAATTACAAACGTACAATGAGAAGTGCCATTAAAGAATGGCTGTGTTAAGACACTCAGGGTAATATTCAAGTGAAATGCCAGAACCATACCACCCAAATCTTGTATTGCCCAGTTTGTCCAGTCTGTCTCAATTCTGCATCAGCTTTCTCTGGTCACATTGTGTTTGCTGGGACATGAGTTGAGGGTGAGCAAGGGGAATTGGCAGATGAAAGGTTTTCAGATCCAAAATTCGCTCTATTGGAGAGACTCAAGATATTTACATCTTGAACATCTTGAACACAGCTATAGCTTGCTGTTAACCCGCAGAGCTATTTTTCTCCTTGTCTCTGGCAGATGACACTTGAATTTAGAATGGGTATCACCAGTGGGCGTTTGATTGAGGGATGACAAAGCTCTCAATCTGGATTTGTAACCTAATCCTTTGTGAATTTTTAAAGTTTGGTTGATCTTTTGTACTATCCTTTTCTAGCTATACGTAACACTCTCGCTTTGTTCCATACATTTTACCTATCTGCAAAACGATGTGTTCTGTTGTTCTCTTTTGTCCTACTATTTGTGAAAAGCTATCTTCACTTCTAATACATCATATAAGCTTTGCCTGTATTTCAGAAGTTACTTGTTTATTATGTTTGCTTAGTTTCATCTATCTTCCTTGTTTCTCTTTTCTGTAAAGCAGATGGAACATTCTTATATAGCACACTCACTTCTCAATTATCATTAGTATTATCTTCTACAATGACAGAGAACCCTTGCTTTGTTTGGCTCTGTTTTGGTAGGAAACTGATAAATACTGTGGCATAGGAATCTATACCTATAAGAAAGGGGAAAGTTGATTGTGAATGCCTTCAGTTCTCTATATGGATATGTTTCATTGTGTTTCCTTCTTTCATTGTTCAGCTCTAGATGAAAATATCCAGATTATATAGAAAAGATCATTTCTTAATGACTTGATGCTTCTTCTTTGTCTGGGGAAAAGACATCTTTTGTAGCTAGGGCCAGAAATCCTGTGTATCTCTTCTATTAAATAAGGCCATTTAGAGAAAGTCAAATGGAACTCCTGTTGGAAAATAATCTGTTTAGAAAATTCCTTGCTAGGGTGCCTGGGTGGTTTAGTTGGTTAAGGGGCTGCCTTCAGCTCAGGTCATGATCCTGCAGCCCTGGGATCAAGTCCCAAATCAGTCTCCTAGCTCCATTGGGAGTCTGCTTCTCCCTCTGACCTTCCCCCTCTCTCATGGTCTCACCCTCTCTCAAATAAATGAGATCTTAAAAAAAAAAAAAAATTCTTGCTAGGGAACTGTGGGAGAAACTCAGAAAGCAGTAAGTGGTTTAATGTTACAGGATTGCTGCTGTTTAATAAGAATTTTGTGAAATCAGAATCTAAGCAGTTGTATATGTAGTAAATTGTATATATTCCTTGCCTTTTTAGTAGATGTACATTTATAAAGTTGATTTAATTGTGTTAAGGTGTGATAGTGGATAAAATTTGTGGAAATGACAACTTAAATAATAAACATTTTGTTTTTAATGTTATGTGTAAATTGATTGTAACTTGATTATTTTTAATTTTATATTTAGTATAATTTTGAAAATGCATCTCAGACATTTGATGACCTTCCAGCAAGATTTGGTTATAGACTTCCAGCTGAAGGTTTAAAGGTAAGCAAATAGTAATATGCAGTAAAAGCACAAGGTATTTAGTAAGGTCATTTTTATTGCTCTTTGTTTAAAGAATGAAAATATTTCTTACCATTACCATAAAATCCACACATATTCATTTATAAATGGTTCAGACTATTCAAAAGGTATAAAGAAGAAAATGAAAATCACCTATGATTGTATCATTCTGAACGAGCCACTGTTAACATTTTGGTATGTATTTCAGACCTGTTTTCAAAGATATGTACTGTGTGTTGGGTGTGTGTGTGTGTGTTTATAGATGTGTATGCATGTATTATATTATGTAAGTATTTACTTATATAATGAATTTATTTTTTAACATTAAATAGAAACATGCTACTTGGTTTCCAGGCCTTTTCACTTAATTCTCAATCTAGAACATCTTTTCATGGTATTAGAGAAGAATCTTTTTATTTGGAATGGCTGGCTGGTTTTGCAATATCATGAAATACTATGGGATTTTGAACATTTATTTGTTTAATTTTTCATGTGGATTTTTAGGTTGTCCAGTTTTTGCTTTTATGAATAGTTTTGCAGTGAGTGTCTCCTTTTTTGTGTAGTTGTCTATTTATTTGCATAGGATACATTTCCAAATTTAGAATAGTTTTGTATATGGAATACATGTTTAAAATTTTGTCATATATTCCAGGTTGCCCTTTGAATGTTTGGGACAATTTAGAATCCTACCAATAGTGTCTGAGACTTTTTTCCCCATTCCCTCTTTAATACTAGATATTACCAAATTTTAGTTAATTGTTAAACTCTAATGAGCTTGAACATCTTAGTTTTTTGCTGTTTGTGTTTGAACGTGTGTATATGTGAGAGTTAATTGCCTATTAATGCTCTTTGCCCATTTTTATTTTCTTGAAAGTTGTTTTTTTTTGTTTTTTTTTTTTAAATCTGAGGGAGAGTGTGTGTACACAAGCAGGGGTTGAGGGGTGGAGGGGTAGAGAGGGAGAAGGGAAGCTGAGTAGGGAGCCTGAAGAGGAGCTCGGTTCCAGGACCCTGGGATCATGACCTGGGCTGAAGGCAGATGCTTAACTGACTGAACCATCCAGGGGCCCCTCTCTGTCCATTTTTAAATTAAAATGTCTGTTTTTACTGATTTTTTTTTCTTTCTTTTTTTGTTTTTAAGATTTATTTATTTATTTATTTGACAGAGAGCGATCGCAAGTAGACAGAGAGGCAGGCAGAGAGAGAGAGTGTGAAGCAGGCTCCCCGCTGAGCGTAGAGTCTGATGTGGGTCTTGATCCCAGGACCCTGAGATCATGACCCGAGCTGAAGGCAGAGGCCTAACCCATTGAGCCCCCCAGGCACCCTGTTTTTACTGATTTCTAAGAATTCTTTTTATACTGGAAAAATTAATCTATTATTTGCCGTATCATATGTGTTTCAAGTCATTTTTTCTGGTTTGTCCTTCATCTTTTAACTTTAAGGTTTCAGTAGTTTTGTTTATGTAGTTAGAAATTACTGTGCTTTCCTTCTACATCTGGGGTCATGGTTAGAATGTCCTTCCCCATTGCAAGGTGAAGTTTTTATGTTATGTAAGTTAGAATATGAAATTGTATGTATGTACCACAGAATGTTTTCAAGTTGTTTTTTCTTAAAATTCCATAAAACTATTATTGTCATTTAGGATGGCAGGCACCTTTGGGAGGGGCGTATTAGTTTTTAATTTTTTGAAGATTTTAAATTCTTAAATTCCCAGCATTGTAGGACTATCTTGCATTATAAAAATATTTAAATGGAAAAGAAAAATACAGAGGAAAAAAGAAAAGCTTCCCATTACCCTCTCTTCATCTATACATGTCAATCCCACTTCTCTCTTCAGCATTAAATATCAGGGTGTTGTGTGATCTTATAGACCCTTCAGCTCTTTTTCTGAATATGTGGTGCTTTTTAGTTCATTAATTTATGAATTGAAAAAGTTCATAGGTGATTACCATTTGTATATATGAAAGGTTTTTTTTTTTTAAACTTGTGGGGACACTATTTTCCAGGTATATGAGGTTTTTTTTTTTTTTGTTTTTTTTTTTTTTTTTTTTTTTTAAAGATTTTATGTATTTATTTGACGGAGAGAAATCACAAGTAGGCAGAGAGGCAAGCAGAGAGAGAGGAGGAAGCAGGCTCCCTGCCAAGCAGAGAGCCCGATACGGGGCTCGATCCCAGGACCCTGGGATCATGACCTGAGCCGAAGGCAGAGGCTTTAACCCACTGAGCCACCCAGGTGCCCCTATGAAAGGTTTCTTAATTTCTATAATAGAATCAATTCTAGCTAATTAACCCAGAAGGGGATTTATGAAGGGCTACAGATGTCTAGAGTACTGAAGTGGGAGAGCAAGGTTCTTGTCCCATGGAGTTGAAGAATGGATCTCACAGGCAGAGGAGAGTGAGTAAAGCGATAGAAGTTTATTAAGCAAGGATACAGAAAAAGCTCTCAGGACTGAGAGGGATCCTGACAGGGTTGCCACTGGGGGCTTTTAGGGATGGTCTTTTATAAAAAGCAAACCAGGGATAAATCCTTTTAACATCTCTATTCATATCACCTTTGAGCAAGGGCTAGTGATAACAACTTCAGTGGCTTTCCTTCCTTTTTAGGGTCTGGTAATTTCGTTGGTCACAAGAAGCTGTTATAACAAGACTCCACCTCTGACACCTAGTACAGGATGGTCTGGCTCGTTCCCTTTTCCCTGGTTTCCTTTTTACCTCCCATATTTTTAAATTTTGTTCTCCTGATCCCATGGCCCCCTACCTATCTCTTCCTACCTAGCTCCGCCTGTCCCTTACACAGTATCATATCCTGGAGAAGCAGATTCCAAATTGTCAGGAATAAAACCCAGAATCTTCTTGTAGAAATGGCTTGATAAAGGATTGATGCAGCCACTGACCCCTAAAGCACATCACCTTTTCTCCCATCAGGAAGCCTCTGTGATCTTACTTAGCTCAAAACATTTTGCCTCGACTGCCACCCAAGCTAAAGAAATACTCTTTGCCAGACTGTTTTCTGAAATCTAACATCTTGATTTTTCTGACTGTAGACCCTATAACTACTAGGCAAATAATTTAGTGAAATACTCGCTATGATGGAGGCTGGCTAATATAGTTTATAGTTTTTGTCGTTGTTATTTTTGTTGTTTCAGTCTGCTTTAGAAAGGTGGAATTTGTAGTGTGGGGAAGGTGGGTCAGAAAATTTGGGGCACTATGAATGACAGATACCCACTATGATATTACTCTGTAATTTGACTCCCTGCACGTCCCCACACTTAGCATTATGTCTTGATCTTTCCACAGCTGCACCTATAGATCTAGCATGTTCCTAGTGATCACTGCATTGTATTCTATAATGTGAAGGACCATAGTTTATTAGTCATTTCCCATTAACAGATATTTTTGTTTCTTATCCACAATTAAGTTATTTCTCTAGGGTAGAGGTTTAGAAGTGTAGTTGATAAGTCAGTGGGTTTGTGCATTTAAAATTTTCACTGATACACTAAGTTACATTTCCAAAAGGCATACTGGAAAAATAAAACAAGACAAAATCAGAGAGGGAGACAAACTGTAAGAGACTCTTAATCCTAGAAAACAAACTGAGGGTTGCTGGAGGGGAGGGGGGTAGAGAGATAGGGTAACTGGGGATGGACATTAGGGAGGGCAGTGATGTAATGAGCGCTGGGTATTATATAAGGCTGATAAGTCACAGGCCTTTACCTCTGAAACCAATAATACGTTATATGTTAGTTAATTGAATTAAAATAATTAAAACCCAAAAGGCTGTACTGATTTTATTCCCATTAACGGCACATGAGAATATGTATTTTTCTACACCCTTTTCAACACCAAACCTCACTTATATTCCAAAAACCACATCATCAGGAGGATCAAACTTTTCTAGGTTTCTTATTTGTGTACTTTTAAGAAGTCACTTGATAAGTAGAGGAAATAATTGATGTGGATTTTGGAATATAGGTGAGGTTCGGTAGGGTCAGGTCTGGAGCCGAAGACCAAGAAAGAATTCTTGAGATGTCTTTGGTGCAGAATGGTGGTGGTTTTATTAAAGCATGGAGACAGAACCCATGGGCAGAAAGAGCTGTCCTGCCCTGGGGTTGTGAGGGGTGGCTGATTATGTACTTGGGAGTTGGGGGAGGTAAGGAAAAGGGAGGTTTTCGAAAGAACTCTCATATGCCAAAGAGGACCTACAAGATACTGGAGGCATTGCTCTTGTCAAGTTAAGATTGTTTTTCCCTTCTAGCAAGGCATTAAAGTGAAGACTATTGGGGGCTTCCTGGAGGAGCGTTGTATTCTTTTTTTTGTTTTGTTTTTTTTTTTACTTTATTCATTTGAGAGCTAGAGAGAGTGCACAAACAAGGGGAGAGGCAGAGGGAGAGGGAGAAGCATATTCCCTGCTGAGCTGGGAGCTCCATCCCAGGACCTGGAGATCATGACCTGCCTGAGGTAAAATCAGATGCTTAGCCATCTGAGCCACCCAGGTGCCCCAGAACATTACTCTGCCTGTCTCAAGTATCTGTTATTGGGCTGCAGGTTATAAGGACATCCAATTTTATCCACATTTCCTGTAGGTTATTGATAAGAATGTTTTTCTTGTTTAAAAAAAACTGTAAACTGAGGGAGACTTCGGTCCTACAGGACCATAATCTCTAGAACCATTTATTTTTCTTTCCCTTAGCTTTAGGGCAACCATGAATGGGTTGAGGAATGTCACATATATCCCATCAGGGGTGGGAGTGGGGATGGGGATTGTAGGGTGTCAGCTTGTGCTTTGTCTTCAGCTTGCCTTCTGTTCCCTCATCATAATGATGATTGCTAAAAAATTGAAAGCCAGATTTATCTCTAAGGAAGCCTTAATCAGTAAGCCTAGCATCAGATTTCCTAAGTATAGCTACCAATGGCAAATCTTATTTTCAGCAAAATACCTTCTGGGCTAGATATATCATGATCATTGTATATGATGTTTTTATAATATAGTACTTAGTGTATGTTATAGTACTAAGTTTATAGTACTTAGTGTATGTATAGTACTTAGTGTATTTTGATGACAAAACATAAAGGATGAAGGTCATGGGATGCAGATTTGTCCTTGACTGTATCATTCTTAAAGGTTCTAGATAATTTCTACCTTTAATGATATGTATCCTTATATATGATTTCTCCTGATCATTATACTTAAACTAGCACTCTGTGTTATCACTAGTAAAATTTCCACAAACTAGACTTATTTGAACATTTACTAGTAACTTCTTCAGGATTCTTTCAGAAGAAGTGATTTTGTTTAATACAAAGGGTTGAAATTAGAAAACTTTTTTTTTCTCTAGTGAAGGAAAATGCAAATATTGCAAGGAAATATGGTTGTTTGGATGCCTTATTTGTGATGCCTCCTTTGCTTTCTTTGTAGGGAAGATGCTTAGTAGCAGCTACTGTATTTTCCCCTCCCAAAACCCTTGATAGTTTTGTGATATGAAGATGTCTTGGTAGGCTGAATGTACTTAGCTTCCTCACTCCTAGGAACTGTTAACTGTCGTAATATCACCTTCAGTTTGTAGACTAAAAAAAAATAGAGTAAATAGAGTAAATAAAAAATAATAGAGTTCCTTTTTCAAAGGATAGGAAGTGGAACCATCAAAATAAGAGGTAACACCACACCTTTTTATACATAAAATAGGAATTCTAAAATCAAGTCATTTTTCAAATGCACAAAGGTATAAAAAGAATGCCTCTTCAGTGAATTTTGAGCTTTTAAAATCTTTTCCTGTTAATTTCAAAGGTAATGATTACTCATTCATTTCTTAACTATATCAGGGAATAGAGCATTTCATTAGATGTGGAAAATAATGAATTATTTCATTATGACAATTTATTACTTGGAGAAGAAGTGTGGAGACAGGACAGAGAGTAAGGGGGAGGAAGGCCTGAAGAAAAGCATGGAAAGTCTACACATAACCCTCCTATCTTAGAGAATTCCCCAAATCCAACCTTGGTTCTTTTTCTTCCACAGTTGGGTAGTCTCTTTTATCCTCCTCGGACCACCCACATTGTCCTAGTTAGTTTCCAACCACATTATAAGTCAAAGAAGGCTAAGGTATCTATTCTCCTACTCAGCACACTCCCTGCACTTCCCTGTTTCATTACTGGGCATCTTTGTTGTTTGTTCACTGAGTAGTTTTCATTAGATTTTCTTGCTGGCTTTCTCAATTTGATATGGAAAATGTAATTCTTAATTTTTCTTCCCATATAAAATTTTCTTTCCGATTATAAGCAATATATGCTCACCATATAATTTAAGATAATAAAGGACATGTATAAAGAAGAATATGAAAATCATACATAATTCTACAACGAAGAGATTATAGTGGTAGACTTGGGTATAACTATGAGTTTCTTATAGACCTATTTATGTTGTCATTTTATGTGTTTATGCTGTTTTGCAGCTTAAAATTTGGCAAGATCATGGCATATCCATTTTGGATATCTTTTTATGTAAATATGTATGCATTCATGTCATCACAGTTTTTTAAATAATATTTGAATTATATAATAATGTAATCAGTTCTCTGTCTTTGGTTGTCATTGTGTTTAGGTTGCTTTCACTTATTAAAAATTATGAAATAGTTCAAACACAGAGTAAGGGAATAATAGAACATTCTATATATCTACTACCTGGATGTTCATATTTTGCCATTTTTTTAAGGAAGAAATAAAACATTACCAGTACCTTTGAAATATTTTTTTTCCTTCCAAATTCCATTCCCTTATCTTCCTCCTCATAGATAATCATTTTCCTGAAATTTAGATTTTTCTCATTTATGTTACAAAACATATTTTATCTTCTATATGAATCTATAAAACATTGTACCTGCTTTTAAATTGTTTGTTCTGGTTTTTAAACTTGCTTTTTTTTTTTTTCATGCAACACTGTATTCGAATTTTATCTGCATTGTTATATTGTCTGCAATCATTTTGACTGTTGCATAATACTTCATTTTATGAATATATCACAATTTTTTGAAATTTTATTAATATGTAAGATGTCAGTTTCTTGCTATTATAGCTTAAAATTCTCTCCTTGTGTATATTACAATTAGATGTCCTTTCACACTCAACAGGTTAGTGAAAATAAAGAGTTAATAGCCAGCAGGGATATGAAAAATAGGTACTCTTATATACTGCTGGTATATGAGTGTCTAACCACTCTGGAGAATTTGATAATAGTACCTTTTCTGAGTGATAATTTGCCATAATGAGATAATTCATTTTTTCTGCATTCCATATATTTCTCTTTAATAAATGAATCTGTGATCGTCTTTGAAATTATCAGGAAAAACTAATTACAAGTATTAAAACCCTTATTACTTTGTATTCTATTTTTATGTTTACCTGAGTGATCTGATCCCTTTTTGCCATTTACCATTCTCTTTGAATACTTAATACTGAAATAATTTCTGTAGCTAGGACATAACCATTTTTATTAGTAATTTTAAGTTCTGAACCCCGTAATCAGATTGATAACCAGTTTGTATTCAACTTCAGTTAACCAGATTATGTCAACAGTGACTGAGTTATTATTACAAATTGCAAATGGCAAATGATGTGAAGAGTGAATGATTGAAGGTCTGTTTCTTTTTCAAAAAACAAAAAACAAACAAAACCAGTATGTTTTTGGCTTCATTACCAAAAGAATTCCTTTTAGTTAGGATTCACTTTTGTTTGCAAAACTGAAGAATTTCTCTGCTGCCTCCCAAGTTTTCACAGTTTACTTTCTGTATTTGTTTCTGAACTCTTTTGCTATCCAAGATTTTGTTAGGAGTTTTGTAATTGCTTAACATGTTTAATGCTCTTATGTTATCTGTCAAGTACTACAGAATATAAAATATGAATATATATTTCTTACTGACTTGTGTTGATTTGTCATTTTAGAAGGTGATCTTAGAGGGTAAGTATTTCCAATGTAAGCTCAATCACTTAGTTTCTCTAAGAGCAAAAGGAATCCTATCTTGTTGGATGTAGCAGATCCTACAAGTATACCATAGGTAGTCAGTTGAGCTTTTGATTTTTTATTTGTTGGTTCAGTGTTTAAAGTGACAGTGTTTGACTGAATTTTTTTTCTTAAGCAAGACAATGGTGTGGTTATGATGGTCGTGTGGTGTGTAACATATTACTAAAAGGCATTGTCCACCAGAAGGCACAGTCATTTTGTTTTTTAAATTGTCAAGATATGATCTATGAAGTGAAGCATTATCCTGTGTGTGCTGAATGGGAAACACATAACAGTTGCCCTTTCTTCGTATAGCTCGATAGAAAGTCAAAACCCTGACAAACAACTACTTTTGTGTTGAAATTCAAGGCAATAATCTTTAAATTTTTAACAATTATGTTGTTTTCAGGAATTAGACTTGTTAATAGAAAAACCAAAGGATTGTCAACCAGATCTGTTACAATATCTCTTTAACTCTTTCAACATCAGTTTGAGTTAAAAGGGAATTACTGATCTCTTTTCCAAGCTTTATCCTGGACACCATGATTTACTGCCCTCCCCTCCCCCTTTTTAATGATAAGATCATTAGTAGGCTATTATGTCTACAGATTAGTTTGAAAGAGTAAACTTAGGAAGAAGGTATTTGTTAATTTACATATAAATATGAAATTCTATTTGCAATCAAGTTAATCTGATTTTGATTATATAAAGAAAGGTATAGTAAATATTTAACAAGTTAAATTATATTTACATGGGACAGCCAGTATTCTAAAACCAAGAGGTGATCAGATGGGCTTTCGTAATATATTTCCATGTTACACAATGTGATCTAGGAAACAAAAGAGAAAAAGACAAATCCAGAAGAATCTCCATAGGATAAAACCATGTTTTCTTGTCTGCAAAAATAATACTAGTTACGGTGGACTGGAGCCTGTATGAAGAGGCTATCTCCTTCAAGAGCATTCCTGAAACATATGTTTCTAGATGACTCGTATGAGGTAATACATATATATTCAATAGGTAATACTTTTTTGAGTAAGAATTTAACAACATTAATAGTAAGAACAGGAATATTTAAGATACAACCTGAAGTTATACTAAAAATCATCTAATTCATTGACCAGCCTCATGTCCTTGTTTTTTTTTTTTTTTTAAGTTCACTGTATTTTTTTTTTTTTTAAGATTTTACTTATTTGACAGAGAGAGAGATCATAAGTAGGCAGAGAGGCAGGCAGAGAGAGGGGGGAAGAAGGCTCCCTGCCTAGCAGAGAGCCTGATGTGGGGCTCAATCCCAGGACCCTGAGATCATGACCTGAGCTGAAGGCAGAGGCTCAACCCACTGAGCCACCCAGGTGCCCCTTGAGTTTACTGTATTTTTAAGTAATCTCTACACCCATTGAGGGGCTCAAACTCATGACCCTGAAATCAAAGGTCGCCTTTGACTAAGGCCATCTAGCACCCCATGTTTTGTTAATAACAACTTTATTGAGATATAATTCACACACCATGCAGTTCACTCATTTAAGGTTATGTTTCAGTGGCTTTTAGTATATTTAGAGTTATGCAGTTATCATCACAGTCAATTTTAGAACCCCCAAAAGAAACCCCATACCCATTAGCAGTCATTTTCCATTTCTCCCCAACCCCTCCAGTTCCAACTCTAGGCAATTATTCATTTATAAATTGGATCATATAATATGTAGCCTTTTGTTTCTGTCTTCTTTCACTTAGCACTTCTTCAAGGTTCATCTATTTTACAACATATATCAGTACTTTGTTCCTTTTTTATGGCAGCTAATCTGTTGTATGGGTATACCAGATTTTGTTTATATCTGTATCAGTTGATGGACATTTGGGCAATTTTTACTTTTTGGATATTATGGATAATTCTGCTATGAACATCAGTGTACATGTTTCTCTGTGTTTTCATTTCTCTCTTTTAAGGATCCACCCATTTATTTTTAGAGAGAGCAAGCACATGTGGGGAGAGGGGCAGAGGTAGAGGGAGAGAAGCAGATACCCTGCTAAGTGTGGAGCCTGTTGTGGGGCTTGATCCCATGACCCTGAGACCATGACCTGAGCCAAAATCAAGAGTTGGATGGTGAACCAACTGAGCTGCCCAAGTGCCCCCCTTTTTTTTCTTGAATATATACTTAAGGGTAGAATTGTTGGGTTGTCTGGTAACTCTTTAACCTTATAAGGAACTCCCAGATTGCTCCAAAGTGGATGCACCATTTTCATCTCCCACCAGCAGTGTGTGGAGTTTCCAAGTTCTCCATTTCTTTATCAAAACTTGATCTTAATCTTTTTTTTTTTTTCTTTTTAATAGACATTCTTGTGGGTGTGAAGTGCTATTTCATCGTGGTTTTGATTTGAATTTCCCTAATCATTAGTGATGTTGAGCATCTTTTCATGTGCTTATTGGCCAGTCATATATTTTCTTTGAAGAAATGTCTTTCAAATCTGTTATCTATCTACTTGTCTATCTATCTCTTTATTATTTTAGGTGGCTAACATATGGTGCATATTGGTTTTGGAGTAGAATTCAGTGACTCGTCACATACAACCTTAGTGTTCATCATAACAAGTGGCCTCCTTAATACCCTTCACCCATCTAGCACATCTCTCACCTACCTCCTTCCATTAACTCTGTTTATTCTCTATTGGTAAGAGTCTCTTATGGCTTGTTTCCCTCTGTCCTTTTCTTTTTTTCCCCCTTCCCATATGTTCATCTGTTTTCTTTCTTAAATTTTACATATGAGAGAGATCATATAGTATTTGTTTTTCTCTGACTGACTTATTTCACTTAGTGTAATACTCTCTAGCTCCATCCACGTCATTGCAAATGGCAAGATCTCATTCTTTTTTTATGGCTGAGTAATATTCCATTGTAGCTTTATACCACATCATCTTTATCCAGCCATCAGTTGGTGTACATTTGGTTTCTCTCCATGGTTTGGCTCTTGTTGCTATAAAGATCGGGTTGCATGTATCCCTTGGAATCTGTATTTTTTTTATCCTTTGGGGTAAATACATACTAGCACAATTGCTGGATCATAGAGTAGTTCTAAATTAACATTTTGAGGATACTGTTCTCCAGAGTGGCTGCACCAGTTCCCATTCCCATCAACAGTGTAAGAGGGTTCCCTTTCTCTGCATCCTCACCAACATCTCTTATTTCCTGACCTGTTAATTTTAGCCATCCTGACAGTTATGAGGTAGCCTCTCATTGTGGTTTCAATTTGTGCTTCCCTGATGATGAGTGATGTTGAGCATCTTTTCATGTGTTTTGTTGGCTTTCTGGATTTTTTTTTTTAAATCGTCTAATCATGTCTTCTGCCCATTTCTTTTATTTTTTTAAATTTATTTATTTGACACACAGAGAGAGATCACAAGTAGGCAGAGAGGCAGGCAGGGGGGCGGGGAAGCAGGCTCCCCGCTGAGCAGAGAGCCCGATGTGGGCCTTGATCCCAGGACCCTGAGATCATGACCTGAGCTAAAGGCAGAGGCTTTAACCCACTGAGCCACCCAGGCACCCATATCTTCTGCCCATTTTTTAACTGGGCTATTTGTTTTTGGGTTTTGAGTTTGGTAAGTTCTGTATAGATTTTGGATACTGCCCCTTTATCAGATATGTTGTTTACAAATATCTTCTCCCATTCCTTAGGCTGTCTTTTAGTTTTGTTGATTTTCTTTGCTGTGAAGAAGCTTTTTATCTTGATGAAATCCCAGTAGTTCATTTTTGCTTTTATTTCCCATGCTTCAGGAGATGTATCTAGTAAGAAGTTGCTATGACTGAAGTCAAAGGGAATACTGCCTGTGTTCTCCTCTAGGAATTTGATGGTTTTCTGTCTCACATTCAGATCTTTCATCCGTTTGGATTCATTTTTGTGTGTGTGTGTATGGTTTACAAAAGTGGTCCAGTTTCATTCTTTTGCATGTTGCTGTCCAGTTTTCCCAACACCATTTGTTGAAAAGACTGTCTTCTTTTTTTTTCATTGGATAATCTTTCCTGATTTGTCAAAGATTAGTTGACCATATAATTGTGGGTCCATTTGTGGGTTCTTTATTCTGTTCCATTGATCTCTGTGCTTGTTTTTGTGCCAGTACCATACTGTCTTTATCACTACAGCTTTGTAATATAGCTTGTATTCTGGAATTGTGATGCTTCCAGTTTTTTCTTTTTCAGAATTGCTTTGACTATTCGGGGTCTTTTGTGGTTCTGTACAAATTTTAGGATTGTTTGTTCTAGTTCTGTGAAAAATGCTAGTGGTAATTTGATGGGGATTGCATAAAATGTGTGGATTGCTTTGGGTAGTATAGGCATTTTAATAATATTTGTTCTTCCAGTCCATGATCATGGAATGCTTTTCCATTTCTTTGTGTCCTCTTTAATTTCTTTCATAAATGTTCTACAGTTTACAGAGTGTAGATCTTTCACTTCTTTCATTGTATTTAGTCCTAGGTATCTTACTATTTTTGATACAGTCACAAATGGGATCAATTCCTTGATTTATTTTCCTGCAGCTTCATTATTGTTGTATAGAAATGCAACAGATTTCTGCACATTGATTTTATATTCTGTGACTGCTGAATTCATGTGTGAGTTTTAGCAATTTTTGTGGGGAGTCTTTTGGGTTTTCTACATAGAGTATCATGTTGTCTGCAAAATAATGGAAGTTTGACTTCTTCCTTGCCAATTTGGATGCCTTTTATTTCTTTTTGTTGTCTGATTTCTGAGGCTAAGACTACCAATACTATGTTAAATAGTAATGTTAAGAGGACATCCTTGTGGATTTTCTGCTTAGATGATCTGTCCATTGCTATAAGTGGAGTGTTAAAGTCCTCTACTATTATGGTATTATCATCAATGAGTTTCCTTATGTTATTAATTGATTTATGTATCTTGGTGCTATCACTTTCAGGGATAGATACTTAAAATTGTTAGATCTTCTTTTTAAAAATTTTTTATTTTTCTAAAAAAGATTTTATTTATTAGCAGGCATACATGAGCAGTGGGGAGGGGCAGAAGGAAACTCCTGGCTGAGCAGGGAGCCCAATGTGGGGCTTCATCCCAGGACCCCGAGATCATGGCCTGAGCCAAAGGCAGATGCCTAACAAACTGAGCCACCCGGGTGCCCAATTGTTAGATCTTCTTGATGGATAGATCTCTTAATTATGATATAATGCCCTTCTTTATCTCTTGTTACAATCTTTGTTTTAAAATCTTGCTTGTCTATTACAAGTATGGCTACTCTGGCTTTCTTTTGACATCCGTTATCATCCCCTCACTTTGAATATGCAGCACCTTCTGTGTTTAGGTCTAAAATGAATCTCTTGTAGGCAGCACAGCATATAGATGGATCTTGTTCTTTTATCCATTCTGATACCCTTTGTCTTTTGATGGGAGCATTTAGTCCATTTATATTCAGAGTGATTATTGAGAGAGATGGGTTTAGGGCCATTGTGTACCTAGAGTTAGTGTTTCTGGTGATTTTTCTCTCGTCCTTTCTAGTCCTTGTTGCTTTTAGTCTTTTTTTTTCTCCCCTTGAAGAATTCCCCTTAAACTGTCTTGCAGGGCTGGTTTAGTGGTCACAAACTCCTTTAGTTTTTGTTTGTCCAGGAAACTCTTTATTTCTCCTTCTGTTCTGAATTACTGCCTTGCTGGATAAAGAATTTTTGGCTGAGGAAAAAAAAAGCGGGGGAGGCTCCTGGATGGCTCATTCACTTGGTTAAGCGACTGCCTTTGGCTCAGGTCATGATCCTGGAGTCCCAGGATCAAGTCCTGCATCAGGCTCCCTCCTCTTCAGGGAGTCTGCTTCTCCCTCTGATCCTCCCACTTCTCATGCTCTCTCTCTCAAAGAAAAAAAAAATCTTAAAAAAAAAAAATTCTTGGCTGCATGTTTCTCCCATTCAGCATGTTGAATATTTTTTTCCACTCCTTTCTGGCCTGCCAATTCTCTGTGGACAGATCTGCTGCAGACCTGATCTGTCTTCCCTTATAGGTTAAGGACCTTTTTTCCCTTGCTGCTTTCAGGATTCTTTCCTTCCTGGTTATTTTGTGAATTTGACTATGATATGCCTTTGCCATGGCTGGCTTTTGTTGAATTTAACTGGAATTCTCTATGCTTCTTGGATTTTGATGTCTGTGTCCTTCTCCAGGTTAGGGAAGTTTTCAGCTATAATTTGTCCAAATAAATCTTCTGCCCCTTTATCTCTATCTTTATCTTCAGAGACTCATATGATTTGTGTGTTATTACATTTTACTAAGTCACTGAAGTCTAAGTCTTGAAGTCTGCCTTCACAGTCCGTTACTTTTCCTCTTCTTTTTAGCTTCATTATTTTCTGTAGTTTTATCTTCTGTATCACTGATTTGCTCCTCTCTTTCATCCATCCTCCTTTTTGTGGTCTCCATTTGTTTTTGCATCTTGGTTATAGTATTTTTAATTTTGGCCTGACTAGATTTTAGTGCTTGTAGTAAGGGATTAGCTAGTGTCTTCTATGCTTTTTTGAGCCCAGCTAATATTCTTATAAACATTGTTTTAAATTCTGGTTCAGACATCTTACCTATATCTGTATTGATTAAATCCCTGGCCATGAGTTCTACCTCATGTTCTTTTCTTTGGAGTGAATTTTTCAGTCTTGTTGTTTTGTCCAGAAAAGAAATGAAGAAAGAGAAAAAAGGACAACAAACAAAAACAAAGAAAAGAAAAAAAAGAAAAACAAAAATATAAAACAAGATAACCAAAAACCTCCCCTAAATCCTGGGTTTGTTTTGGTCTGCTTGTTAAAAGAATCTAGAGCACAAAATAAAAAATAAAATAAAATGAAAGTAGACAAAAATAAAAAATATATCTGAAAATTATATATATATAAATTTTAAAAAGTTAATAAAGGAATTGGAAAATAGAAGAACAGTGAAACAATAATAAAAATAAAAAATAAAGAATAAAAGTAAAAAAGGAACTTGATCCTATTTCCCCTAGAGCTGAGCTTTGCAGCACTCAGTGATCAATAAACTTGGTGTGTACTAGTTGTTTGTGCTGGTCTTCTGGGGGAGAGGTCTGCTACACTGATTCTCAGGCTGTCTTATTTCAGAGCGAAGCATCTCCAGTGCTCAGGTGGGCGGGGTTTGGTGTATGTGGCTTGGCCTCCACTAGGTGGGGCTGTTTTGCTCCCTGATGGCTTTTAGCTCTCATGCGCAGGATGAAAATGACTGTGTCCAGCTCTCTAACCGGGGAGCTGAACATTTGCCCCTACTCTTTAGTGAACCCTCACAGGAAAGCAATCATTGTTTCTCCCACTTTCCGTCTGAACCCTGTATTTACCCTGCCCTAGTGGAGCCTTTTTAGCTCAGGTATGTGACTAAGTTTCAAAACTGCAAATTTCAGGGATGCCGGAGGGGCTGGGTCTTGTGCTTGTTGCCAGTCCCAGGAAGGTAGTTGCATGACCAGCGGCGGTATGTGGTTTATGGCAAAAAGCCCTCACCAGAATCTGCTGCTCTCTGCCCGCTTCCTGGCTCCGATTCCTGGAACAGTGCGGCAACTTGGTGCCCCTTCCTGCACTCTAGGGGATCCTCAGACCACCCTGTCACTCCTCGATTCTGCCCCTCTTTGTCACCTGAGCACCTTTACTCCAGGCATGTCCCCCATGGTAACAAACTTAAAAGTTCAGATTTTTGCACTCTGCCCTTCCTAATACTCTGTGATAGCTTTAATAAGCAGGCTCCCTCCTTGTTGCAGCATCTATAGCTGTCTTCTCCAAGTGAACTTCTACCCCTGCTACCTTACAAAAGGTGGCTGCTTTTCTGCTTGAGTAGTTGGAGTTTTTGTTCTCTCAGAACTCCATTTGACTTTTTGGGCGTTCAGAATAATTGGTAACTATCTGTGTTCCAGAGATGAGACAAGCTCAGGGTCCTCTTACTCCTCTGCCATCTTAACTCTGCCTTTGGTCATTTTAAAATTAGAGTCTATGAATTTTTATTATTGAGTTATAAGATTTCTTTATGTATTTGGATAAAAGCCCCTTGTCAGATATATGATTTGTAAATACTTCTTCCCATTCTTGGCCTTTTCTTTTCATTTTTTGGATGATGCTCTGTGAAGTACAAAAGGTTTTAATTTTGATTAAGTCCAGTTAATCTATAGTTTCTCCTTTTGTTTATGCTTTCTGTATCATATATAAGAAATCAATGCCTAATCCACAGTCATGAAAATTTATGTGTTCTAGGATTATTTTGATTTACTTCTCAGATTTAGGTCTTTATTTTGAGTTAATTTTTCTATTTAATGTGAGGTAGAGGTTCAGTAAAATTCTTTTGCCTATGGATAATCCAGTTTTCTCACCACCAGTTGCTGAAAAGCTATTCTTTCTTCACTACATTGTCATGGCACCGTTGTTTAAGGAAAAAAAAAAA
>NW_019154086.1:38789549-38987060 GCF_002288905.1 Enhydra lutris kenyoni | reverse complement strand
TTTTTTTTTTTTTTTTTTTTTTTAAAGATTTTATTTATTTATTTGACAGACAGAAATCACAAGTAGGCAGAGAGGCAGGCAGAGAGAGAGAGGAGGAAGCAGGCTCCCTGCCGAGCAGAGAGCCCGATGCGGGGCTCGATCCCAGGACTCTGGGATCATGACCTGAGCCGAAGGCAGAGGCTTTAACCCACTGAGCCACCCAGGCGCCCCTGTATAGTAACTTTTAAAAATGGAAGTGTATGTCCTCCAATTTTGTTTTTCTCTTCTAGATTATTTTGGCTGTTTTGGATACCTTGGATTTTCATTTAAACTTTAGGATCACCTTGTCGATTTCTGCAAAAAAAAAACTAAACAAAAAATCCAGCTAGGGTTTTTATACAGATTGCATCAAAATTGTAAATTAATTTAGGGAGTATTACCCTCTTAACACTATTAAATCTTCTTATCTATGAAAATAGACTGTCTTTCCATTTATTTAGGTGTTCTTTAATTTCTTTTAACAAAGTATGGTAGCCTTTACTGTACAAGTCTTACACTTTTATGAAACTTATTCCTGCTGTTGATACTATTGTATCAAAAGATTGTATTTTCCCAGTTTGCTTGTCAGATAGCTCATTGGAAGTGTTATAGAAATAGTTGATTTTTGTACATTAATCTTATATCATGCAATTTTGCTGAACTTTTTTATTCTAATTTTTTTTAGTGGGTTCCTTAGGGTTTTCTATATACAATTGACCTTTGAACAATGTGCGTTTAGAGGCATTGACCCCCACATGGTCAAAAAACTATAACTTTTGACTCTCTAAAAACTTAATTACTAATACTGTTGACCAGAAAAACCTCAGTGATATAAACAGTTTATCAACACATATTTTGTATGTTATATGCATTACATTCATATACATATGTATACATACATATACATGTACATAAATACACATATACACATATACATATACAAACATACACGTATATATACATACATATACATAAAAATATATACAGTAAACATTTAACACAATACACAGTAAAGTAAGATAGAGAGTAGAAAATGTTACTAGGAAAATTTATAAGGAAGGGAAAATACGTTTATAGTACCATACTGTATCCAAAAAAAAAAAAAAAAAACGGGGCGCCTGGGTGGCTCAGTGGGTTGAGCTGCTGCCTTCGGCTCGGGTCATGATCTCGGGGTCCTGGGATCGAGTCCCGCGTCGGGCTCTCTGCTCAGCGGGGAGCCTGCTTCCCTCTCTCTCTCTCTCTCTCTCTCTCTGCCTGCCTCTCCATCTACTTGTGATCTCTCTCTCTGTCAGGTAAATAAATAAAATCTTTAAAAAAAAAAAAAATTCATGTGTAAGTGGGCCTGTGCAGTTCAAGCCCATGTTGTTCAAGGGTCAGCTGTATAAACTCATGTCCTCTGCAGATCAAATAGAGACGGTTTTACTTCTTCCTTTCCAATTTGAATGTTTTTTATCTTTCCTCTTTTTTCCTTCCTTTCTTTTCCCTTTTTTCCTTCTTCTTCTTCTTTTTTTTGGCTTAATCGCCTGGCTAGCACTGCCAGGACATTTTTTTTTTAATTGAAGAATTTTTTTTTTATTTTGAAATTTAAAATGTTTCTTTGACATGAAGCAATGAATGTCTAAAATAGTTAGGAAAAGGCAAATACTTTTATCAGAAATTCTTAAATAATCCCATTTAGGATATTTCTGAATAGAATTGTCAAGAGCAGACATTTTTTTCTTTTTTTTAGATCTATTTATTTAGAGAGTATATGTGAGAGTGGGGGAGGATCAGAGGGAGAGGGAGAGAGTGAGTGTGAGGCTTGATCTCATGAACCATGAGATTATGACCTGAGCCAAAACTAAGTCGGTCACTTAACGGATTGTACTACCCAGATATCCCCAGCCTTTTTTTTTTTTTAATTTATTTATTCATGAGAGAGAGAGACAGACAGTGTGTGTGTGTGTAAGCAGGGGGAAGGACAGAGGGAGAGGGAGATAGTCTTCATGATGAGCACAGAGCCAGATGTGGAACTTGATCCCAGGACCCTGAGATTATGATCTGAAATGGAATCAAGAGCTGGTTGCTTAACTGCCTGAGCCACCCGGGTGCCCCAAGAGCAGGATTTGCTTTAGGATTAGTTTGCTCGTCTTTTTCAAGTGTCTTAAAGTGAAAAGGTTATTGATTAGACATTTTTCTTCTTTTTAACATAGGCATTTATAGGCATAAATTTCTGTTAAGCATTGTTTTAACTGTATCCCCTTAGTTATGATGTTTTTTCTCTTCATTTTCAAAATAATTTTGTGATTTCTTTTGTGAATTATTTGATTCATTGCTTATTTAAGAATGTGTTGTTTATTCTGTGCTTATTTCTGAGTTTCTTCAAATTTTGATTTCCAATTTTACTTCAGTGTGGTCATAGAATGTACTTTGGATGATTCAGTACTTAAAAGTTATTGAGCATTGTTTTATGTTCTCACATATCTATGTTGGAAAATATTCCATGTGCAATTGAGAAGAATGTATACTTTGTTGTTGGACGATATGTTCAATAGATGTCTTTTAGCTTTAGTGGTCTTACAGTGTTGTTCAGGTCTTCTATTTCCTGATTGATCTGACAAGTTCTGTGTATTGAGAGTAAGATATTGAAGTCTCCAGTATAATTGTTGAATTACCTGTTTCCCTTTTCAATTTTGTTAGTTTTTTTTTTACTATGTGTAATGCAGGACTCTGTTGTTGGGTGCCTGTATGTTTATAGTAGTTATATGGTGTATTGACCTTTATATCATTACAAAATGTTCTTGTTTATTTCTCATAATGTATTTTTACTTTAAAACTTATTTTGTTTGTATTAGTATAGTCATTCCAGCTTTCATATGGTAGCTGTTTATCTTTTTCATCTTTTACGTTTAAACCCTTTATAATTTGTGTTTCCTGTATATGGCACACAGTTGGAGCTTCAGTTTTAAAATCCATTTTGACAATAATTTTGAATAAATTATTTAATTCATTCACATGAATGTTATTCTTGATGTTGGATTTACATTTGCCATTTTATTTTCTGTTTTCTGTGTTTCATGTCTATTTTTTTCTTTTATTGCTTTCCTTTGCAGTAAGTTAATATTTTCTAGTGTATCATTTTAATTCATTATTGATTTTTTTCCCCCACTATATTATTTTGAATTATTCTTTTGGTGGTTGCTAGGGCTTACCATATACATCTTTAATGATTAGAATCTACTTCAGATGAATACTAGGTCAGTTTCAGTAAGATATAGAAACATGATTACAATATAGCTCTATTTTTTTCTTTGATATTACTTGTATGTATATTATATGTTATAAGCTCAACAATACATTGTTTTAACTATTACTTCATATAATTTTATATTTACTAATGAGCCTGAGAAAGAAAGGAGAATAAGTATATATTTGTAATGTTTTATGTTATATAATTTTATATTTACTAATGAGCCTGAGAAAGAAAGGAGAATAAGTATATATTTGTAATGTTTTATGTTAGCACTCTTACTTATTATTTCTGGTTCTCTATTCTTGTGGATTTGAGTTGCCAGTTAGTGCCATCTACTTACTTTAATATGGCTCTCCAGTGCATGCTAATTGGAAATTCAACTTTCAGGCAGCAGCTAGGAAATCAGGATATTATATATGCAGTTTAGTTCCTGTTCCTGTCAAGGTGGGTGTTTTTGGTTACTTAATCTCGTGAGCTAGAGAGAGTAGTCACTGGATATGCTTGTGTTTCCAAGTTAGAGTCGTCATTGTTTTGTATGTTCCAGGATACTCACGAGATACCAAGCCCTGTGGTATCCCAGATCCCAGAGTTAGGTGATTTGGAAGTTAGTCACTGGAGTGACAGTTGGAGTGCTAGTTGTGTGGACAAGCTCCTTTCAGGGAGAAGCTGGAGGCTGGTTTTACTGTTCAAGTGAACTGACAGTGGACAGCAGAGGATGTGCCCACCAGATCTTTCAGGCTTCTGGGAGGATCTTAGTTCCCACATGGAGGCTGATTACAAGGCAGAACCTCAAGCATCAGCTAGAAAAGTATGCAGTCACAGCTCTTCTAGAGAAAGACAGGGATGAGTATTTTTGCTTGCATCCTCTGTGCTAAGCACTGGGGGGAAATAGTGGATAGTGATTGCTTCCATACCTGTTAAAAACTGCTTTTTTGTTGAATATGGTCCTATAGGACTTGTGAATGCTAAGTCTTATGTGGCAGCCATAAAAATTGGGATGTTAGATGTGTGGACACACTTCTTCTAGAGAGAAGCTAGAGACTTGGTTTAATTGTTGGAGTGAGCCAGAATGAAAAGTTGGACCCTATTGTACAGTATACAGTCAGTCCTTTTCCAAGGAATGACTGGGAGATGGGTGTTTGCTTGCTCCCTTTGTACTGAGTCCTAGATGATAGCCAGGCTGGGTGCATCTGGTTTTGTTATGGTGTGTGGGACTCATGGATACATGCCCTGCTGGCTTTCAGAGATAGGCAGTTTGGGGGCTGGTCCCTTGGGTAGCAACCTTAAAAATTGGAGTGTTAGGAATGGGAGTATGGTTCAATGTAATATAATTGTATTTTGTGTGTGTGTGTGTACACATAGTTTATTATGTCTATATATACACAGTTGTGTATGTATATACACACACAACTGTGTATATATATACATACATATGCACGCATATATATGCAAATATATGTAATTGTATATATATAAAAAAACAAAAAATATTTTTTACATTAACAGAATGTAGGGAGGAAAAAAATCTCACAATCATCTCAATTCATGTAGAAAACACGTTTGTCAAAATCCAACACCGTTTCATGATAAAAACACCCAACAAACTAAAAAAAAGTAAACTTCCAAACGTTGCTGAAATTAAAAGACACAAACATCCTGAGGATGTCAATCCTATCATGGATTGATAGACAATATAGTTAAGATGTCAGCAATCTATAAATTTGATACAATCCCTATCAAAATCGCAATGATGGTTTTTGCAGAAATAGAAAAATCCATCCTATTATCTATATGGAATCTCAAGGGACCTCCAGTAGTCAAAATAATATTGAAAAAGAGCAAAGTCAGAGCTCTCATACTTCCTGATTTTATTTTATTTTATTTATTTTTTTTTAAAGATTTTATTTATTTATTTGGCAGACAGAGATCACAAGTAGGCAGAGAGGCAGGCAGAGAGAGAGAGAGAGGAGGAAGCAGGCTCCCTGCTGAGGTGAGAGCCCGATGTAGGGCTTGATCCCAGGACCCTGGGATCATGACCTGAGCCGAAGGCAGAGGCTTTAACCCACTGAGCCACCCAGGCGCCCCATACTTCCTGATTTTAAAACTTACTACAAAGCAGGGAGCCTGGGAGGCTCAGTTGGTTAAAGAATCCGACTCTTGATTTCAGTTCATATCATGATCTCAGGGTTGTGATACTGAGCCTTGCACGTTGGGCTCCACACACAGCTTAAGATTCAGTCTCTCTCTCCCTCTCCCTCTGCCCCTCCCTACCCCCTGCATGCTTGCTCTCTCTTTCAAAAATAAAATAATTAAAACAGTACAAAACTACAGTAACCAAAATAGTATGATGCTGACATAAACACGGACACAAAGACCAATAAAATAGCATAGCTCAGAAATAAACACATACAAGTCAAATGATTTTGACAAGGGTACCAAGACCATTCAAAGAAAGGATAATTCTTTTGACTGATGTATTGGGAAAACTGGATATCCACATGCAAAAGAATAAAATTGGTCCCTTAATGCCATATAAAAAATTAACTCAAAGACCTTACATTTGAGTCAAAGACCTGAATGTAATAGCTAATATATAAAACTCTTATATGAGAACATAAGGGAAATGTTTTATAACATTGGATTTGGCAATGTTTTCTTGGGCATTAAAAGCATAGGCAACAAAAGAAAAAATAGATGATTGGACTTCATCGAAATTAAAACCTTTTTGCATTAAAGGGCAAAAGACCCTAAAGACAGCCCATGGAATGAGGGAAAATATTTTTCAATCATATATCTGATATCCAGAATATATAAGGAACTCCTAGAACTCAATAAAAATAAGTTAACCTGATTTAAAAATGCATATAGGACATGGACAAACATTTCTCCAAAGAAGATAAACAATGGCCAACAAGCTCATGAAAAGATACTGAGCATCACTAATACTTATAGGGAATTGTAAATCAAAACTGTATTGTGTTATGTTAGGATGACTATAATCAAAAGGAAAATAATAAATGTGGCCAAGGATGTGAAGAAATTGGAACTCTTGTGCATAGCTCGTGGGAACTTAAAATAGAAGAACTACTGTGGAAAACAGTATGACAATTCATCAAAAAATTAAATATAGAATTACCATATGGTTTAGCAATCCTACTTCTGGGTGAATACTCAAAAGAAATGAAAGCAAGAACTTGAACAGATATTTGTACACTCATGTTCATAACAGCATTATTCACAAAAGCCAGAAAGTAGAAACAACTGAAGTATCCATCAATAGATGAGTGGATAAACAAAATGTATATGCACAAGAGACGCCTGGGTGGCTCAGTTGGTTGGACAACTGCCTTCAGCTCAGGTCATGATCCTGGAGTTCCGGGATCGAGTCCCGCATCGGGCTCCCAGCTCCAAGGGGAGTCTCCTTCTCCCTCTGACCTTCTCCTTGCTCATGCTCTCTCTCACTGTCTCTCTCTCAAATAAATAAATAAAATCTTAAAAAAAAAATGTATATGCACAAGAATATCATCCTGCCTTAAAAAGAAAAGAAATTCTAAAAGATTTCATTTATTTATTTGACAGGGAGAGATCACAAGTAGGCAGAGCAGCAGGCAGAGAGAGAGGGAAGCAGGCTCCCTGCTGAGCAGAGAGCCTGATGCCGGCCTCCATCCTAGGACCCTGAGATCATGACCTGAGCTGAAAGTAGATGTTTAACCTACTGAGCCACCCAGGTGTGCCCAGCCCACACTCTGTTTAAAATAAAGTCAATTTCTTTAGGAAGAGCTTTGGAGGTCTTTTTTCTCACCAACTGCCTCTTTTACTGGGCCAACTTTCTGAGCCACTGATCTGGAATTGGCTCCATTCAAAATTCATCAGCCTCACTGGCTTTCTTTCTAATCTAAGAAATGACTGTGTATTTGCTGTTTCCTGTGTTTGTTTCTTTATTACTAATATCTATGTATCTCCTGAATGATTGCCTAGCACAGGTCACATTTTCATTTTTCGGTGATCTCCTGCTAAGCTCTGTGCTGGTTGGGGATAGTTGTCTCTGATCTCTTTGCCCCTCTCAGCATGGATCCTTTGTCCTGAAGGTGAGCTAAGGTGAAGGTGACCAGGGCCCCAGTGTTCTTGGTTTTGTATACTTTGCCACATTCACCAGGAATTTAGCCTTTGCAGTTTGGAGCTGGAGAGGATGACAAATGGTGAACTTCCCTTCCTGCTGAGATACCATATTCCTTAACTGGGAGCTCAGGGGAGAAGGAGCCCTGTGGTCTTTGCCCTGGCAGTACAGAGTGGAGCTTCCATCTTACTGACCTAATGGTGTCGGGGAAGTGGGTTGTGGCTCAGATGCCACAAACTTTTTTCTTACTTTAGCTCTCCTTTAGCATAAATTTCTCATCAACCTAATAACTACCATTCTTGGTTTAACTGAGCATTTGTTTTAAAGGAACAGTTTCTCCTAGACTTTGGAAATAATCTCTTTGATAATAAGGATATTCTTATATATCCTCTGTTTTTATAGAGATACTATTTAAATATTAAGAGGACTTCTATTTTAAGACATATTTATATGATTTATAGTTGGTAGTTACTCAGTTTTTATATTAAATATTGGGGGTGTATGTATTCAAAATGATGGCAATTTTGTGGGAGTATTTTCTCAGTCCTGTCTGAGCAATTTTACCAATATGAATATGAATAGATATAAGAGATATATTCAGAATTTCAGATTGAAAAGTTGATAAATATAAAACCAGGAAGGAAAATGTTATAGTAGAGGTCCTCACAAGCAACAAGTACTTTATCATACTCATTTCTGTTGTAGTATAGTGTTTGGCATAGAATGTAAATTTCTTGAAGGCAGAATCTTTCTCTCTGGCCATACCTGAATTATAGTAGGGATTCAACAAATTTGTTCAGTGAACCAATTTATCAATAAAATAAAGAATCAAAATGGCAATTAATGTTTTAGGTTGACCTGTTGGGAAAAAATTGTGAAATAAGAAATAACCAAAATGACCATAAATATATTGAGAAGTTTGCAATCTCAAGGGTTCATTAGTGTTCTTCAGTGAACATGAAAAACCATATTTAAGAATCTGGTAGCCTGATGTTTTCTGTTTCTAGGGTGATTTATGCCATCTGTTTTCTGCTTGCCCTCAGAAGCTCTGTGGAAAAGAACTTGAGGGTGAAAATTCCAACTTTAGGATTTATTTTGCTCTCTGACAAGTAGGAAGTATATTGGAGATATACCAATGTCTTGGGGTCATCTTCACACCTTGATGACTAGCTTGTCTTATATGTCTCATTGAGGAGTATTTATCATGATCAGTACCTCTTACACATCAGAGATGCAAAACTGTCAACAGTTATTTGGCATCAGGGGCAGCCTAACTTGAACCACAACAGCTCATGATTATTTCTTACTTTTTTTTTTTTAAGATTTTATTTATTTATTTGACAGATAGAGACCACAGGTAGGCAGCGAGACAGGCAGAGAGAGAGAGAGGAGGAAGCAGGTTCCCCGCTGAGCAGAGAGCCCGATGTGGGGCTCGATCCCAGGACCCTGGGATCATGACCTGAGCCGAAGGCAGAGGCTTTAACCCACTGAGCCACCCACGCGCCCCTATATCTTACTTTTTATTCAGTATTGTTTTGGCCTAACCACTATTCCGTAAAATTTCCTCTCCCAAAGTGAACATATTTTACTTGCAATTTTTGGCATAATAATACTGTAGATGCTAAGAGAATTTGCTCTGTAATGGAATCTGAAAATGAATCCTTGTATAAAGCAAGGGATCTTTTTTTTCTTTAAAGATTTAGTTATCTTTAAAGATTTATTTATTTATTTATTTTAGAAAGGGTGCATGAGTAGGGGGACGGGCAGGAAGAGACAAGAGATTCCCCACTCAGCAGGGACCCCAACATGGGGCTTGATCCCAGGATTCCTGGGATAATGACCTGAGCTGAAATCAAGAGTCAGATGCTCAACTGGCTGAGCCACCCAGGTTCTCCACCAAGGAATCTCTTCTTGAGTAAGTTTATTAGAATATGTATTGAAAGAAGGTAAAAATTTTACTGACTGATTTTATATATAATATATATGTATATAGGTATATTTTATATATAACGTACACATAGAAATATCTTTGGTTTGATGCTATCAATTTCCTTCTTGACACCTTATAATTCACTTTAAGTGAGCTTTTTTCTTTCCAAGTGTTATTTGTTTAGTGCAAATATCATCATAGTAATAGAAATAATAAAAATAGAACTACCCTATGATCCAGTAATTGCACTACTGGCTGTTTGCCCCCCAAATACAAAAACACTAATTCAAAGGGATATATGCACCCCTGTGTTTATTGTAGCATTATTTACAGTAGCTAAATTATGGAAGCAGCCCAAGTGTCTGCACTAGATGACTGGATAAAGAAGATGTGGTGTATATATACAATGGAATAAAAAAGCCATGAAAAAGAATGAAATTTGCCATTTGCAACAAGGATGGAGCTAGAAAGTATAATGCTAAGCAAAATAAATTAGAGAAAGATAAATACCATATGATTTCACTCAAATGTGGAATTTAAGAAACAAAACAGAGGAGGAGCACCTAGGTGGCTCAGTTGGTTGAACATCTGACTCTTGATTTTGGCTCAGGTCATGAATCTTAGGGTCATGGGATCGAGACTGGAGTTGGGCTCTGTGTTCGGCATGGACTCTGCTGGACATCTCCCTCTCCCTCTGCTCCTCCCTCTGCGCTCTCTCTCTCTCTCTCTCAGATAAATAAAATCTTAAAAAAAAAAAACCCAACAAAATAAGCATGCAAAGATAAAGCAGAAAAAGAGAGACAAACCAAGAAACAGACTCTAAACTATAGAGAACAAACAGATGGTTACCAGCGGGAAAGGGGGGGTGGGTGAAATAGGTGATGGCGTTTAAAGAGTACATTTAGCATGATGAGCACTGAGTAATGTATAGAATTATTGAATCACTATATTGTGTGCCTGAAACTAATATAACACTGTATGTTAATTATACTGGAATTAAAGTGAAAAGTTAATTAAAGGAACAAAATAGTATTAAAGAATAATCTTTAGTTTCACTGATCTCACTGAAATCATCTTTTTGTGTTTACATTAAATTTGAAAGACAATGTGTTTTTAAGAAAGGAAACATTTGAGTCAGTGTGACTCACAGCACCATTAGTTAGCAGCTGAATCTTGGCTGTATTGTCTTCTTTGAAGCTTAATTAAATATTCTCTAAAACAGGATGATAATGCCTCTGATTTGTGATTCTCAGTTGTGAGCATAAAGCTGTGTGTTCTAGGACTTCAACTTAGTTATGATAGTTAATTTCAACAGCCGCAAATGAGTTGAAAAACCAGTTGTCTGTAAACCGCATATCAGAACTTCTACATAATACAGTGAAAGATGGGATAATAGGATAGTAGGTATAAGAAGGAGAAGAAAAAAGGTAACCTAGACTGCTAATAATTTTAATAATAAGTGCATCTGAACTTTTGCCTTAAAAGTGATGATTATATTAGCACAGTGCCAAAATTATTCAAGTGCTAGGTTGACAATACGGAAATCTGAAACTTAGTGCTGGTTTAATCCCTATGAGTACTGTGCTAAAATGGGAAGAACATAGGCTTTGGGGTCAGCATTACAAGGCTTCAAATTATGGTTCTATCACTGGGCAAGTTATTCAACTTAAGGCTGTCCACTTGTCTATAGTAATACATATCCAAAGCATTAGGGTAAAGAAAATAGCTGTTATTTATTACTTCTTTCTCTTATTTTGGGTTTTGTTTGCTTTGCCCCACTTTTCCTAGTTTCTTTAGATGAAAAGGCCATTGATTTGAGACCTTTTCCTCTTTTCTAATATAAATATTTAGTGCTATTAATTTCCCTCTAAGTGCTATGTTAGTTGTGTCTCACAAATTTTGGTAAGTTGTGTTTTTATTTTCATTCATTTCAAATGTTTAGGGCTCATTTGGCCCATTTCTGAGGCAGTAGTTTTCTGAGGACTCTATTTGGTGCTCTGTATTAGAGAGTTTTCCCACTCTGGCTGATAAGGGTACAATAATTCCCAGACCTGTGTAGGGTCCAGGGATTGTTCTGTTTACTCTTTTCTTTCTTAGTTTCGGGTAGCTACTTCCCACAAAATGCAAATTACTACTCAGCCAAAAACTTGAGTGGATACCTCTGCATGTATCTAGAGCTCTTTCTTTGTAGCTCCCTTTTCCCCAGTATGGTGCCACAGAAAACCTTAGCTGCGTTGGCTTCCCCATGCTCTGAACTCTGTTTCCTCAACTTATTGAGACCACCAGACTCTGGGTTCTCCTGCCCTGTTCTGAGGCCTGGAATTTCTCCAGGCACCGAGCTGAGGTATTTGCAGGGGTCATTGCATTTATTTATTTCTTCTTAGCAGTTGCTGTCTTGTGCTGTTATCCATTCTTTGAAAGCTGATATTTCATACTCTGTTTAATTTTCTAGTTATTTAAGCCAAGAGGATAAAACTAGTCCCTGTTACTCTGTCATGGCTAGGAAGTAGTTCATCTTAGCATCTTAGTAGGTAATTGATATAGGCTAATTATAAAATCTTTTTAAAACAAATCGCTCAATAGGTGCCTCGTTAGCGCAGTAGGTAGCGCATCAGTCTCATAAACAAATTGCTCAAAAATTCTTACTTGAGTAAATTCTCAAGGTGGTGATTTTAGAACTGTGTATTAACATTGTATAAATTTTTATGCTTTTTCTTTTTTTGTTTTTGATCTCAGTGCAATTAATAAATATAATAGTCTGGGACCTTATTTAAAGGTTTGACATTCGTAGACTATTGATATGAGCCTAATTTTGTTTTTAATACTTTCTGACCTTTTTCAGAAATAATATGTTTTAAAAATTATATAGTTGGTCTAAATAGTATTTGCTGACTTAGCACTTTTAAGTATTTAATGTTTTCAGTTATTTATGGGTTTATTGTATTTTTGTGACATCCTTAAATCAGATATTAAGATCTAAAATCTAACTCACTGATAAAATATATAACCAAAAAAGTTACTGGGGAGAATTCTAAGAGTATACATAAGGGAAGATACAACTTTTGAGATGAAAGATAATCAATTATTGATTTAAAAAATGCCACAAATGTAATATCTAGATTTGTGTGTTTTTTTAAACAACCTTTTCTTATAATTTAGTTAAGGGTTTAACTTTTAATTAGTATATAACCCTCAAATTTCTGTCTTATTCAGTGCTTTCTTCAGTGATGTGCAGAAAGACATGGAAGGTATGACTCAAATTTGCAAATGGCATGAAGCTTGCAATGATTAAAATACTAATGTTTTGCCCTTGAGTCCTAAAAAATAGGTACTTAGAAAAGGTGAAAAATAGCTTAGTAGCAGCATATGTCAAAAATTTGTTGAAACAACTGTAGTGTGTTTGCCAGAAACATCAGTATATCAGAGTGTATCGGTAGGAGTATACTGTCAAGAGCAGGTTAAAGCGTGATAGTTCCCTTTGTTACCTTCTTGTTGTTGATGTGTTTGATTTATCAAAAAATTTTTTTGAAATAAACTTAGACATAGAAGAGCTGCAAAAAATAGTGCAGAGAGTTTCCATATATTCTTTACTCAGTTTCTTTTAATGTTAACCTTTTTATATAACCCTGGTGCCTTTATCAAATCTGAGAAATTAAAATTTATATAATAAAGTGCAGACTTCTTTCAGATTTCACAGGTTTTTCCACTAATAACCTTGGTATTCCAGGATCCAGTCCTGGCTATCTGTTGTTATATTGGTCAGATCATTTATAGTAGTATGTTTGGGTTTTGGCCCCAAATTAAAATATTGTAAAACTTAAGAACCGAGTCAAATGCCACTTTTTCTGTTTCTGCCTCCTATAGTTTGAATGATTTGCTCTGTTCTATGCAGTTGAACTGCATGTTGTTTATACTTTGTTTTCCCTTATTGGATCTGTTAGTCCATAGCCAAATAATTAATATTGGAAAGAACTCAGTCTTATTCATCCTCTTACAAAGAGCCCTTATAAAATGAGACCAGTATATTCAGAGCATAGTGTTAAAAGAACTTAAAATAACATGAGTAGCGGTTAAAGGATATTTTACTGTATAAGAAGAGCATAATTTCCAACTATTTGTGAAAAAGGAATTAAATATGTCCTGTATGTGAAAATTATGGGTAAATTTTGGCAGAATGATCTGATAAAAAGTTAGGGAAAAGAACAGTGGATATTTTTAAAATCATAGAAGGTTGTTGATATAAATAAATCCATCTGTCTCAGATTAGGAAAATGTTAGCTAATAAAGTCAGATCAGTGTAACTCTGGTCTATGCTGGAATGTAAAAATTACGACAGTTTCCTTTGACATCTTTGTTTGAAATATTTATATCAGATATTGGAATCAGCCTTAATCGCCTTTTAGACTAACATTTTGGCTTGTTCGTTTTTATAAATGTTCATTCTTCTTTTTGTTGCCCATTTTGGTTTTCACCTAGTTGGGTTTTATTTTGCTTTGTCATCTTAATGGAAGTAGTATAACATCGTGGTTCAGAACATAGGTTCTGGAGTCAGACTTCCTGGGATTGCATGCCTGCTGTGTATGTAACCTTGGGCAAGTTACCCAACCTTTTTGAGACTTCATATCCTCATCTTCAAAATAAGGATAATAACAGTAGTTACTTCCTTGGGTTATTCCATGGATTAACTGAATTAGAACATTGAAAGAGCATAGTGCCTGACACACAGTTTTGAATGCCATGGCTCAACAAATGTTAACTGCTTGCTGTTACTGCAGTTAATTAGTTAATTTACAACTTTAGATACTAACACTATAACTCACCTCTTTCTCTTGTTCTGCTTTTAACTTTTATACTCCTACCAAGGGAAAGATGTAGTGCTGCCTTTCAACATTTTTGTTGACATTATAATTGCATATACTTAATTTTACTATTTTTTTAAGATTTTATTTATTTACTCGACAGAGAGCATGTGCTCAGGCGTGCACAAGCAGGGGGAGCAACAGAAGGAGAGGGAGAAGCAGACTCCCTGCTGAGCAGGGAGCCAGATGGAGGCTTGATCTCAGGGCCCTGAGATCATGACCTGAGCCGAAGGCAGCTGCTTAACTGACTGAGCCATCCAGGCGCACCTTAATTTTACTATTTATATAGTTTAACATTAAGTGCAAACTGAAGGGAAGGAAGGTTAAGGTGCTTTTCAGCCTGAAACAGTCTTTGAAACAAAACCACTTTATCAAATTATCTACCTATTATGCACTTATTAACCAGTATAATTTATCAACAAAATTAATTTTTCCATAATGTTTATCCTGAAATATTGTAGTTCTAAATACCTTCTGAACCATTAAAGCAAAATTATATTCAGCATGATTTTTATGTTTAGGTTTTTTTGAATATTCCAGTTAAAAAGTGGTAATCCAAACTACTTTGGAAAGCTTGGCACTATTTACTAAAGCTTGATACCTCCATGATCCAGCTTGATATCCTATGGTTCTATTTCTATGTACATACTTAACAGATGTGTATGTGTTAATGTTCATGGAATGTTTATAACACCCCTATTTGTAATAACTCCTAACTAGAAATTACCTTCATGCTCATCAGCAGTAGAATAAATTTTGGCATAGTCACACAATGTAATACTATATAGAAATGGCAGTAAAATATCCTCAAGTATAGCTGCTCAACAGTAGGGCTGAATCTCACAAATACAGCATTGAGAGAGAGAAGTCTAAAAGACCACTTACTATACTGTATGGTTTTGTTTGTGTCAATTGTGAAATTAGGCAAAATGAAGCTGTTAGAAGTCTATGTAGTGACATTAGGAATGGGGTTTGAACAGTAGTGACTGATGGGGAGGATGAAGAGAACTTCCGAAGCACTGTTAATGTTCTATTTCCTAATACAGGTGTGTTTAGTATGTAAAAATTCATCAGGCTGGAAAATTATATTTTGTGTACCTCACTTAAAAAAAAAAAAGAATTTATTTATTTATTTGACAGAGAGGGGTCACAAGTAGGCAGAGAGCCAGGCAGAGAGAGAGAGAGAGAGAGAGAGAGGAGGAAGCAGTCTCCCTGCCGAGCAGAGAGCCCAATGCGGGACTTGATCCCAGAATCCTGAGATCATGACCTGAGCCGAAGGTAGAGGCTTAACCCACTGAGCCACCCAGGCGCCCTGTACTTTGCTTTATGTGTAGTCACAAAAGCTTTCAGAAGAAATCGACCTATCTATATATTGTAGACCTATTGGATTATACATTTGATGATATTGAGGTACCAGTCTGCCTACACTATTTTTGTCCAGCATTCTTATTAAACATCGGGGAATTACAGCAACAAAGAGAAAGTATAGATGGGCATCTACTTTAAGTATCCTCAGCCTTGGTAGTTTTCTTGAGCTTCCTACATGTTGGCATAAAGCGCCCCTGTGAGAAGGTAGAGATGAGGAGAATCTTTGATTATAGAGCAAGCATCTTTCAATAAGAAGAGACTGACTTTGAGAGGTGACAGTAAGCACAGGGACCTGGCTTCAGGTAGCACCTTCTCGGCCATTCTTATTCAAGGGATAGGGAGTTGTGCCAAATTAACTGACAAAGCCCATCACACTACCCTGTAGACTTTGCGGATGATACAAAGTTTTACTTAGTTTGCTTTTAGTTTTAAGTGACTCACATCTTGAGGATGGATAGGAATTAGTTGATTTAGCAAGTTATTCTTTTAGCATGGTCTACAGGAAAGATGATATTTAATAATTTAAGAACTGTTTTTTAAGACTTCATTCAATTTTCTGTTAATGCAACTAGATTGTTTTGAGGACTTTTAGTTTATGTGTATTTGACTTTTGTAAATTTTCTAATGCTTAAAAATAATACACATTTGTCATAACAGATATAACAGTAGTTTTTAAAATGCAGAACCCCGTTTCCAGTTTCACTTGTAGATCTTTTTGTGTGCGTATCTGTACATACCATAAATTCATTGATTCTACAATGCATTTATTTTATTACCCTGTGTTCTGACAGATCTGAAATTGGGATGTGTCTTTCAGTAGCTGTCCACTAGGTGGCAATCATAGTGGAGTTGACTTCTTGGGACATGGGAAATTAGGCCATAGCTGTTCATATTATTTTCACTTCATTTGAGTTATATTCCTTGTTGGTACTGTAGGGGTTGAGTTTGATTGTTGTTACAAGTATCTTGAAAAGAATGGTACTATGTGGTTTGTCATTAAAACAAAAAGTGTGCAGAAAGGTACAGAAAAGGCAGCAGGGTATAAATTTAACATGATTGAAGCAAATATTCATTGTCGGAAGGATAACCACAGTTATAGTTCTCTGCAAAGTAAAAACCAAGTGCTTTATGGAATCAAGAAGGGGAGCTATTTTATGAATAAATGAAGGTATGCTGCATTTTATTCCTGAAACATGCAAAAGCATTTCCCATGACAAGGCAGGAGAAATTGTCATATCCTGTGGATAGGTGGTTGGTGTGACCAATTCACACACCATATAGGAAGACTATTGTGTCAGAGCTTTAATTGTTCACATCTTATAAATTTATTGAATTTGGTGACTTTTTATGTGTTTATTCAGTGTCTTACATCTATTGAGACAGTCATTTGATCTGTTAATGTAACTTTTTTTTCTGTTAATGTAGCATTTTATGTTAATATATCTTCTGATGTCAAACCATCCTGTATTTCTGGGAAAGCAACTTGCTATTTTCTCTTTAAATTAATAGTTATCTTGTGGATATCTTTTTAACTTAGTGTGTATAGATTTACCTCATTCTTTTTAATGGCTCCATTGTTTTTCTATCGTATGTGTTTTTTAAAGATTTTATTTATTAGGGAGAGAGAGCAAGCATGAGTAGGGGATAGAGAGAAAAGGGAGAAGCAGGCTCCTTGCTGAGCAGGGAGCCCAATGTAGGACTTGATCCCAGGACCCTGGGATCATGACCTGAAGTGAAGACAGACACTTAATGGACTGAGCCACCCAGGCGCCGTATTGAATTTTTTTTAAATGGCTGCTGTGATCATGTGCATGATTTCCAGCTTTTGCTATTAAAAACAACGTAGCAGGGAACATCTTTCTACATATATCTTAATATACTTGGGCTAGTATTTCTATAGGACAGATATCTAGAAATGTGAGTTTTCATTGTTTGATAACATGAAATAATGTAAAGTTAATTTTAAAAAAGTACATACTTGGTTTAGAAATGTCAATCATCACTGGAAAATATACCAACATGTTAACAGTGGTTTGTCTTTGGAGTGATAGGCTTATGTGTGATTAAAGAAAAAAAACTTTAGTGGTAGAAATGGAATGAACTTTAAAAAAACTAAATGTTTATGAAATCAAATACTACTACTTGAAGTCCTGGGATTATGAGCACTTGGGAGGATAGGAACTGTCGTAGCTCCCAGATAATTCATCTAGCATAATGCAAAATACATGAAGCAATCTAAAAGATGTTTTTAGAAGTAAGTTGAATTGATTTTTGGAATTTAACAGAGAAAAAAAACTTCTTGCCAATTCTTTTTCAGGGTTTTTTGATTAACTCAAAACCAGAGAATGCCTGTGAACCCATAGTGCCTCCACCACTCAAAGACAATTCATCTGGCACTTTCATCGTGTTAATTAGAAGACTTGATTGTAATTTTGATGTAAAGGTAATGTTTGTTTTTTTCCCTTTTTTTTTTTTGTTACTTTTTTTAGTTTATCTACCTTGAATTCTCTCTTGTTTCAGAAAGGCTTTAAAAGTTTTATAGAATTCATCCAGATTAAAAAAAGAAGGTGAGGATGAAAGGAAAATGGGAAGTTGGTGAAGGCAAGCAAGACAGGAACAGGTTTAAGTTTTTATTCATCTGCTACAAAATTGACTTTAAACTTTTAGCAGCCAGTACAAAAAGGGGACAGCTCACAATTCATAGTTTTTACAACACTGTAAACAAATTGACGAGAATAAAAATGATTGCTATTGGTTCTAAGGATTTTCATGTGGTTATTGGGAATCTTGAATCTTGAATCTTTAATATTAGAATATTGCTTGATCTAATCTAGGAATGGAAACATTAACCTTCAGTTTTATACCTTTACTCTTCCATTACCAATACTACACATATATTTATGCTGACATTGGGATTCTCTTTTGCAATAAAATAACTCTGTCACCTGTACAAAGTTTGTCTCCCTGGTGTGGGTTAGCTCAGATAGTAAAACAAAGTTTGCCATAGGACTTCACTCCCTATCATCAATGCTGCTCTAAAGGTTTTTGATACCTCTAATGCTGTCTTTGCAAATCTGGCTTTGGATGGTCTTGGCCGAAGAGCCACACCGAGGCCCGTATAAAAGCCTTGATTGTTACTTTTACCGAACCACCTCAGACTTGAGTGTCATGTAGTTTCTTGTGTGTATCTTAGAGAATAGACATGGGATATTACTTCATGGACTTGACATAGCTAAGATCAAGATTTACGATTTGTTCAGTAGGAACAGACCGCTGCAAGTCTCTGCTCCTTGCATTTCATGAAAGAAATGACATTTCCATAATAAACTTATTAAAGGAATAAAATAAATAACTGTAAAAGGGTTTGGAAATGTAGAGCACTTTGTAAATGATAGGTGGTGTTACTGTTGTATATCATTTCCAAATCTTAGCTCTTAGTTGCCTTTAAATGGGAAATAAATTAGAAATCGAAGTCAAATGTAGATTTCCTGCTCTTCAGAATTATGTCTTTTTTATAGTAGTTTGATTTTAAGCCATTTTAAGATTTGATCTAGAACTAAAACTGTAATAATTGCAGATTGTTTCAACAAAAAGGAAACATTATTGTAATATTTCATTAGTTTCTTGCTGCTGAGAAATTAAAAGTAAACTAAAATTTGCTGATTCTAAGGTTTATTGCATTATTATGTAATTTATGGCTTAGTCTGGTCTTTATTAACTAGAAACTATAATACTTTTTTTTTTTAATAACTTTTCATTGGGGACGGAAGGTGGTTCACTGCAAAATTTAAGGAAATACTGTCATTGAATGTTTATTTTTCATGGTGAAAACACAACTCTGGAATGAATACTTAGGCTTATTAGACCTCCTGTTCCTTGAGTGGATCCTCATCATGAGTCTGAGTGTTTCTGATAGAATTTTATGATTAGCTATACTCCAGCAACTCTCTTCCTACTTCCTGCCTTGAATTTTATCCTGCTGCCATACCCTCTCCTTGAAGTCTCTTGTACAATGCTGACTATACCTTTGTGCCTTTATATATACTATTTCTTCTGTTCAAGATCTCTGTCCAAGGTGACATTTAAGTGCTAGCTGAGGATGTTATCTTTTCTGGAAGCCTAACTTTTCTTTCTGCCCTCTCTGATAGAATGAATCATTTTAGCTCAATGTGCCACTCTTCTACTTTGTAAATATCTCCTTTACTGTTTATCACATTATTTTTTATTATATATATGTTTCACTTGTGAACTATGTTTAGAGTTCATGTTTTAATTATAGTTATTACCTAATTTGTATCATAGTGCATAGAAGAGCAATAAAGGTTTGTTAAATCAAGCTATATAGTATAGTAGTAAGCCTTTTACTTATGCATCTAATGCATTGTTTTAAAAAACATGTACATGTAAAAATGTTTAAATTGAGAATTCTCATTTTAGAAAGAGAAATATTAGAAATTTACCCATTATACCTCACTGTAGATACAGTTTTAATGAGTAATAGTCTAGTCTGTTGTACATGTTTTTAAACTCTTGTTATCTTTCCTTCACAAATACACAAGAGTGTATTATAGCCATTTAAGGCTAAAGATTCCTTACTCATGTTTTTCCTAATGCTTTCTGTCTTGTCTCAGTTGTGTTAAAAATATGAGACCTTAGTTTATAGGGAAGACACATTAATTTTAATGAAGGTCTGGAAATAGACTGCATACATTTGAGTCCCATTTTTTTTTCATTTGAAATACAACTTTATTCTGATTCTCAACTAAAAAGAATGGGAATGACAGAGACAAATTAGATTTTACCACTGGATATTGTGATGTGACTATAGCAGTCTTTTATCTGACACTCAGAAAGGAAATAGTTGCATTCTAAAACAGCCAAATATGCAGTTCCTGAAAATGAAGGTACTTCTAAAACTGCCACATTCACTCTGAAGCCCATTCATCTCCTCCAGCATCCCCAAGATTAAGCACAGGTGCTGTTCAGCTCTATAATAAAGTGACAAACATGCTGCACCACTGACATCACAGGACAGCCGCCTATAAAACTGGACTTCTGGGGGCACTTGGGTGGTGCAGTCAGTTAAGCATACAGCTCTTGGTTTTGACTCAAGTCCTGATCTCAGAAATCAAGCCCCATGTTCTGCTTCTTGCTCAGCATGAAGTCAGTTCGAGATTTTCTCTCTTTCTCTCAGCCCCTCCCTCTGCTCGCTCACTCACTCTCCCTTTCTCTCAAATAAATAAATCTTTTAAAAAATCCAAACAAACTAGACTTTTGAGACTACACTTTCTCACAGGTCATTATCCTCATCCAGGCAAACAGTTGTCTAAGAAACTTCTAGATCATGCTTATACTGTGTTGCCAAAGCTAGGTCCCTGACAACCTCTGGTGGGGCAAGAGCAGGCATGGCAACAAACCCCAGGTTAGGGTCTCCAGTTAGTTTTCTAGCAGACACAAGAAGGGCTTTTCAAAATTGTAGTTAATTCTTTTGGCAGAAATGTCACAGTACTACAGGTTCTTCTTTGAGTGGAAGACAATAGATTCTGAGTTAACTTTCTTGTTCTTAACTTCTACTTTGTTGCCACACAGCCCCATGGGGATGTTCTCACATACTTGTACCAGATCTCCATGCCAGTTAGGTACATTCTTGTAAATAACTCTTGATGTTACGTCAAACATTATAATGGCAAGCTGGGCCTGGATGTAATAGCCATCCCTCAGCCCACCAAGTTTCTTCTGATCAGCCGTATCCCCTGCATTGAACTTAATAGGTCCCCTGTTGGTATGGAACATAAGAGGACGGACCTCAACACACAGGGTGGCTATGTACTTCTCAAGTTTGTCAGTCAGATGATGTTTCACAAATGTAGTTTTTCTAGTACCACCATCACCAACCAATACAAGTATGAATTGGACTTGGGATTTTCCTTGGGCAGCTATCATGTTATTGCTTCCAGAGGTGTCTCTGATTGAATTGAATCTCATTTTTATTGTTAGCCATGTGATCTCAGGCAAGTTACTTTACCTGTGGCTCAATTTCTTTATCTGTAAAATAGGAATTGTAATGTTCCCTACATTATAAAACTGTTATGAGGATCAAATGAAATAATCAGTGTTAAATGCTTATCAAACAGTGCCTTGCACACAGTAAGTAAGCAGCAGGTATTAGCCATTGATGTTTTATGCTTCTTCCCATTGGTGTAAAATAGATTAAGAATAAAGGTGGCAAAGATACTGATTGTATTAGGCCCAGAAGTTTCTCATAATCCGCTGTTTGCAAGATGGATAACCAGGAAGGCCGTGGTATAATTCCATCTGAGTCCTAGGGCCTCAGAACCAAGGGAGCTAATGGTCTGGAGTCAAAAGGCCAAGAATCAAGAGCTCTGATGTCTCAGGGCAGGAGAGGTGGATATCAGGAAGATCATCTATTTAGGCCTGCAACAAATTGGATGATACCCACTCACATTGATAAGAGTGGTAGATCTTCTTTAGTCTATCGAATCAAATGCCAGTCTCTGTGAGAAACCCCTCACAGACACACTCCAAAATATTCTTTTACCAACTCTGGCATCTCTTAGCCCAGTCTTGTTGACACATACAACTAACCATTACACTGACCTTTCAGAAACTAAATTATTAACTGATAAGTCACACTATGGTGCAGTAACTCAGTGACAGTTGAGAGTGAAATTTCTAATGTGGTTTATAAAGGACAGTTTAGTCATGCCAGCATGTAATGTATAAAATAAGTTTCATGAATACACAAGAGTAAGAAGTACGGATCACCTATTGAGGTACTATGAAGTAGGATACATTTATCATATTTACTGGAAAAACAACTGGAATCTCATCCCAAAGGGCAATTTCTTTTTCTAAGGGTAGTCATGGGTTGATTGGCTATTAACTTTATTAGCTATAATCTTCAGATCAAAACCTATGGCTGTATTTTCTGAGCTTCCAAATTGATGATTATATATAGTTTTTTTATTAGGTATGTTATAGAACCTAATCACTTAGAATGTATATTATAGTACTTCTCTGAATTGAAAATAAATAGCTCTTTATAAAATAGGGGCTCATTCATATATATCTACAGTTATGTATGAATACATTGACTTAAGAAACCAGTTTAAAAAAAAAAAAAAAAACTTTCTTATTACTGATGTAGCATCCTGGGACCAAATACTAAAAATGCTTAATTCAGCCCCATACAGAATGCAGCAGTTGACAATAAATAGTTGCAAGGTTATATTTTTTGTCATGCCTCCTATTGAAAGTGATACCCAAATTATCTCAGTGAGAATTAGCTGTACTTTACAAAGCTTTCCTTGGGGAAAGGAGCACTCTCCACTGTGGATAGCAGAAGGGAAAAGAAGTAAAATTTCATCAACATCTTTCAGTAATTGTGGTGGTGGTAATCTTGGTGATGTGGTGGGTATTTCAGGGTTTACTCTTTGAAATTCTTTAGATTTTTTTTTTTGAAGATGAGTATTGTACTATAACTGAAGAAACCTAGACTTCTTTTATTTCTTCCTTAGAAGTCAACGATGAAGTGAAGTGGTGTTCTACAATAAAGAAAATAGCACATTTTTTCTATACAAACTATCCCAAATGCTTTCTGACTCAGCCAATAAGACAGCCGAAATGCAATTAATAATTTTTGGAAGGTAGGAGATTGTCCTGTTTATAACATTTCTAAGTTAAAGATAGCATGGTTTTAACCTTCTTGTTTTAACCTTTTTTTTGAGAGAAGTTTTGTCTTCTTTTGAGAGAAGAAGAGGCTTTTAATTTACCTTGCTCTAAAGAAATGCGGCAAAACCCATACTTGGAATTAGTTTTTAGGTATGTAGAATGTCCAGAGGACTAGTGAGAACTGTTGATTATCTGCCAGCTGCTTATTCTGAAAACAGTCACTTTTATTCACACTGACAAAAACTGTATCCTCTGAAAAATGCAGCTCTTTAGAGGAAAAGCTAAACAATGTCATTTTGTTTAATCCTTGTACAATGCTTTCTTTACTGTGACAAAGTGTAATTGTTTAGGAATGCTAGTTTTTGGTGACTATTTGAAATTAAAAAACATTGCTGGCTCTGATAAAGGTATTATTAAATTTTTTAATTAGAAAATGTAATCTCCTGAGGCAGAGAGTTTTCAGAAGACTTGAATTGGCATCCCAGTGGGAAATAGGACTTTTTTTTCTTAATTTTTGTTTCAAGAACATTAAAATCACTTTAAATAGAACTTTTCAGAACTACACAAATTTCTATGTTTATAATCAAAGATTAGTTTTCAGAAATCTGTTCATTGCCATTGCAACTCAGGATATTTTCATCATATGGTTAATACTAAGTCAACAATTTCTTCAAATAGTCTTCTTATTTTAATTGAACTCTAGGGAAACTTGGTAAGCAGATATGGTGCAATGCATGTACTTCTGAATTTAATTACCATTTTTTTTGCTTTAATAATTATTTTTGAATGATGCAGCTGCAAAGTCATAGGCCAGTTATCAAGAAGCTAAAAGGACTTTTAGATATCATTCCTTCTACCTTTTGTTTTTGTTTTTTCCTGACGTGGATGGAATAGTGTTTGGATTGTAGATGATAAGGAATATGTTAGTACTCATTTTCTGTTGGAATATGACTTTTATAAAACTTAGGGGGCTTACAAACCCCCTTTACCTGACTTAGGCCTTTTTCTCAAATCCCATCTGTACTTTGCCTGTCCTGTCACTTTAACCTTCAGGAGTTTTACAAGTGCACATACACGTTGAGCAGTCTCTCCCTTTCTGTCTGATTTTCACCATGTTCTTCATGTGGATTCCCCTCCCTTTGCTTGGTTACATGGGCAGCCTGACCTTATTTTTGCTCTAAGATGAAGTAATTTGAAACTTTTCCAGACTTTTTTTCTTTTCCTGATTTTTCTCAACGTTGAATAGATCACTTCTTCTGTAACATATTACTTAATCCCATTTAATCACGTTTTCTTTTATATATTCTCTAATCTCTGTGAGGGAAAAGATAATGTTTTAGGTTCTGTAGGTTTAGTGTCTGATACATTGTATGGCACTTGGTGGGTGCTCAGTATTTGCTGAATTAACTAATTTAGAAAACTTTAAGTGTTTACAATTGAAACTGGATTAAGGAATAAACAGTATTATCGGAACCTTCTGTTGGCTCCATGTTCACTTCACATAATGTTCTTGGAAGTATTTCTAAATCTAGATACTCATTTATCCCATAAACATTTTTGTCTGGGTCCCAGTGTTTTATGAAAAATTTTAAAAATTACCATAAAGTTATTTTGGGTTATTTGGATGATTTTATAATAAACATACTATTTTTTTTAAGAAATTTTAGCATCTTATAAAATAGTCTTCCCAGTTTTCCTTTCTAGTTTTGCCTTTCATTATCCTCTTTCAGGCCTCTAGGCTGGAAGTCCCAGGATTTCACTTTTATTGCAGTAATAACCAAGCAAGTAAATATGACCTTGATTAGAAATTGAATTGTAAATTATCTCAAAGTTGCTTAATATCATTATTTAATTATTTCTACAAAGTAATTTATAGCATTTATTAATCTACTTCAGAATCATGTTTAAAAGATTCTACAAAAGGATTATTTTCAAGGATTCTTGGGGAAATGGAAATATTTCTATACACATATGGTTCAAACAGTTTGTGCTGCTAGCTCATTAATTTATTCATTTGTTTCTTCTGCCCTTTAATTGATAAACATATCTGCATTTTAATAGGTTCCTAGGGACATCTGGCTGGCTCAGATGATAGAGCATGTGACTCTTGATCTCAGGGTTGTGAGTTCAAGCTCCACATGGTGCATGGAGCCTACTTAAAATAATAATAATAATTGGGTTCCTTTATACACATTTATGTTTCCTTTTTAATATTTATGCAATAGTAAAATGATAAAATACTCTTCTTTTACCAGAGAGTAATATTCATCAAAAGAAACCGAAAAAATAATAACTTACATGTACTTTACCCTAACCTAATGAAATGTGTGATACTCCTGACTTTATTTACATATCTCTTCCCCACATTCTTTTGCTTCAAAATCAAGATGTTCAGATTACTCAGGTATACTATAAGTAAAGGAAGTCTAGGAGGGAGGAAAGATAGGATCTAAAAGAAGAGGAAAGGATGGATTATATCATTGAAATTCTGTTAATGTGAGAGAAATGTTACTAGCACCTAGTACCATCTTCTGTGCATTAGCTTTTCCCAACGTGGCCTGTAGTGATACCAAAGTAACATGGGGGAGAGAATGGCATTGGAATGGGATTTAATCTTGACAGGATTACTTGCTGTAGTTATGGATCTTATTTTAACCATTGGTTGTTCCCTGCTATAACATTTCTAGGAATATTTATCCTATAAGTAGAATTAACAGTTTTACATTGACATCTGAATCTACTAGTGCTGCTCCATTCTCATCTCCATTGCTTTGATCATTTGAGAAAGAGATTCTACTTCCTAATTTCTTTTTGCTTCCTTTGACGAAAAAGGAAGATCATAGGCAGGTTTTGAGAACTATCTTTATTCTCTAAGTTTTCCATTAATTTTTTTTCCATGTCTTTCCCTTTTAAGGAAAACAACTTTTTCTTCTGTGTTAGACATCTAGGCTGGGAGAAAGGGTAGTTTTTGCCAGGCCGATGTTTGAGTTACTGTGGCTTTGTGTTGACAATTCTGAAAGAAAAGGAAACCAGTTTTCCAAAGAAATTTTTCAGTTGGCATTTGGAAGCAGAGTTAGACCACATTTTCTGCGGAAATATCCACAGAAGTCCCATAGAGGTTGGACTGTGAAGTGAAGCTCCAATTTTTTCAGATTCTGCTACAACCACCAATACCCAGTAGTGTATAGCCAGCAGGTCAGAAGACGCTAGGTTCCAGACCCACCCAGGATCTGTTATATACTGTTTTCTTTTTTGTTTTGACTTTTTACCTTTTTATGTTTTGAAACTAGTACACACAAAATATTTATAATGTATGTATATACAGTCCAATAGTAAATGAATATTGGAATTCTCACTACTCAAGTTTGAGAGACCTGTCACTTACTGATGTTCATTAGTTAATGTTAACTAATTAAATTTCATTAAAGTCTACCTTAGGTAATTTTTTAAAGTTTTATTCTAACTACAGATCATATTAAATCAGTATTTGTATCTGATCTTCATGAGGGAGCTTCCTATTTGGAATATTTTTATAGTAATTTCAAATGTTTTAATAGAGTGATGTTAAATATATCAAAGTGATTGCTTGTTAAAGCTGCTCATTTTCTGTCTTATATTTGAAAAACTTTGTGATAAAAAAATTCTTTGCTAAAGCCAGACCAAACCTCAAAAGTACTATGCATTTCTTTTTCCTCTACAGTAGATTCTTTTTTAATATTCTATTTTTATATATTATTGTTTTATTTCTCCCTAACTTGATTCTAGCCTAAAAACCCATGGGTACTTTCTCACAACAGCTTCTTGGGAGTAGAACTTATGTTTTATGAAGTTCTCTATACTGAGTTTTTTTCAGTGCAGTGCTTGGTGCAACAAATGAGTGAGCAGTTAAAGAAGGGCGAATGCTCAGAGTTCTACCACTGGGTGGTGCTGAGCATTAAAGTGCTCATTGTAATTGTTCCTTCCATTACAGTACAAGTGTAGTACAGGTCTGTCAGTACTTGGGAATTCTTAGTTGGCTCACAGTAAGTGCGGAGTTGTCTTTTGGTTACATGAAAAGTTCTTTCAACAAGCTTTATTTACAGTGGTAGGTGGGTTGAAATGAGCTTCTCATTCTCATTAGGATGAAAAATAAGATTTGATTAGAATATGAATTCTGGCAGTATCAGAAATATCAAAATATGAATTTTGATCATATTTTTCATTTTAACATACAGTTTAATATGCATATGTAACTAGAGAATAATTTGTGGATACCTCTATTAAATTTAAATTGCAATTCTGAAAATTTATTTAGGCAACTTTCAACTGATGTGGTTAATTCTAACTGGTAAAAGTTCATTACAAAGTTGTTTTTTTTTTTTTAAGGCATCTTCAAACTAATGACAGTATTAGAAATAGCTGTACATAAAGGTTTATTTGTGTTTTCTTAACATTTCTAAGAAAAAAGGATTGTTTTTTGTTTATTCTACTCATGTCCCAGACAAAATATTAAAACTTCATTGTAAACAGCCACATTTAGAGAACTATAAGCTAAAGACTTTGACTTTGTGATGATGTGTTATAGAATTCTATTGCTGCAATAAAAAGCACAGATTTATTTTCTGATTGCAGACAATGTACAGAACATTAAGAACTCCTTATATAAATAAGTTTTCAACTTTTTTGACTGAGAAAGTACAGCCAAATCCACAATAAGAAATTTACTTTTATTCTTGCCCCAATACATATACAACACATAGCCTATAATAAAGTTTGATGAAGTAGTATTTACCAATACTACCTATAATATTCTGATATATGAAATTTTTTTAAACGATTTTATTTATTTGTCAGAGAGAAGGGGGGGGAGAGAGAGAGAGAGAGCAAACAAGTAGGCAGAGAGGCAGGCAGAGGAGGACAGAGAAGCAGGCTCCTGGCTGAGCAAGGAGCCCGACACGAAACTTGATCCCAGGACCCTGGGATCACAACCTGAGCCAAAGGCAGCGGCTTAACCCACTGAGCCACCCAGGTGTCCCTGAAATTTCTTTTTATTAAAAAAGTTCACCCAGGTCCACCAAATTATTTTACTACCCATAATTTTTATTACCTTAATACTTAAAAATTGCTTTCCCATGTGCCAAAACAAAGGTTGACTAAAATGCTGCCACTGGACTGGAACCTAAAATCGTTTTTAAGTTTCCCGAGGATTCTAGCTTCTGTTTTATGCTATACTTGAAACAAGTAAGTATGGCTTTGCATACAAACACCGATTTTACCAGCCCTACCAAAAATGTTTTCTAATAAAATAAATTCAACTTCTCTCCAAACCTAAATAAACATATGCCATTTGTCAAAAAGTCCACTCTCTTAAAATATAACCTTACATAAGAGAGGAAATGTGTCTTTGTATCACGATAATAAATGTCATAAAGTTTCAGCATTAAAACCACATACTTTTCGTAACAAATTTTTTTTAAGATTTTATTTATTTATTTGACAGAGAGAGGGATCACAAGTAGGCAGAGAGAGAGGGAGAGAGGAAAGCAGACTCCCTGCTGAGCAGAGAGCCCGATGCGGGGCTTGATCCCAGGACCCTGGGATCATGACCTGAGCCGAAGGCAGAGGCTTTAACCCACTGAGCCACCCAGGCGCCCCTGTAACAGTTTTTCTTAGAACTTTTATGTACTTACTATTTTTTTTGTAAGAGTTGAATTCTTACCAGGTTTACTTCTTTGTTTCTCTACCACATAAGGGTGGGGGAAGGCTGGAATGAATACTAGTTTAGCCTACTAGTGAGTACAGACAGAGAGGAAGTGACATTTAACACTTAACATTAAGGAGAAAAACCAGCTAGGGTATGAGGAAGCCAATTCATGATGATCCCCCAAGTCACTAGAAAAGGTCAAATCGTATTTGTTACCTTTTCCTGAGAAAGCTGGGAAAATGCAAAATATTTTAGGAACATTTTTATCTGTGATGACTGAAGTAAAATTTTTGGCATGTTTTTCAGGGGGAACTAAAGAGCTACAGGGAGCTTTTATTTTTGTGGCATACATCTTGCTGGTAGGGCTGGTAGACTGTTACCTTAGTTGTGATTTAGTTTGATTAAACAAGTGTTTATGTGAGAGAGCTTCTTCTAGGTTTGAGATATATACAAATAAGGTAGTTCCTTTCCTTAAGTAGCATAAAATATTGCATCCAAAGTACTCTAAATGTCATTTTATCATCTTTATTTTTCAAGCTGATTAACAGACTTAGTTTTCTGATAAGTAATGTTTTCACCAAGATGTTTTTTTATCAGGATGGGGAAGTTCCCTTCTATGTCTAATTTTTTTTTAAAGATTTTATTTATTTATTTGACCTACAGATCACAAGTAGGCAGAGAGAGAGAGGAGGAAGCAGGCTCCCTGCTGAGCAGAGAACCCGATGTGGGGCTCCATCCCAGAACCCTGGAATCATGGCCCGAGCCGGAGGCAGAGGCCTTAACCTAGTGAGCCACCCAGGCACCCCTATGTCTGATTTATTTTTTTATTTTTTTATTTTTATTTTTAAAATAATTTTTAAATTTTTTTTAATAAACGTACAATGTATTATTAGCCCCAGGGGTACAGGTCTGTGAATCGCCAGGTTTACACCCTTCACAGCACTCAACATATCACATACCCTCCCCAATGTCCATAACCCCACCACCCTCTCCCTACCCGCCTCCGCACCGCCACCCTCAGTTTGTTTTGTGACATTAAGAGTCTCCTATGGTTTGTCTCCCTCCTGATCCCATCTTGTTTCATTTATTATTTTCCTACCCCCCAAGCCCCCCATGTTGCATCTCTACTTCCTCATATCAGGGAGATCATATGATAATTGTCTTTCTCTGATTGACCTGTTTCGCTAAGCATACTACCCTCTAGTTCTATCCATGTTGTCGCAAATGGCAAAATTTCATTTCTTTTGATGGCTGCATAGTATTCCATTGTATATATATATACCACCTCTTCTTTATCCATTCATCTGTTGATGGACATCTAGGTTCTTTCCATAGTTTGGCTATTGTGGACATTGCTGCTATAAACATTTGGGTGCACGTGCCCCTTCAGATCACTACATTTGTATCTTTAGGGTAAATACCCAGTACTGCAATTGCTGGGTCATAAGGTAGCTCTATTTTCAACTTTTTGAGGAACCTCCATGCTGTTTTCCAGAGTGGTTGCACCAGCTTGCATTCCCACCAACAGGGTAGGAGGTTTCCCCTTTCTCCGCATCCTCGCCAGCATCTGTCATTTCCTGACTTGTTAATTTTAGCCATTCTGACTGGTGTGAGGTGGTATCTCACTGTGGTTTTGATTTGTATGTCCCTGATGCCATATGATGTTGAGCACTTTTTCATTTGTCTGTTGGCCATTTGGATGTCTTCTTTGCAGAAATGTCTGTTCCTGTCCTCTGCCCATTTCTTGATTGGATTATTTGTTCTTTGGGTGTTGAGTTTGCTAAGCTCTTGACAGATTTTCGATACTAGCCCTTTCTCTGATATGTCGTTTGCAAATATCTTCTCCCATTCCGTCAGTTGTCTTTTGGTTTTGTTAACTGTTTGCTTTGTTGTGCAAAAGCTTTTGATCTTGATGAAGTCCCAATAGTTCATTTTTGCCCTTGCTTCCCTTGCCTTTGGCAATGTTCCTAGAAACATTGCTGAGGCTAAGTTCGAAGAGGTTGCTGCTTGTGTTCTCCTCAAGGATTTTGATGGATTCCTTTCTCACATTGAGGTCCTTCATCCATTTTGAGTCTATTTTCGTGTGTCGTGTAAAGAAACGGTCCAACCTCATTTTTCTGCATGTGGCTGTCCAATTTTCCCAGCACCATTTATTGAAGAGGCTGTCTTTTTTCCATTGAACATTCTTTCCTGTTTTGTCGAAGATTAGTTGACCGTAGAGTTGAGGGTCTATTTCTGGGCTCTCTATTCTGTTCCATTGATCTATGTGTCTGTTTTGTGCCAGTACCATACTGTCTTGGTGATGACAGCTTTGTAATAGAGCTTGAAGTCTGGAATTGTGATGCCACCAACTTTGGCTTTCTTTTTCAATATTCCTTTGGCTATTCGAGGTCTTTTCTGGTTCCATATAAGTTTTAGGATTATTTGTTCCATTTCTTTGAAAAAAATGGATGGTATTTTGATAGGGATTGCATTAAACGTGTAGATTGCTTTAGGTAGCATAGACATTTTCACAATATTTATTCTTCCAATCCAGGAGCATGGAACATTTTTCCATTTCTTTGTGTCTTCCTCAATTTCTTTCATGAGTACTTAATAGTTTTCTGAGTATAGATTCTTAGGTTTATTCCTAGGTATCTTATGGTTTCGGGTGCAATTGTAAATGGGATGGACTCCTTAATTTCTCTTTCTTCTGTCTTGTTGTTGGTGTAAAGAAATGCAGCTGATTTCTGTGCATTGATTTTGTATCCTGACACTTTACTGAATTCCTGTACAAGTTTTAGCAGACTTGGAGTGCAGTCTTTTGGGTTTTCCACATAGAGTATCATATCATCTGCAAAGAGTGATAGTTTGACTTCTTTGCCAATTTGGATGCCTTTAATTTCTTTTTGTTGTCTGATTGCTGAGGCTAGGACTTCTAGTACTGTGCTGAATATCAATGGTGATAATGGACATCCCTGCCGTGTTTCTGATCTTATTGGAAAAGCTCTCAGTTTTTCTCCATTGAGAATGATATTTGTGGTGGGTTTTTCATAGATGGCTTTGATAATATTGAGGTATGTGCCCTCTATCCCTACACTTTGAAGAGTTTTGATCAGGAAGGGATGCTGTACTTTGTCAAATGCTTTTTCAGCATCTATTGAGAGTATCATATGGTTTTTGTTCTTTCTTTTATTAATGTATCACATTGATTGATTTGCAGATGTTGAACCAACCTTGCCAGCCCTGAAATAAATCCCACTTGGTCGTGGTGAATAATCCTTTTAATGTACTGTTGGATCCTATTTGCTAGTATTTTGGTGAGAATTTTCGCATCTGTGTTCATCAAGAATATTGGTCTGCAATTCTCTTTTTTGATGGGATCTTTGTCTGGTTTTGGGATCAAGGTGATGCTGGCCTCATAAAATGAGTTTGGAAGTTTTCCTTCCATTTCTATTTTTTGGAATGGTTTCAGGAGAATAGGAATTAATTCTTCTTTAAATGTTTGGTAGAATTCCCCTGGGAAGCCATCTGGCCCTGGGCTTTTGTTTGGAGATTTTTGATGACTTTCAATCTCCTTACTGGTTATGGGTCTGTTCAGGTTTTTTATTTCTTCCTGGTTCAGTTGTGGTAGTTTATATGTCTCTAGGAATGCATCCATTTCTTCCAGATTGTCAAATTTGTTGGTGTAGAGTTGCTTATAGTATGTTCTTATAATTGTTTGTATTTCTTTGGTGTTGGTTGTGATCCCTCCTCTTTCATTCATGATTTTATTAATTTGGGTCCTTTGTCTTTTCTTTTTGATAAGTCTGGCCAGGGATTTTTCAATCTTATTAATTCTTTCAAAGATCCAGCTCCTAGTTTCATTGATTTGTTCTGTTGCTTTTTTGGTCTCTATTTCATTGATTTCTGCTCTGATCTTTATTATTTCTCTTCTCTTGCTGGGTTTAGGCTTTCTTTGTTGTTCTTTCTCCAGCTCCTCTAGGTGTAGGGTTAGGCTGTATATTTGAGACCTTTCTTGTTTCTTGAGAAAGGCTTGTATCACCATATATTTTCCTCTCAGGACCACCTTTGCTGTGTCCCACAGATTTTGAACCATTATGTTTTTGTTATCATTTGTTTCCATGAATTTTTTCAATTCTTCTTTAATTTCCTGGTTGACCCATTCATTCTTTAGAAGGATGCTGTTTAGTCTCCATGTATTTGGGTTCTTTCCAAATTTCCTCTTGTGATTGAGTTCTAGCTTCAGAGCATTGTGGTCTGAAAATATGCAGGGAATGATCCCAATCTTTTGATACCGGTTGAGACCTGATTTATGACCCAGGATGTGATCTATTCTGGAGAATGTTCCATGTGCACTAGAGAAGAATGTGTATTCTGTTGCTTTGGGATGGAATGTTCTGAATATATCTGTGATGTCCATCTGGTCCAATGTGTCATTTAAGGCCTTTATTTCCTTGTTGATCTTTTGCTTGGATGATCTGTCTATTTCAGTGAGGGGACTGTTAAAGTCCCCTACTATTATTGTATTATTGTCGATGTGTTTCTTTGATTTTGTTATTAATTGGTTTATATAGTTGGCTGCTCCCACGTTAGGGGCATAGATATTTAAAATTGTTAGATCTTCTTGTTGGACAGTTCCTTTGAGTATGATATAGTGTCCTTCCTCATCTCTTATTATAGTCTTTGGCTTAAAATCTAATTGATCTGATATAAGGACTGCCACCCCATCTTTCTTTTGATGTCCATTAGCATGATAAATTGTTTTCCACCCCCTTACTTTAAATATGGAAGTGTCTTTGGGTCTAAAATGAGTTTCTTGTAGGCAGCATATTGATGGGTTTTGTTTTTTTTTTATCCATTCTGATACCCTGTGTCTTTTGATTGGGGCATTTAGCCCATTTGCATTCAGGGTAACTATTGAGAGATATGAATTTAGTGCCATGTATTGCCTGTAACGTGACTGTTACTGTATATTGTCTCTGTTCCTTTCCGGTCTACTACTTTTAGGGTGTCTCTTTGCTTAGAGGACCCCTTTCAATATTTCATACAGAGCTGGTTTGGTGTTTGCAAATTCTTTCAGTTTTTGTTTGTCTTGGAAGCTTTTTATCTCTCCTATTTTCAATGATAGGCTAGCTGGATATAGTATTCTTGGCTGCATGTTTTTCTTGTTTAGTGCTCTGAATATATCATGCCGGTTCTTTCTGGCCTGCCAGGTCTCTGTGGATAAGTCTGCTGCAATCTAATATTTTTACCATTGTATGTTACAAACTTCTTTTCCTGGGCTGCTTTCAGGATTTTCTCTTTGTCGCTAAGATTTGTAAATTTTACTATTAGATGATGGGGTGTGGACCTATTCTTACTGATCTTGAGGTGGGTTCTCTGCACCTCCTGGATTTTGACGCTTGTTCCCTTTGCCATATTAGGGAAATTCTCTCCAGTAATTCTCTCCAATATACCTTCTGCTCCCTTTCTCTTTCTTCTTCTTCTGGAATCCCAATTATTCTAATGTTATTTTGTCTTATGGTATCACTTATCTGTCGAATTCTCCCCTCGTGGTCCAGTAGTTGTCTCTCTTTTGCTCAGCTTTTTTATTCTCTGTCATTTGGTCTTCTATATCACTAATTCTTTCTTCTGCCTCATTTATCCTAGCAGTAAGAGCCTCCATTTTTGACTGCACCTCATTAATAGCTTTTTTGATCTCAATTTTGTTAGATTTTAGTTCTTTTATTTCTCCAGAAAGGGCTTTTATTTCTCTGGACAGGGTTTCTGTAATATCTTCCATGCCTTTTTCGAGCCTGGCTAGAACCTTGAGAATCGTCATTCTGAATTCTAGATCTGACATATTACCCATGTCTGTATTGATTATGTACCTAGCCTTCGGTACTGTCTCTTGTTCTTTTTTTTTTTTTGTGGTGAGTTTTTCCATCTTGTCATTTTGTCCAGATAAGAATATATGAAGGAGCAAATAAAATACTAAGGGTGACAAAGACCCCAGGAAAATGTGCTTTAACCAAATCAGAAGAGACCCCAAATCATGGTGGGGAGAAAGAGGGTAAAAGAGGTTCAGAAAAAATAAATGAAAAAAAGAAAAGAAATCAAGAAAAAATATAAAGAAAAAAATATATATATATATTAGACTGGTGACTAGAACAGGGTCACCCACTTAATTTTGGGAGTATTTTGGTCTCTTAGAAGAAACTACCTCCCAAAATTTTAAAGAATGAAAAATATGTAAGGGTAAACACAATGAAGGGATGGAATATAACTATAAAGATGAAAAAATTTTTTTTTAATTTCTAAAAATGGAGTTGATAAGGTAAGTTGGTTGGGAGAATAATGAAAAGGAAGGTGGAGAGAATTTGCTCGGTCTGGAGACTAGAACAAGCCCAGTGGTAAATTTAGTGTGTATTTTGATCTATTAGAAGAAGTTGTACCCCAAATTTTTTAGAAGCAAAAACCCTATGTGTATACAAAAAATAAACTTAGATACAATGAAAGATAAAATATGACTATAATAATGAAGGTTCAAAAAAGATTATTTTTTTTTTAATGAAAGGTATTGTTAAGATAAACTAGTTAAAAAACGTTAAAAGAGGAAAGGGTAAAAGTTAAAAAAATTTAGCAGAAGAAAAAAAGTAAAATTAAAAAAAATATCTTTGCAAGACTAAAGAATCATGGGGAGAAAGCCTTGAATTCCATGCTTTGCTTTCTTCTCCTCTGGAATTCCACTGTTCTCCTTGGTAAGTGAACTTGGTCTTTGCTGGATTTCTTGTTGATCTTCTGGGGGAGGAGCCTGTTGTAGTGATTCTCAAGTGTCTTTGACGGAGGCGGAATTGCACCGCCCTTACCAGGGGCCCGGCTAAGTAATCCGCTCGGGTTCACTTTTGGGAGCTTTTGTTCCCGAATGCTTTCTGTAGAGTTCTGGAGGACGGGAATGAAAATGGCGGCCTCCCAATCTCCGGCGGGAGGAGCTGAGAGCTCGGGGCCCCACTCCTCAGTGCACCCTCGGAGAAAAGCACTCAATCAGTCCCGTTTCCCCAGCCTCCGGCCACTCTTGGAGAAAAGTGCTCAATCACTCCTGTCTCCCTGGCCTCTGGCCGCGCTCCGAGCTCACCCAGCCTGTGACGAAGCGTCTCTGTCTCTGGCACACAGCTCCGCCTGGAGTCTCCAAACCCCACAGATCCCTGAGCTCTTCCGGGGGGAGTCTCCCTGGATCTTGTGGGGACCCCACTCACAGAGCAGTGACCTGTGCCACAGATTATGGTTCAAGGCAACCCTGAGTTGAGAGCTCACTCCTTGGCTCTGTCTCTGTAGCCGGCTTTCCCGCTCTACTACCTGTGAGCTCTGCGACACTCAGACACCCCTGATCCTTCTGTGATCCCGCAGGACCTGAGGCCACGCTGTCCCTGCGTGGGCTTCACCCCGGTTTAGCCTCTGGAGTGATTTCCCTCAGTGGAGCAGACTTTTAAAAGTTCTGATTTTGTGCTCGGTCGTTCTGCCACTTGCCGGGGGCCGGCTCCTTTCCCCGTGGTCTATCTTCCCATCACTTTGATTCACTTCTCTGCCAGTCCTACCTTTCAGAAAGTGGTCAATTTTCTGTTTCTAGAATTGTTGCTTTTCTTCTCTTTGATCGGTGTTGGATTTGTAGATGTTCGGAATGGTTTGATAAGCTATCTACCTGATCTGCTACCTGATGTTGTCTCAGCCTGCCACTTTTCTGCCATCTTGACTCCTCCCCACCGTCTGATTTTTAATTCAATATCATTTTAATATCCATGATATCAAACAATATCATGGAAAAATGTGGCCATTTTATTTTCAAGGCTTGCCCCATGCCAACACTAAATGTTTACCAAAAAATGAGGAGACATAGTTCCAGCTATTTCCTGCAGATGAAGAGAGCTTGAGGAAATAAACTTAGCATTAAAACCAAGTGGAAACTCTTACTTTAGCCAAGTAGTGGTGGTGAGGTGGACTTCTCAGACACATGCCCTTGTTAGTTAGGGTCATTAGTGGATGTGCACGCTATCTCTAGTACTATTGAACTCACTGAGGACCTATCAAAGGTCTAATTGAGTGAATTTTTATGGAATTTTTCATTTTTACAGTCTTAACTAAATAGTCTAAAATCTATCCCTGCATCAGGGGAGATCTTTAGAAAGCTGAGGACATAGATCAAGTAACATTGGTCCCCATCGAATTGTTTGACTTAGATGAACTTGGCATGATACCATCATTTTGTACTAAGAAGTACTATTAAGCAACCCTACTTCATTGTATTTATCTTGATGTAGCTAACATTTTAAAAATTATTTGTCCTACTAGAAGGTCCGAAAATAGAGATATTTGCAACTTTATTTATCTTGCTTTGGTATGTATGTTTGCACTAGAATCATTTCACTTGTTCTTCTTACTGGAGTAATCATCACAATGAATTCTAAACAGTTAAATCAGGTAGCATATACCTTCAGGACAGCTAAACCCCATCATCCATCCCTCCATCCATCTAACCAGCCCGTAGGTTTTTCTGAGCACTGGTCTTGTGTGTATTTGCCACCAGTGTGCCAAGTTGGTAAAGAGTCTCTTCAGTCTTTTGCTCATTTTGGGGGGGGGGGGGTTGTCTTATTAATAAGTTTTGAAAGTTCTTGATATATTCTGGAATATAAGCCCTTTATCAGATATGCATGGTGCAAACATTTTCTTCTAGCCAATGGCTTGTTTTTTCTTAACAATGTCTTTCAAAAAGAAGAAATTCTTAATTTTGATGAAACCTGATGTTTTTAATGAATTGTGCTTTTGTTGTTATAAATAAGAAATATTTTCCTTCCTGAGGTCACAAAGATCTCTGCTTGTATTTTTTCTAGAAATTTTTTTGTGTTATGTTTTAAATTTAGGTCTAAGTGGCTCATTTTTAGTTAGTATTTGAATTTGGTGCAAGTGATACATCATATTGTGTGTGTGTGTGTGTGTGTGTGTGTGTGTGTGTGTGAGAGTCACCATACATCAGTATTCTTTCTTTTTTGTTGGGGGGGGCCATCTAGCACTGTTTTTTGAAGATTGTCACTTTTTTAAAATTTTTTAAATTGAAGTATAGTTGACACATGCTACATTAGATTCAGGTGTATAACATAGTGATTCGAACTCTGTATGTTATACTATACTTACCACAAGTGTAGCTACCATCTGTCACCATACAACACTCTCACAATACCATTGACTGTGTTCTCTATGTTGTACTTTTCACCCCGGTGACTTCTTCATTCTGTAACTGGAAACCTGTACTTGCCATTCCTCTTCACTCCTTTTTGCCTCTGACAACCACCAGTTTGTTCTCTGTATTTATGCTATTTCTGCTTTGCTTTGGTTTTTAGATTTCACATATAAATCAAATCTTTTGGTATTTGTCTTTCTCTGTCTTTTACTTAGCATAATACTTCTAGGCCCACCCATGTTGTTACAGATGGTAAGATCTCATTCTTACTTTATGGCTGAGTAATATTACTCTGTACGTGTGTCTGTGTGTTTGTGTTTGTGCGCACGCACGCACATACACCACGTTTTCTTTATTCATTCATCTATCAGTGGACATTTAACCTGCTTCTATATCTTGGCTATTATAAATAATGTAGCAATCAACATTGGGGTGCATGTATCTTTTTGAATTAGTGTTTTTTGTTTTGTTTGGGTGAATACCCAGTAGCAGAATTACCAGGTTTTAGGTATTTCTGTTTTTAATTTTTGAGGAACTTATGTAGTTTTCCACAGTGGCTGCACTAATCTGCACTGCCGCCAACAGTACACTAGGGTTTCTTTTTCTCCACATCCTCGTGGATACATACTTTGGTGTTGAGTTGTATACTTTATATATTTTGGATATTAACCTCTTATCAGATAAATCATTTACAAATATCCTCTCCCATTCAGGAGATTGCCTTTTCATTTTGATTTCTTTCACTCTGCAAAAGCTTTTTATTTTGGTGTAATCCCAGTGGTTTATTTTTGCTCTTATTTCCCGTGTCTGAGGAGACCTATCTAGAAAAATGTCAGTAAGGCCAGCGTCAAAGAGATTACTTCCTATGTTTTTTTCTAGGAGTTTTATGGTTTCAGGTCTCACATTTAGATTTTTAATCCATTTTGAGTATATTTTTGTGTGGTATAAGAAAGTGGTCCAGATTCATTGTTTTGCATGTAGCTGCCCAGTTTTCCCAGCACCATTTGTTGAAAAGACTGTCTTTTCCCCATTATATGTTTTTGGCTTCTTTGTTGTAGATTAATTGACCATATAGTTGTGGGTTTCTTTCTGGGCTCTCTATTCTGTTCCATTGATCTTTGTGTCTGTTTTTGTGCTGGGACCATCTTATTTATTGAGTATTTTTATCATGAAAGGGTATTGATTTTGTCAAATGCAGTGTTGGCTGCATTCCAAAAGTTTTGATATGTTTTGTTTTCATCAATTCAAAGTATTTTACAATTTCCTTGGTGATTTCTTTTTTGACTCATTGGTTATTTAGGATGTGCTGTTTAATTTTGGTATATTTGTGAATTTCCCAAATTTCCTTCAAATATTAATTTCCAACTTCATTTCATTGTGGTTGGAGAATTTTGTATGATTTTAGTACTTTTAAAATTATTGAGGATTGTTTTATGCCCTAACATCTGGTCTACCCTGGAGAAACTGCACTTGAGAAAAATGTTTATTGTAGAGTAGAATGTTTTATAGATGTCTGTTAGGTCTAGTTAGTTTATATCTTGTTCAAGTCTTCCATTTCTTCATTGATCTTCTGACTTGTTCTATCCATTAGAGAAAGTGGGGCATTGAAGTTTCCAGCTATCGTTGAATTGTGTGTTTCTCCCTTCACTTTTTAAATTTTGCTTCATGTATTGTGGAACTCTATGAGTAACGTGTGTATGTTTATAGTGGCTATAGCTTCCTGATGGAAAATGGAAAATTGTCTTAGTAAGACATGGATCATGTTTTTAATCCATTCTGCCGATCTCTGGTTTTTGATTGGGATATTCAGTATGTTTACATTTAATGTAATTATAAAGTAGGATTTACGTCTGGCACTTAATTTGTTTTTTATCTCTTCTGTATGTCTTTTTTAGTTTTTCAATTCCTGCCTTTTTTTGTGTGTTAAATGGATATTTTTTAACATATCTTTTTAATTTCCTTGTTGTTTCTTCTGTTTATTTTTTAGTTACTTTCGATAGTAATGGTCCTGCTATTGCAATTAACATCTTAACCTAAAACAGTGTAGTTTAGATTAGTACTAAGTCAATTTAAATAGTATATGAAAATTTTGGTTCAGTAGACCTTTATTCCCTACCTCTTCTATCATGCTATTGTACTATTACTGTCATACAAATTGTATCTTTATATAAGTCTATTAACACATTATTTTTTTATGCAGCTGTCTTTTAAAACAAATAGGAGCAGGAAAGAGTTAGAAATAAAAATATCTTTGGAGACTCAATCGCCTTTCCTTTCCAAGTCTCCTGGACACTCTGTCCATATCTACATTCCCTGTGTCTTCTGTAAACTCTGTTCTCACTTCCTCTCAGTTTGATTTCTATCCTGTGTGACCCTCTTGGCCGGTCCTGTGGGATTCCGCTGTGGGTCCTTGGACCCAGCCAGCCTGGACCCAACCACATCAAAAGTGTGGACTGCAGGGGCACCTGGGTGGCTTGGTTGCTATACATCTGACTCTTAATTTTGGCTTAAGTCATGATCTCAGGGAAGTGAGATCCAGCTCTGTGTCAGGCTCCATGCTCCGTGGGGAATTGGCTTGAGATTCTCTCTCTTTTCCTCTCTCTGTCCTTCCCCGCTTCACGTGCGCGCTTTCTCTCTCTCTCTCAAAATAAAGTAAAAATCTTAAAAAAAAAAAAATGTGGACTACAGCAATACTTAGACTGCAAGCCAGGAATGTCTGCTACTTCACACACTGTTCTGGTCAACAGAGAGAAAAGTGCAGAGATTGAGAGAATGCATTTAGAAACTTTCATAGCAATTTCATAGATAGATGAATAGGTACATACAGAGTCATCTATATCTGTTGAATCTAATAAAAAAAATTAGGTGTCCTAAACAAAACAAAACGTCTTTTTAAAAAAAGATTTATTTATTTTAGAGTGTGAGCGAGTATACATGCATGAGTTGGGGGAGGGCCAGAGGGAGAGAATCTTCAAGCAAAATCTCTCCTGGGGGATTGGGGGAAGCCTAAAGTGGGGCTGGATCCCAGGACCCATGAGATCACAACCTGAGCCCATACCAAGATTTGGGCACTCAACTGAGCCACCCAGATGCCCAATAAAAATATCTTTATACAGTTTTCATAATACCTATGTAGTTATATTTACTGCTGCTACTTATTTTGTATAGATTCAACTTGTTGGCTACTCTTCATTTCATTCATTTCAGCCTAAAGGACTCCTTTTGATATTTCTTGTAAGGCCACTGGCACAGATTCTCTGTTTTTGTTCATCTGGAAATGTCTTAATTTCATCTTCATTTTTTTTTCAAGATTTTATTTAATTTATTTTAGAAAGAGAGAGTGAGTGAGTGCATGGGGTGGGGGACAAGCAGACTATACCAAGCTGGACTTGGGCCTCGATCTCAGGACTCTGAGATGACCTGAGCCAAAATCAAGAGTCAGTTGCTCAGGGTGCCAGGGTGGCTCAGTTGGTTAAGCGACCGTCCTTGGGCTCTCTGCTCAGTGGGGAGCCTGCTTCTCCCTCTCCCTCTGCCTGCTACTCTGCCTGCTTGTTCTCTCTTGCTCTCTCTGTCAAATAAATAAATAAAATTTAAGAAAAAAAAAAGAAGTCAGTTGCTCAACTGACTGAGCCACCCAGGCGCTCCTCACCTTCATTTTTGAAGGAAGCTTAAGCTGGATAAGCTTAAGCTGAATTCTAAACTCAATTATTTTCTCTCGAAGCCTTTTATTAGTTCATCTAAGTAGATGGTTATGTCAACTTAAAAATAAAGAGAATCTTCTTTGGTAATCTATATTCACTCTTTCTATCTCTCTTCCCAATCTCCACTGCCCCGTGCCTCCCACCTTCCTTATTTCATTGGCCAGAATTTCAGTATACAATGCTGAATAGATGAGGTGAGGGTTAACATCTTTCTCTTGTTGCTGTTATTGAGAAGAAAACATTCAGTGTTTTACCAGAAAATATGTTGATTGTGGGATTTTTTTGTAGATAACACTAATAATGTAGAAATATTTTAAAATGTCAATATAAAATGTGAACTCAAGTTCATTATTGGGCAGGAAAGTAGATTGAGAGCCAAAAGAAAATGAAAGATGCTTTCATTTCATTTCATTTCATTTCAAAGTCACTGTAGGTATCATATGATTAAATTTAGTCATTCTCTTCCTAGTAGTCAAGTGCTTACAATGCATCTTGAGATAGGTGTATCTTTTAATATTTATACCCAAGCCAGGTAGACTTTCCAGGTAAAAATTCCCTAATATTTATTACATCTTTTTTTACTCCTATTACTACTTTACTTGTTTCAGTAAATAAAATTATAACATCTCATAGAAATTTCCCTCTAAATCATATTTTCATTCTGAATGAATTACAGTCTGACGTATTTCAGCTTTCTAGTTAAAAATAAATGACCTTTTTACATTTATAATAAAATGGTGAAATAATGAACTAAACTTAAGATTGTATTATCACTAAAATTAGAAGGGAATATATTTAAACTTGGCTACTATTTTGAATCAAACATATTTTGTCCCATCAATTGAAAGCAGATATTCTTAGAAACATGGGGCATCTGTAGGAGACATGTATATGCTGTTCATGGAATGTTACCTGTCTGTCTGAAATAATCCAATAAGCTTGCTTTTTCATTGTTGTTCAGGTGTTACAAATTTTTCTTCATGAAAGAAAAAAACCAAATTTATAATTCAGATAAAGACTTGAAATGTGTTTCAAAATTTAAAAAAATCTTATAAGTGTTTCTGCTGTCAATAATTGGGTTCTTTTCAAGGTTATTTTCATCAAGGAAAGTCAGCTCTGTTGAATTTTTACCATTCTTACAAATATATAGCTTAGAGATATACATAGCTCTGCTTATGTGTAGCATCTCTTCTCAGAGGAAAAAAAGAAGTACATTTAGTTCACGTACAGATGTTAAAGGGGTTTGAAGACTATAAGAAATGTAAAACTGTGAATGGATTATGTCTTATTAGAAGTTAATTATTTTTAGCAACCACGTAGCTAGATTTACTCCAAATATTTGTTGGATGAATGAGTGAATTAATTTGCTGAAAATCTTTAAGTTTTTATCTCAAGTCATAATCTTTTGTATTCTGTCTTACCTTAAAAAAAAAAAAAACTATATATAGAAACCTTGCTACCTCCCCCATTATTCAGAGGCATTCCTTTCTCTTTCCTTGTGAAAACAAGCTCTGCTTCTCAGGCTTTTCCATTTCTGTTTAAGCATATTCCCCAAGTTTCCTAGGTTCCAAGGTCCAAAAATTAGTTTTTGAAGAAGAATAATAACTATTGTTCTTTCATATCATTGCCATCTTTCTATCCTGCCTTTTCATAACATCTCCACATTTTCAGTTTCTCCTTTCCATATCAATCTAAGTAGACCAAATTTGTTCTAAAACACTGCCTCAGCCATGTCAGCACCTTATTCAGTTGCCTTCTGTGAACCCTAACAGAGTAGATGCCATGTCTGATTTTTGGAATGGTCTCCAAGGTAGTACTGCCAATCTGGCCCTTTGTTTTCTTTCTTCTCACCTTGGATTCTCCAAGAGCAACAATAAAAATCAATAGCAATGACAGTACTCATAACTAGCACTTATTTAATATGTGCCAGGTACTGTCTAAGCACTATTTTGAGTGTTTTACATATATTAAATCATTTAATCCTCATAGTAACTCTTTAAGTTGGGTATATTATCAGACTTACAGAGAAGTTAACTTACTTGCCTAAGTTCATACAACTTATATGTGACAGAGTCAGAATTGGAATGCAGGTAATTTTGTTCCAAGAGTTTATATTTTTAACTTCTCTGCAGATCTTTCTTTCAGTAGCATTCTTTATTTAGTAATGTCAATGTTTTATTTTGTTTTTAGTAGGCCTTGCTAGGTCCTGACTTTTGTTTTGTTCTTTCTCTTTCTTATCATATGAGAAATTTCCCTCAACTCTTTCCTACAGTTAGCCCAAATTTTTTCTCTTTGTTAAAGTGTAATTTATGTCGCATAAAATCTGTGATAGGCATTTCAGCCCACCAAATATTTCCCCTCTAAGTTTCCAAAAACTCTATGACAGTATTTTAGCACTTTCCTTCTTGGCTTTAAACTCTGTTTTGCATAGAGGTTTCATTTGACCCACAAGGTTTTATGATCATGTTGTCTAAGTTTTGATGATTTCTCAGTTCAGTTCCTTTTCTCACACATTTGTAAAATGTTAAGTAAGGCTCATAATTTTCGTTCTCCTCCTGATTCATTGGGAAATCCCAAGCTTCTCTCTCTAATCAGATTAAAAAAAAATCGCAGCTCTGTCTAAATGCGATTGTAGGGCACTTTTACTTACCCATTTTTCCTCCTTTCTAAAATGTAGAAAAGAATAACTACTTTGTTGAGGTGTGTTAGGTATTAGAGATAATATATGTAAAGCACTAGCATATAGAAGCTTCCTTTATTCATTATAGCTTTTAGTCTGGAGCCTTGTTACATGTATCCTATCAACAGTTAACTCCCAACTTCTCAATCCTTCAAATCCCATAAAAGATCTTTTTTTTTTTTTTTAAAGATTTTATTTATTTGACAGAGAGAGATCACAAGTAGACGGAGAGGCAGGCAGAGAGAGAGAGAGAGGAGGAAGCAGGCCTCCTGCCGAGCAGAGAGCCCGATGCGGGACTCGATCCCAGGACCCTGAGATCACGACCCAAGCCGAAGGCAGCGGCCCAACCCACTGAGCCACCCAGGCGCCCCCCATAAAAGATCTTTACTTGCAATCTTGACAGCTCAATCAGTTCTTCTTACAAGACTTGTTTTATTAGTGTCAGTATTACCAATTTGTCCACTCTGGAAATAAGATGAACTATTGTGTCATTTCCAGGGTTCCTTTTCGAACCTTACTGAAAGTTTTTCCATTAACAGTTTGCTATCTTCTGACATTCTGGCTACTTCCTATAACAAGCCAGCGGTCCTGTATTACTCCAGAACTCTTGGATAGGTGCCGCCTGGTCTACATAATTTTTAAGTTGCAGCTAATTTTTTATTAGAGCTAAAATATTTAGAGCATTTACCACAATTTGAGCTAATGGCTTTGATCAATCTCCTTTAAAAGGCAGATTGGCAATACAATTCAGAAGGCTTTTTCATGAAATTTTCAGTTTTGATGTCTCTCTTGGAATTTAGGTTTGTTCACAGTGCATGTTTTTTATTCATCAATCTTTGAGTTCTTTGCCTCCATCTGACACCATGTGTGAGGTTGCATTTTATGAATGTGAAACTTTGCACATGTTTACTAAGTTGATTTAGGTTTTATTTCTGCCTCGTGTTCTTAAAAATACCAGCTGCTGCTTAGTTAAAAATGTAATTTAATTTGACTTGATGCACACGTTTTGTAGTTCATAAACATGGATATAGTTTCCTTGTTTGTATTCACAAGTCTGTTGGTCCATATGTTAATGTGTTTCTTGATTTAATTTTAATACTTTATTTTGGAGATCAATAAAAACAACAAAAGCCTTAGGGAAGACTTCTTGTTAAATTTTTGAAAACATGTTTCTAATTTTGGGAAGTCACACTTGTACATTCAAAAATCCCTGCCTATTTTAGTGGTTTTCTAAGTTTTCTATTTGAGGTATTTTATTGTTTTGTTAGCAGAGAACAGCTTTTGATATTGATATAATATTAGATTGTATTTATGGAACCAATTGCATTTTGGATGTGTGAAGGAAACATTTCTCCTCAGTTGCTCCATGCAGTTTTAAGAATCTAATGGCTAGTTTTAATTACACACTTGGCAGGTTGTTGTAAATCCAATAATTTATATTGGTAGTTACTAACATTTGGGGGTTCAGAAAGCCTTTTGTAAAATTAATGATGGTTTTATCTCTTCCTACCAGAAAAGCTCACACGTAAACAACTACAGGAGCTTTAAGGACCCCATGGAAGGTTGTTTTTTTTTGTTTTGTTTTGTTTTTTTGAAATGGGATAGTACGTTTGTGTGTGTGTGTGTGTGTGTGTGTGTAGAAGGTGAAATATAAGATCTTTAAGAAAAATGAAAACAAATTGATATAAATGCTGTAAGCAGGGAGTGGTTATGTGGGTGCTTGAAAAAAGATGCACAGCAGGTCATGGAACAGGGCAGGCTTCATGGAGATAATGAAATTTGAAGGCCTGATAGGCATTCAGAAGACAAAGCCTATTCCAAGCAGACATACTAGCATGAGCTAATAAAGAGGCAGAAAGTGCCTGACCTCTTTGGATATCCATGAGAATCGAGAGCTCTTTCAGAGCAAGGGTTGTTTCTAATTCACCTTTGAGTTCTGCACTGTGCCGCACAGTACCTTATGTAATTTTATTATGTAAACTCCACAAATACTAGTTGAATTGAACTTTTTTTCCACTCTTTATCATGGTTCCTGAGACCACCTTCCTATGTGTCCTATTGTGTTATATCACAAATATATATTTTGCAGGGAAACAAGTTAAATCATGTAATTTCAAATTTACATGATTTTTTAAGCCAAATTCATTGGCTTTAAAAAGCTAAAACTTGTTTTTTTATTAGAAAACATCTTTTGATATAAATTTTATATTTCTTAAATTGTATCTCTGGCAACATTTGTTTTTTGAATGTCTTAAACATTTCTCCTCAGTTACTGGGTTAGCTTTTTGGGAGCAGTTAAAATGGTCATGAAAGCATCAAATAAACTAATAGCAACCCCAAGCAAGTATACTTCTGTTTAACTAAAAGCTAAGTGAAGTCTCTTCTGCTATGGTAATAGAATGAACAAATAATAGATTAATATATAAGTAATAAATAAGTAAGATTTAGAAACTATAATATCCTTCTTAAGAGTATTTTTTTCCACCCCTTGAAAAAACAATATTATCTATGTGGAAGAAGTTTTGGAGCTAGCAGTTTGTCAGTTTTAGCTGGATACTTAAAAATGCACATGTAACAAAAAAAAAATGACAAACTTTCTTGATTTTTGACATTTTCTTGCAGGACTAATAAACATTCCTTATTAACAGTTTTATTGGCTGGTTAATTTTCTTACCATATTCCTAACATTAGAGCAGTAGGTCCTGTGTTGGTGAACTATTTATGCTACTTTAATCAGTTTTTAGAAAATCTCTGCCTAATTTTCTTTCTTGTGTTTGTAATGTTATAATGTGGGCTATTAATTTGTGTGCATGTTTTAAACATTTACTCTTGAATAAGGAATATTTAGTGAGCACCTGCTCTGTGAGGCTGTTTCACAGATGCTTTTAATTCCTTGAGGCACTCATCGACTATAGACTGGGTTTTTATTTATTTTTTCAGTGATAGGATAAAATTATTCTGATTAATCTGCATGACTAAAAGTAATTTATCCAAGTTTATTCCCCTATAAGCAGCATATATTTGAATGTCCAAGGGCTCTTGAGCATGATCATAGCAAATCTCTATGTGTTAGAGCTAGGTGGGTTTAGTATTTTAGCTTGTATCTGTCCTTTATTTGCTTTTCATTCACTTCATGTCATGAATGAAATCAAGAAAATATCCAAAGTCATTGATAATTATAAAATATGTTATGTTTCAAGAACATATTTGAGATCTATTCTTAGATATATACGTAATCTAGTCCTAGACACATGGTATAGACTTGCTGGTTTATGTTGAAGTTGAGGGACTGTATGACAAAGCAGTCTTTTCCTCATAATTGTGATTGTTTTCTGACTTGCAGGTTTTAAATGCACAGAGAGCAGGATACAAAGCAGCCATAGTTCACAATGTTGACTCTGATGACCTCATTAGCATGGGATCCAACGACAGTAAGTACAGGTATCACTTTTCTTCTCTCCTGTTTGACAGATCTTTTTGAAACTAAAACTTAACAAGACTTCCCCCCACTCTCATTTTCTTTTTAAAAAGCAAAATTTCTTTTCTTTTAGAAAGGTAACTCATCCTAACCCTCTTGTGACAATTTTATTCATACTGAAGTAGAATTGTTCTTTTCTGAACAGTTAGTTGTCTTGTTTTCTTTTAACTTTGTGTTTCATTTTAGAAGATGTGTTGATATTTTGGCAAAAATCAAAGCTTTAATTAGAGATAAACATGCTGAGTTAAGGATTCCATAGAAGAATTCTGGTGATTTCTTTATAGAGTTACAATATTAAATGTTAGGCTATGCATCTATACTAGGTAGCTACTGTATTCTTATAGAATTTCAAAGCCACATACTTGTGCTTTCTTACACCAGTTGGTTATTAGCTTCTTAACATACGTTGACATGCCTATAGCTTTTCATTCAAAATGGGAATGTTTTCCCTTATTCTCTACTAAATATCAGCTTGTAGGGAAAATGAGCCAATTTTAACCAAATAACTGGCTTTAACCAGTGACTTTTAAGCTGTATGCTTTCACTTAATTTGGTGAGAGTGGTAAAGGGTATCTTTTGTTATGTTAAGGATGTGACTTTGGGACCCCATCAAAGGATGAGGGCTGGCTGCCAGGAGAACCAACCCTGCGATGAGAGGGTTGGAGCTTTCAGTCTCCCCCAGCCCCCAATCTGGGGAGAGACAGAGGACTGGAAGTTGACTAGATCTCCAGTGGCCTGTGGTTTACTGTGTAATAGAGCCTCCATAAAAACCCAAAAGGACAGGGTTCAAAGAGCTGCTAGATTGATAAACACATTGAGATTTGGGGAGAATTCTGTGCCTGGAAAGGGCATCAATCTCCACATCCCTTCTCACATACTTTGCCCTATGCATCTCTTCCATCTGGCTGTTCCTGAGTTCTATTCTTTCATAATAAACTGATAATCTGGTAAGTAGATTGTTTCTCTGAGTTCTGTGAACTACTTTACTAATTAATTGAACCCAAGGAGGGGGCTGTCAATGGAACCTCTAACCTATAGCCAGTGAATCAAAAGCATATGTGATAACCTGGACTTAAAACTGGTGTCTGAAGAGTTGAGGGCAGTCTTGTGAGACTAAACCTTTAACCTGTAGAATCTGATGCTATCTCTAAGTAGATAATGACAGAATTGAGTTGAGTTGTTCCATGGTGTGGGGGATATCCCCCACATATCCATTGAAAATTGGGTTCAGACCCCAAAGCACACTGCCAGCATCCATGACTAAGTATTTTATTTTTGTTTTTCTCCTAGCACCTAACCATAATACCTCTGGCTACTAAGTGCCATTGAGTTTCATATGCAAGAAAGAGCTTGGAGCAAAAAGCAGACATAAAGCTATGGACTGGTATCCTACATTGGAATATATTTAAGACTTTAAATAATTAGATCCTCAATAGGAAATATTTTGGAGTCCTTAACTAAATTTTTTATAACTTAAGACGCTGTTCGTTGTTGTTGTTGTTATTGTTTGAGTAGAACCCTTTTCTTCTTACTTACCCTTAGAATCTGAGGTAAAATTATAACTTATAAAAAGTAAAATTTGGTGGGGTGCCTGGGTGGCTCAGTGGGTTAAGGCTCTGCCTTCAGCTCAGGTCATGATCTCAGGGTCCTGGGATCAAGCCCCGCATTGGGCTCTCTGCTCGGCGGGGAACCTGTTTTCCTCTCTCTCTGCCTGCCTCTCTGCCTACTTGTGATCTCTCTCTCTCTCTGCAAATAAATAAATAAAATCTTTAAAAAAAAGAAAAGTAAAACCTGGTAATAAGTTCCTTCATTAATTTCCATATATATTTTAAATTATTATTTAACATTCTAGCTGATTAAATCATTAACGTGCATGAGGTTCCCTTGGGAGGGTCTAGCATTTCACAAAAAGTTTGACAGTCACTGCTGGGAAGTAGAGGAATTGATGAAGGTACTTGACTTACCAAATAAACTAGTTCTTATGGTACTGCAGATTTGACATGATCTTCTTCCCCTTCAGCTATCTCTCTTAAAAAAAAATATATATATATATATATATATATATACATATATATATATATATATATATATGCCAGGTCAGTAACTTTTGTTACCTGTATACATTACTAGCAAAGTGGAAAGCATGACTACTCAAGAAAGGGTGTGAATTTAAATTGACACTCTCACTTGTATCAGCTGTATAACTTTAAGCAAGTTACTTACTCCTTGTGTGTTTTGCTGAAGTCCTGAGCCCAGTGTTTAGCAGGCTTCAAGACCTTCTCAGGTGTTTTGAGTTAAACAGATTCATATTTATAAACTATTTACTCTCTTTACACGTTTTCAATAAAAATTTTGCAAGCAGGAAGTGCCTGTTCCCTTTAACACCTATTTTGTCTTTGTAATACCATGAAACCTTTTTGTGGTAATCATGACAGTTCCTAAGGAAAATGTGTTAAATGTTAAAAGTAGCACACAACCATGTGATCCTGTTGTTGCCATGGAAATGTTCCAGTTGAGCTATTACATTTCAAAGATTGCTCAGAATTTTGGTTCTTTATTGCTTGGATTATTTCTGTGATATTTTGCTCTATCCCTGTGTATCTGTGTTTGGGACATTTCTTATATTCAAAAACAAATGTTGTAAAGATCTTTACCATTTGCAACTTTGCTGTTACTTGGAACAGGAAAGGAAAGCATGGATTCATTAAAAGAGGCATGTATCTATTCCCTTTTTAAGGCTTAGTCTATAACCACCAAGAATATTGCGCATATTCTAGAAACAGACATTGTAGTATCTGGAAACAAAAGGAACTTTTAAAAGCCCCTTGCTGCCAACATTTCACACAAGGAATTTGTTTTTATTTCAGCTAGGACATAGGATGGGTTAACTCAGTGAGCCAGTAATATTTGTCATCTTCAGGAGGCAGCAGAATGTGATGAGAAAACACCAACTTCGGAACCAGGAAATGTGGGTTTATTCTTCTAGGTTAGTTAATATATGAATTTTGGGAGAGTTACTTAACCTTTTAAGCCCTTTACTTTCATCTGTAAAGGTGTGACTAATTTTTATTTTTATTTGACCTGACAAAGTTGTGAAGATCCTATGAGAGCAGATATGTGAGAAAACCCATGCCATGACAGAGCTGCAAGAGCTTAGATTAGGAAGCGGAGCCTCAAGTTTGAATCTAGGCTGTGCAAATTCCCAATTGTATAATCAGGGCAGGTTATCAATATGTCTGGGTTTGTTTCTTCTCTTTTTTTCCTTGCTGTCTTCCTTGAACAAGTATTTTTTTGACAGCCTATTCTTCATCAGGTACTATTTTAGCCACCATGACTACAGCAAGGAATGATACACTTTAAGGCTCTGCTCTCATACCTTTCAGTGAAATAGCAGAATGCAGCAGTTAGTGTGGCTTCTGGTTACTGCCTGCCAGGGTTTGAATTGCAGCTGGATCACCTGCTAGCTGTTTGACCTTGGGAATATTTTCTTACATCTCTGTAGGCCTCCCCTTTCTGATCTGTAAAATGGGGATGAAAATAGTACTTAACTCATTGGGTGGTTGTTGAGGATCGAATGAATTCAGACATAGAAAACCTCTAGAAGACTGTCTGTTTCTTAGTGGTTTCTTAGTCGTTACATAATAAATACATGATAATATTAGATATTATATATATAATAGTATTAATAATAACCATTTATGGCTATTATTACTGCTATTACTACATTCTAGGGTGAGAGAGAGGAAATGAACACAAAGAGATATGCTGTATGTCAAGTAGTGATAAGTGCTATAAAGAAAATTATGAAAAAAAAAATTATGTCAGGGTGCCTGGGTGGCTCAGTTGGTTAAGCAACTGCCTTTGGCTCAGGTCATGATCCTGGAGTCTTGGGATCCAGTTCTTCATTAGGCATCCTGCTCAGCAGGGAGTTTGCTTCTCCCTCTGACCCTTCCCTCTCTTGTGCTCCCTCTCTCTTATTCTCTCTCTCTCTAATTAATAAATAAAACCTTCAAAAAAAAAAAAAGGAAAGAAAGAAAAATCCATGTTAGGCTGAAGGGATATAGAGTGGCAGGGACGAGAGGAGTCTGGCCATTTTAGATAGGGTGGTCAGAGGAGGCTTCTCTGAGACTTTGACATTTTAACATAGGTCTACAGCAAGAGACTGAGCCATGTAGATTTCTGGAGCAATGTTCCAAGGAAAGGGAACAGCAAGCAAATACAAAGCCTTAAAGATAAAGTATGTTTGGTGTTTTCAAGGTGTGACAGAAAGCCACAGTGGCTGAAGTATAGGCAGAAAGAGTGGAGAGAATGAGGTTAGGGAAGGTGCTAGCGGCAGGATCATGTTGTGTATTTATAGGACTTTGGAATTTGTTATGTGTAGCTTTTAAATAGAGATGTGAGGTGATCTTTTATTTTAAAAGGATCACTTTGGCTGTTCTTTGGAGAATAGATTGAAGGTGGAAGGTGGGCAGGAGTGCCAACAAAGAGACAAGTCAGAATATTGCTGCAATAGCCAGGCCAGAGGTGATGATGATCTGGAGTATTAACAGTGACTATGATAAGTGATAGAATTATGGCTCTGTTTTGAAGTTGATAGGATTTGATAGAAGAAATAAAGAAATTGAGGAGTCAAGAATGATACCAAGGTGTACAGCCCGAGAAACTAGGTGAATACAGGATGCTGTTTACCGAGGAGAAAGACAAGGAGTAGAGCGGATTTTGAGGAAAGAGACAGTGAGAGTTCCATTTGAGAAAAATTAGGTTTAAAACATCTATTAGGCAAGCAAGTGGAGATATTGAACAGGCAGTTGGATATATGAATCTGGATACGTTGGGGTTGCCCATCTAAATTGTATTTTGTCTATGATAATATGACAATACTATTGGCAGTGTATATTTCACAGAGTTTTGTGGATAAGAATTAAAATTTAGTGTTTTTTAAAGTATTTTGTGAACTAGAAGATGTTTGGTTCAGTAGATAAATAATATTGCAAAGTCTCCAAGATGGCTTTTCATATTTGTATACATTTCTCCCCTTTTTCTGATTGAAGTGAGGAGCTTTTTACATCTTTTTAGATATCATAACTCAAAGAAGTTCTATTACTTCCAATAATTATTGACATGACAGAATATCTGAGTTGTATCATTCAGTGGAAAAAGCTTATACTTTTTTCCATTATTATATGGTCCCACTGATACAAAAATATAACATTTTTATTGATCCCACTGATATAAAAATAGCGATTAAATATTCCTTTACCAACCATTTTGGATCTTGCTTTCCTGGGGTTTATATGGGATGTGTATATGTGAAAGAGGGGTAGGGATGGGAAGAGTGGGAGGAAGCGAGAGAACAAGCAGAAATGAATGATTATATTTACGTTAAAAAAAATATCTAGAAGTGAAAAAACTGTACTCTACCAGGATTATATAACTTTAAAACTTGTTTTTATGGGGCGCCTGGGTGGGTCAGTCAGTTAAATATCTGCCTTTGGCTTAAGTCTTGATCTCAGGGTGCTGAGGATCAAGATGCATTGGCTCCCTGCTGGGGGGGGGGGGGGGGCGTGGGGAGGTCAGGGATCTGCTTCTCCCTTTGCCTCTGCCTGCCCCTGCCCCGTGCTCATGCTAACTCCCTCTCTCTCACATAAATAAATAAAATCTTTGAAAAAATTATAAAGTGAGTCCTGCTAATATTTTTTAAAGAAACTTATTTTTATAAAGATTAAAGAAAACACATCTGCAGTAGCTTAGGTTGGAGGGGAGAGGTTGAAAATAAAGGGGGGGGTACAGGGGAATTTGGGGGGTGATAGAACATTCTGTGTCTTGATTGTGGTGGTGGTGGTTACATAACTATATGTGTTGAAACTCCTAGAACTGTTTATTACTTCAAATAAAACCTTTGTCTTTGGGTGGGAAGGATAATGGTTGTGTTTGGTTTTCTTCTTGTATCCCCCCCCCCCACCTTTTTCACATTTGTGTTTTTGGGAGAACAAAGTTATTGTGAAAAATGTAATGAAAGTAAATGGACTTTCTCTAAAGCCAAATTTGTTAAATTAACTCACAGCCAAAAATAAAACTGCTTTTTCTATTGTAAATTTAAGAGGATCTTCCTGAGTAATTGGTAATTTTTACAAACTTCTCTTTTGTTGACATTTGACTTTGGTTTTACAAGTAGGTATGAGTCCATTGTCTTAGATACCAAACAAAACAGAGCTTTACCGTGAACTCCAGGCTTAGGAGCAAGTAGAAATTTACCCAGCTTTCCTATTCTTTGCCCTTTCTCAACTTCTGTCAGCCTGTCAGTGTGGAAAGCTGTAGGTATATGGTATCATTTTTGAGACTTGTATAAAGTGGTCTTTTCTTACATTCTTCGGCTTATACATCTCCTGGGAATGGGTATGTAAAAAAAGTTTTTCACTTTTTCATTTGTTATGTGTGGAAAGAAAACTTAAATTTCTTTCTCTTCCTTTTCTAAGAGTTAATTATGTCTATAGAGGAATAAATCAAAAGGAAATATTAAAAATATATCTAGTCTTCATAGGACTATTGAGATGGTATGGTAATGTATGTATGTACAATGTTAGCTTTTGTTATTGTAAATGTAATAGGATTTCTCAACCACTGTAATTGATGATGGTATAACTCTGAAATCAGGAAAATCAACTGATTCGAATTGATTGTAATTGTTACCAGTTGCATTTGCTGCTGTTATGAAGAAAGTAAAGTTGATTGTACACGGAGTATGGGATTTTAAGAATAATTTTATTATTATTTTATACAGTTGATGTGCTAAAGAAAATTGACATTCCATCTGTCTTTATTGGGGAATCATCAGCTAATTCCCTGAAAGATGAATTTACATATGAAAAAGGGTAAGTAATGGATATAAAAAACAATCATGTAGCTTAATATTCCTTATATTAGGGTAGAACTATATTAGTTGTAACCAAGGTTATGTTTAAAAATGAGCTCTATTGTGCTAAATTATCTTTTAAGTCATTATCATTTTAAGACTCTATTGTAATATTTCTTCTGTGCATGATTACAATCATTGATGATAACTTCCTAGATCCATTGAGTTCTTTAGGGTTTGCAAGTAATCTAATTTTATAATTCCTTCTTCATTTATTAGCTAAAATGCTTCTGTAAAGAGAACTTGCACCTTTATCAATTATTTCATTACCTTGGTACACAATCTAATGAAGCTAGGATGGGGTGCCAGGCTGGCTTAGTTGGTAGAGCATGTGACTCTTGATCTCAGGGTAGTCAGTTTGAGCCCCATGTTGGATGTAGAGATTATTTAAAAATAAAATCTTAAAAAAGGGGGGATCTGTCTGAGTGGGTCAATCAGTTAAGTGTCTAACTCTTGATTTCGGCTCTGGTCACAATCTCATGGTCCTGGGATCAAACTGCCTTGGGCTCCAGGCTCAGTGGGGAGTCTGCTTGGGATTCTCTCTCTCCCCCTTCATCTGCCCCTCGCTTGTGCCCTTGCTCCCACTCTCAAATAAATAAATCTAAAAAAAAAAAAAAAAAAAACCTGGTATAAACAATTCCTGCCCTTCATTTACTGTTTTTCAAAATGATTTCGTTCACTAGCATCTTCCAAAGATGATTTATATGTATATTCAAAGTATCATAATGAATTCATGAGTTAAAACTCACTGAATATGCTTCAGCCCATTGCAGTTATTCTCTTTATTGATGTTCACATTTTCCAATTTCAGACTTCCAAGTTTAATCCAAATGTCTTTTAATGTAAATTTGGAGCTTTTGACTGCTCCTTATTTTCTGTATGACAAGATGTTCCAGGCCCATTTTGTTCTTTTCCTCCCCCTGACTTGGAACCTGCTGTTTTTTTTCAAGGAGCCTCTGTTTCCTTTTAATTGAATATGGTATTTAGAGACTGAGGGGTGATCATTGCTCCTTGGTTTGTCATTATTTCTAGGGCTTTTCAGTGTATAAATCTAAGACATATATGTGCTTTTTGTTTTTATTATACAAGGTAAGGTTTTCAGGTAAAATAGTGTGTTTTAAAGATACAAAAAATCATGAGCGCATGCTGTTGCTTCTAACCTAAATTCAGGACTGAAGGTTTTTTGCTCTACTTCATTAATTTTACACCTATATTTTATTTTTCTGTGCTCAAAGACACCAAAGTAATTGTTTTCTTTTTTAATTGCACAATATATATATAACAGAACAATACCAACACTACTGGCATTTGTGAAAAAACAGTTCTTTCTTTGTTTAAGGTATATCATAATAAGGATCTAAAACCAAATTACCATGTTTTAAAGACATGTAAAATAATTCTGTATGCTGATGCTGTCAACTGGAAACACAGGCCTATTTGATTCATGTTGCTTTTAGATTTTAGGGATTGCTTTTTTACCCTCATTGTGACTTTTATGATTTTGTATAAACTTAAAATCAACAAAACACAGTGCATATTCAGAGAAGTCCAGCTTCTAAGTATCATCTGCTTTGTCCATTGTTCCCATCCTAACCTTTTAAGTAGCAATTTTAAAGTTTATTGGGGCGCCTGAGTGGCTCAGTTGGTTAAGCATCTGCCTTCAGCTCAGGTCATGATCCCAGGGTCCTGGGATTGAGTTCCACATTGGGCTCCTTGCTCAGTGGGGAGTATGCTCCTCTTTCTGCCCCTTCCCCTGCTTTTGCGCGCTCTCACGCGCTCTCACGCGCACTCTCTCTCTCTCTCTCTCTGTCAAATAAATAAAATCTTCTAAAAAATAGGACATAACGAACACTAGATTTAGAACCCAGGTCTGTGAATCCTAGCACAGTGCTTACAAGAAAATTCTGGAATTGATTGCATTTCTGTGGTTACACATATATAGGAAGTGTTCAAAAGTTTTTTAATTTCAGGGCGCCTGGGTGGCTCAGTGGGTTAAAGTCTCTGCCTTCAGCTCAGGTCATGATCTCAGGGTCCTGGGATTGAGCCCTGCATCGGGCTCTCTGCTCAGCAGGGAGCCTGCCTCCCCCTCTCTCTCTGCCTGCCTCTCTGCCTACTTGTGATCTCTGTCTGTCAAATAAATAAAATCTTTAAAAAAAAAAGTTTTTTAAATTTCTAGTTCCCTGGGTCTTCCTGCTTTGTTCGTTTAGCTCCTTCTCACCTGGCAGTTCTGTTCATTTCTGAGCAACCCTTTGGCTTATCTCATAGGACAGGGTTTATTTGTTTATCTCATCCAAGCCACATCCACATTAGAAAGTTGTTAACATAAAAGGAGAAGAAGAATACGCATATGAGAGATGTAAAGTTTGCTATTGCTGAGATACTTATATTCTATAATGAGTTGAATATAGATAAGCAGTAGTCTGGCTTTTAACCCCTGACAATGTTAATTTATAGCTGGTTGGTAGGATAGGGTAGGGAGGTTGCAGAAGACTCAAATCGTATGGAAATGTTCTACTTAAAAGTGGCACCACTGTTACTGTCTCAGCACTGGCTCATATGGTTTCAGAAGATTTGTGTCAAGCATAGGGGCATTACTTCCAGACCTGACCTCATGCTGGAAGAGATGGCATACGTTACAGTGGCCCAGGCCTGCTGCTTTTCTTTTTTCACCCTGATAGATCAGTCATTTTAGTATTTTATGTAAAGCTACAAAAACACATGTAAATCTTTTGTCATCCCCTATTCTGCTCAAAGCAATTGAAATAAAAAGCTCCTTTTACTCTAGCGTTCTTAGCATTTTTGGGAAAATATTTAAATTATTGGGAAATTCCTTATATTATCTTTATTTGTTTTTGTATATGGTAAAGCTTGATAGAGCTCCATGCACGTGAATATAATAAATAATGGCAAGAAGACTTAAAAATTGCTTAATTTGATTTCATGTTATTTTTCTTAAGTACTATGGTGTTCTAAACATCTCTATGTGGGGGAAGGAGTTGGCCCGTTTTTATTTCCCTTTTATTGAGAACTTTTGTTTTGCATTTAACCCTTGTGTTACGAAGTAGCAGGCTTCATTGCCTAAAAATCACCTAGAAGTGGGTTACAATGTAGTGTTACCAGCACCTTACTAGTGGAGTAGCACCTGAGTACAATGGAGAAAGCAGTCCTATCACCATTATACAAGTGTTTCCCTAGACTGAATATATTTTCTAATGCAGGATTTTGTAGCCATGTAAAATTTGCTCACACAACAAAAATAGTGTGCCTATTTTTTTTTTTTTTAAGATTTTATCTGAGAGTGAACATAAGCAGGATCAGAGGCAGTGGCAGAAGCAGACTCCCCACTGAGTAGGGAGCCCCATGTGGGGGCTCATTCCTAGGATTCCAGGATCATGACCTGAGCCAAAGGCAGACACTTAACTGACTAAAATATCCAGGCACCCCAATAGTGTGCCTGTTCTGATCATAGTTTCATTTTATGAGTCCCTGTCAATTTCTTTTATTGTAATTCCACCATAAGCAATAACATGGTTAATAACAAAGGGGATTAAGGCAGGTAGCCTTACTCCATCCCTTTCGCACAAGATACACTTTTTTTTTTTTTTTTTTAGCTTTTTCCAGTCAAGCAATGGGGAGGGTAGAGAATAGGGAGGAGGCTACAACTCCTTTTAATTCCCTTATCAGTTTTTTATTCCATATCTCACAGATTAATGTAGAGTACAGGGGCTATGTCCATTGTACCTGGTATAAGAAGTTCATGTAAAGCATAGGGAAGAGGGAGGATATTTTTGATAATAGTAGCTTCAGAGCTTTACCATAGGAGGAGCTGATGGATAATAATTTGACTGGGATGAGGGGTTTCTTTGACAAAATACCCAAGCTACTACCATTGTTTAAATTGCTGATTTTGCCCATAAAATATGCATAATTTTGCCCAGGTTACTAAATTCAGTAAATAACATGTTTCGGGGATGGACACAGTAATTATTACTGGCTGATTTCCTGTACCCAGTCTAAAAGCTTCCTTAATTATGTAAGGAAGTTATTTTGGTAAATATGTAGAAGAAAAAAAATGGAGAATGTATCTCTTAAAGTATTGGAAATGATATATTAGAAGATGAGATGTGTTTAGTGGTTTGAATTTTAATATCTAAATGCCTTTTAAGCAATACTTTTGTTTTTAATTAACATTGTAATTTGGCAACTCTTAATATTTCTCAATTACTGATTTTTGTTTTCTTCTAGGGGCCACATTATCTTAGTTCCAGAATTTAGTCTTCCTCTGGAATACTATCTAATCCCCTTCCTGATCATAGTGGGCATCTGTCTCATCTTGATAGTCATTTTCATGGTAGGTAAATCAATGTTAAATATATTTTTAAAAATAGTGTGGATGGTTCTAAAAAACATTGTATTGAGTGAGAGGAGACTTACATAAAGGTACATATTGTATGAGTCCATTTATATGATTGGGTCTAGAAAAGGTGACGATAATCAGGGTAGAAAAATCAGAACAGTGATTACTTCTAGGGGTGCTAGGAAGAGGGGGTGAGGGATTTACTGAGAAGGGTATGAGGGAACTTTTGGGGGGGTAAGTCATATTCTGTATCTTGACAGAGGTTGCACAAACGTCTGTACACTTAAATTTTTTGCATGTCTTTGTATATAAATTTTACCTAAGGGAAAAAAATACTGTAAAAGAAATACTAATCTCTAACTAATGATATATATGCTAAAGTATTTGGGGAGACGTAAATTGATGATCTGCAACTTACTTTGAAATGCATTATAAAAACAATGAGAGAAAGAGGTGTTTTTGGGGTGCCTGGGTGACTCAGTTGGTTTAGCGGCTGCCTTTGGCTCAGGTCATGATACCAGAGTTCTGGGATCGAGCCCTGCTCAGCAGAGGGCCTACTTCTCCCTCTGACTCTGCTTGCCACTCTCTATCTCTCTGTCAAATAAATAAATAAAATCTTAAAAAGAATAAAAAAAAGGAGGTGTTTTGATGGGTAAATAGAGGGATGGAAAGGTGATTAAAAGTGTAGTACAATGTTAATTGTGGAATCTAGGTGATGGGTATATGGGTATTATAAAATTTCTTCAATTCTTCTCTGTATTTGAAAGTTTTCATATCAAAATGTAAAGAATATTATGAGTGCTGAGGTTAAAGGTGATGACACATTATCTAAAACAGTGGTTACCACAGTATGGTCCCGGGACTCTTAATGGGACTGTGAAGTCAGAATTATTTTCATAATAATGCGAAGATATTATTTGCCTTTGTCACCCTCAGTCTCTCAGTGTTTAAAGTGGGAGTTTCTAAAAACTATATGATTTGTGATATAAAAACAAATTGAAGACAGAAGCAGAGAAGAGAAGACTTCTGTATTAAGATAGAAACTAAAAGAATTGCAGGGGCACCCTGGGTGGCTCAGTCAGTTAAACGTCTGCCTTCAACTCAGGTCATGATCCCAGGATCCTGGGATCGAGCCCAGTCGGACTCCCTGCTCAGTGGGGAGCCTGCTTCTCCCCCTTCTTGTGTTCTCTCTCTCAACTTAATAAATCTTCTAAAAAATTTTTTAAAAAATTTTAAAAAATAGAATTGCCACCCTATAAAACAATCCCAGCAGTCTCACTTTATTTATTTATTTATTTTTTAAAAGATTTTATTTATTTGACAGAGAGAGATCATAAGTGGGCAGAGAGGCAAGCAGAGAGAGAGAGAGGAGGAAGCAGGCTCCCTGCAGAGCAGAGAGCCCGATGTGGGACTCGATCCCAGGACCCTGAGTTCATGACCTGAGCTGAAGGCAGAGGCTCAACCCACTGAGCCATCCAGGTGCCCCTCACTTTGTTTTTTATAAAGAATATTTATAATATTCAATCAATTTATTATATGGACATTACAGGTTAGAGATTAAATGCCATCTTTGGAATGTTCAATCTTTCTGTGATGCTGTGGTATTTCTTTTCATTTATTTAGATCTTCTATATGCATCTGTTTAATAATTTTTTTCTGTAAACATTTTGCATGTCTTTTGTTAAGACTTTTTTTTTTTAAAGATTGTATTTATTTATTAGAGAGCATAAGCAGGCGGGAGGTGTAGAGGGAGAAGCAGACTCCTCACGGAGCAGGGAACCTGATGTGGGACTCCATCCTTGGACCCGGGATCATGACCTGGGCCGAAGGCAGATGCTTAACCGATTGAGCTACATAGGCGCCCCTTTTTTGTTAGACTTTTGAAATTGCATTTTCTAAGTGGTGTTATTAGAATATAAGAACATTATGGATTTTTTAAAAGCAAACTCTTAATTTTTGAATAATGTTAAGATTTACAAAAAAATTTCAAAAAAGAGTGTTCTTGTAAATTCCTCATCTAGTTTCCCCACTTTAGATTATCGTGGTCCATTTGTCAAAACTAAGAAACTAACATTGGTACATTATTAGTAATTGAACTTCAGACTTTGTATAGATTTCATGACTTTTTCCATTAATGTTGTCTTTCTGTTCCAGGATCCAAAACAGAAATCCTGTTCCAGGATTCCAAATAAAAACTATTTTATTTAGTTAGTATGTCTTCCCAGGCTCCTCTGTTCTCTGATAGTCTGTCAGTCTCAGTCTCTCTGTGTTATCCATAACCTCGACAGTCTTGAGGAGTCGTGGCCAGGTATCCTGTAGAATGTCCCTCAATCTGATGTTTTTCTTATGATTACATTGTGTTATAGGTTTCTTGGGGGAAATGTTTTTAAAAACAGAGGTGAAGTGCCCTTCTTATGTCATGGGGTACATGATATCTGTATAACATCACTAATGGTATTAACATTCATTCCTTGGTTAAGCCAGGTTTCTCCACTATAAAGTTAATATTTTTCTCTTTTTCTATTCTTACTTTGGAAGTGAGGCACTTGTATAGCACCCCTAAAACTGAGGAGGGCCAAGCAAGATCTAGAGTGGGGAGTAGGAGAGAGTATCTATATATTATTTGGAATTCTTTCGTGAAAAAGATGTATCTCTTCTTGGCATTCATTTATTTATTCCATCATTTATATTAATATGTACTCCTGTATATTTATTTTATACCTTGGTTTATAATCCAATGCCATTTTATTTATGTTCAAATTTTGACCTTTGGCCATGGAGAGCTCTGTCAAGCTGGGTCATGTGTCCCTTTCATTTGATCCATCCTTTAGTTTTTCTAAGCACTTCTTTAGTATCTGGTACTATAAGAAGCTTCAGATTCATCTTATATTTTCTTGCTCCACCCCTATAATTAGACATTTCTCCAAGGAGCCCTGGTTTCTTTTATTGAAGAGTTATATTTAGAAACCAAGATTTAGACACTGGACATCATTTTTATATATTAATTTTATATCTACAGACTTGCTGAATTCTACTCTGGTAATTTGAACTTATTGAGTCCCTTAGGTTTTTAGTGTAGAAAAAAGAATAGAAAGAATAACAAAAAAATGCCCTTGGCAGAGTAGGAGTAGATGTAAATACCCTTAAATCAATAAAGATTATTGACTGAAAACTAAAAATGAACATCATTAAATGGTTAATTTATTAGAAGACTTCTTGAAAGTCAGAAACAACAAAAAATGCTACTTATTGTTGAACCTCCTATTTAACATTATGCTGTCTTTTCTGGTAAACTGAGAAAAAAAGACTGTATAAGGATTAGAAATAAAAATTTTCTTTTTCCTTATTTAATGAAGAATGGGTGCTGAATTATATATCTTTTACCTGTTGTAATGATCATTTTTTTTTTCTCTTTTACTCTATGTGGGATTACATTATTTTGTAAATTTTAAAAATCCTTGTATTTGATTATCTGTATAAATTTTGTCTTTACATTTTGGATTACTCTGATTTCTAATATGGATCATTTAGTTCTACACTTGTACATAGATGCAAAAATCCAAAATAAAATATTAGCATTCTGAATGTCCAGGTAAGGGAAAGTTTTAGTATTATGGGACCAGAATAATCTTTTTTTTTTTAATGGAATTATTTCGTTTTGTTTTTTTAGGGAGGGAGGGAGATAGGATTGAGAGAGGAGGGGGAGAGGGAGAGACCCTTAAGCCAACTTCATACCCAGCAGGGCTCAATCTCGCAACCCTGAGATCATAACCTGAGCCGAAATCAAGAGTTGGATGTTAACTTACTGAGCCACCTAGGCACTCCTAGAATAGTCTTCACATCAAACTGGACAATCCATTAGCACATGGAGCAGGTGCTGTAGAAAACAGTATGACAAGTCCTCAAAAAATTAAGTTATCATATCCAACAATTCCACTTTGGGTATATAACCGAAAGATTGAAGACCGAGTTGGACAGATATTTGTACACCTTTGTTCATAATAGCATTATTTCCAATACCCAAAGGTGGAAGCAACCAAATTGTCCATTAATGCATGAACAAAATGGGTTTTCAGATAAACAAAATGTGGTATAGACATGCAATGGAATGTTAGCTTCAAAAAGGAAGGGAATTCTAATACATGTACAATGTGGATGAACCTTAAAGACATATTCACTTGAAAAAAGCTAGTCATGAAAGAACCAGTACTGTACGATTTTATTTATATGGGATATCTAGAGTAGTCAGATTCAGAGACAGAAAGTAGAATGGTAGTTGCCAGGGGCTGTAGGGAGGTAGGGTAGGGAATTACTGTTCAATGAGTATGGGGTTTCAGTTTTGCAAGATGAAAAGAGTTTTATGGATATATGGCAGTGATGGTAGCACAGTAATGTGAATGTACTTAATGCCACAGAACCGTACACTTAAAAATGGTTAAGATAGTAAGTTTAATGTTATTTTACCATACAGTTGACCCTTGAGCAACATGGGTTTGAACTGCATGGGTCCACTTATAAGCAGTTACAAATAACTAACTAGACAAGATAAAACTAGACCCATAAAACTAATAACCCTTATTTTCTGTTTCATAAAATAGTTTTTGATAGAGTTGGGATTATATATCAGTTTTTGGTGAAGGTTGTTTACAAAATAATCTAGGTCGGTTGACTTTTCTCATGGTCATCTGGACATTCAGATAGATGGTTTTCTGCTTTTTCTACTACCACGCCCAGTGTGGAGCCTGATGCAGGGCTCGATCTCACGGCCCTGAGATCATGACCTGAGCTGAAATCAAGAGTCAGATGCTTATCTGACTGAGCCACCCAGGTGCCCCCTAAATTATATTTCTAAGAAATTGTCTATTTTATCTGTTTTCAAGTGCCTTGTCTGGAATCAAGTGCCACTCACATAACAATTTAAAGAGAATTTCTGTTTTTTAAAGAGAATTTACACTATATGTGAAATGAGTTCTCTTTATTCATATTTGTCCATGCCTTTCACAGTGTTATCAGAAGTTTACCTGTTTTGTCTTTCAAAGAAGTAGACCTTGAGTGTTTTCTCTTGTTCCTTTCATTCAACAAGTGTTTTACATCTATGATGCACTGCTTTGGGGTCCAAAGATTCATCAGTGAACCAAATAAGTAAAAATGCCTTGTGTAAAGTAGCCTAGATTCTGGTGGAAGTTACATTCTAAAGTCTTCACTTTCATCCTTTTTTTTTTTTTTTTCTCTATCTCCTGGATTTCTGCTTTTTATTTTTTTCATTAGTTTCAGAGGTAGAATTTGGTGATTCATCAGTTGCGTATAACAGCTGGTGCTCATTACAAGTGCCCTCCTTAATGCCCATCACCCAATTATCCCTTCCATTTCCCCTCTCCCCTCCATCCACCCACATTTTGTTTCCTAGAGTACAGCATCTCTTATGGTTTGCCTCACTCTCAATTTTCCATCTTATTTTTTCTTCACTACTCCTATGTTCATCTGTTTTGTTTCTTAAATTCCATGTATGTGTGAAATCATATGGTATTTGTCTTTCTCTGACTGACTTATTTCACTTAGCATAATACCTTCTAGTTCCATCTATGTTGTTGCCAGTGACAAGATTTTATTCTTTTTGATGGCAGAGTAATATTGGTGTGTGTGTGTGTGTGTGTGTGTGTGTGTGTGTGTGTGTGTATACACATATATATTCCATCTTCTTTATCCAATCATCTGTTGATGGACATCTGGGCTCTTTCCATATTTTGGCTATTGTGGACATTGGGGTGCAGGTTCCCCTTCATATCATTATGTTTGTATCCTATGGATAAAATCCTATCCTATGGATAAAAACCTAGTAGTGCCAATGCTGGATCATAGGGTACCTCTGTTTTTAACTTTTTTGGGAACCTCCATACGGATTTCGAGAGTGGCTGCACCAGTTTGCATTTCCACCAACAGTTTAAGAGGGTTCTCCTTTCTCCACATCCTCTCCAGCACTCCCTCTCACACCTTCATGTCCTCATCCTTTTCCCAGCCCCATCCCTAGGCACAGATCAGCTTTTGGTCACTATAGATTAGTTTGCATTTTTTTCAGCTTTATACACATAGAATTATATATTATGTACTCTTCTGTGTCTGTCTTCTTTCTCTCAGGATAATTATTTTGAGATTCATATATTGAGTATATTGATTTTTTTAACCCAATTCTGTTTGATTGTATAAATAAGTCACAGTTTTGTTTATCCATTTACCTTTTGACAGGCATTTGGGTTGTTTCTGGTTTTTGGATATTACAATAAAGCTGACATGGACATTTGTGTACAAGTTGTTATATTGATTCGTACTTTCATTTCTATTGGGTACATATAAGTAGAAGTGGGGTGATTGAGTCATATGGTAAATGTGTGTTTAAAGTTATAAAAAACCACCAGCATTCCAAAGTGGTTATAACAGTAGTGTATCATAATGACAGTTCCTCCACTTCGTTGCCAACACTTGATATAGTTAGTCTTTTTAATTTTAGTCGTTCTCATAGGTGTATAGTGGCATTTGTGATTTGAATTGACATTTCTCCTTGACTAATTATGTTGAGTATCTCTTCCAGTGCTTATTTGCCATGCATTTGTCTTCTTGGTAAACTGTTTATTCAGATATTTTGTCCATTTGTTTTCTGTTGGGTTGCTTGTTTTTTATTACTGTTTTTGAGTTCTTCATAAATTCTGATACAAATCCCTTATCAAATATGGAATTTGCAAGTATTTTTTCTCATTCTGTGGTTTGTTTTTTATTTTTTAAGTGTCTTTTGAGGATAGAAGTCCTTATTGACACAGTCAGGTTTATCAAAATTTTCTTTTTATGGATGTCACTTTTGGCATTTGGCTCTGTCCTGTAGACTTCCTTTGCATTCTTGGAAGCACAGTCACTTATATTTGAAAATATTTTGTATATTTTATCCAGCATTCCTGAGTATTCATAGTACAGTGTTCTATAGTACTTCTATTCAGTTTGCTGCTACAACTGAAAGTGCAGTGACTAATAAATGTATGTTTGAAAATTTTATTAGTTTGTAACTTACAGGAATTTCAACTCTGCCTTCTTGATCCAGTGGAGTCTTTGTAACCTGTGGTCTATCATTTATATTTGCAAACAAATAGTTCTGTGTTATTCATAATGTTTCTGTTAGAGTAGATAAAGATAACTTAGGTGAGGGGCACCTGGGTGGCTCAGTGGGTTAAAGCCTCTGCCTTCTGCTCAGGTCATGATCCCAGGGTCCTGGGATCTAGCCCTGCATAGGGCTCTCTGCTAGGCGGGGAGCCTGCTTCCCTTCCTCTCTCTGCCTCTCTCTGCCTACTTGTGATCTCTCTCTCTGTTAAATAAATAAATAAAATCTTTAAAAACAAAACAAAACGAACAAAAAAAACCTTAGGTGAATGATTAAAAATTCAAAGGATAATTTGAGGTAAACTATTTACTTATGTAATTAGTGCTTCAATTAATGATATTGCAATTAGGGTTTAAGTAAATTGAATTGATTTGCAGCAGCTATCCAGAAACATGTCTATTATTGTAATGGCCATTTTCCATTTGCATGTTTAATGTTTGATTTCTTTTTTTTCTTTATCTTTAGATCACAAAATTCGTCCAGGACAGACATAGAGCTAGAAGAAACAGACTTCGTAAAGATCAACTTAAGAAACTCCCTGTACATAAATTCAAAAAAGGTCAAGTGAATATTTTAATTTTCTAAATAATCACCATTCGTTTATTTAAGAATCCATGATGACCTCACTCTAATACTGCCTTCTGAGTCCTTGCCATATACTATGCCTAATACTCTGTTAATAGTGAGTGAATGTGGAAGATGGGTTTTTTTTTGTTGTGGTGTATGCTGGTAAAGGCAAGAAGGAGGTAAATGGTCGGCAGAGAATTTACAAACAATAATGAAACTGACCTAGATGCTTTTTATTATCACCATGTGTCAGCAATTCTCAACCTAAATGGATAAAATACTTCTGTGCATTAATATGATCTACTCCCACTAACCCTCCTTCTCTCTCCCACCATATACCACTATTTAACTAAATACAAAGTTAATAGTGTTACGTTAACTAAATACACATGTGGCTATTATATATGTCAGTATATTTTAAATATATCGTCTCATTTAATTTTCATATTTCTATGAAATGGATACATTAATGGGCATTATGGATGAGGAAATAGAGGATCAGAGAGGCAAAAAATTATAATGTCGCACAGCCAGTCCTGATAGAGCTGGGGAGGGGTCTAATAATCTAGTCAGTATAATTTCTCCTACCTGTGCTTTAGTACATGCTTGTTAAATCCTTTTGGCTAGTAGTCCCAGACTTTTCAATTCCATATACCATGAAAAGTATTTTGTTTTTTAATTCAGAAAAAATTCATAGAGAGGAGAAATGGGGAAGGCATTAGAATTTAGTTCTGCCAAAATTTTATTTTCCAAGTAATAATGTGTTTTAAAAACCTTCCATTTACAATAAATGTTATTTGATTAAAAATATAACATTAACAAAAAAAAATAGGAAAAGCCACATGTTAAAAGGAATAAATAGACATTTATAAAAATGTACTGCACTGTCCTCATTCACTGTGGAGTACGTAAAAGTCATTCACAGGCCAGAAGTGGTTTAAGGACTGTCTTTAGGAATCACTTTTTTAAACTCCATTTTGTGTTTATTTTTATGCTTCCTAAACCCAGAAAAAAAAAGTTTAGAAAGATGGTATTGTCCTAGGCATACATAGTCAGTTTTTTATCTGAGTAAGATGAGTAGCCATTATAGGATTTTGAGTGGGGGAAAGGTAATATGTAATTAAATGTTAAAAGGGTCTTTCAGGGGCGCCTGGGTGGCTCAGTGGGTTAAGCCTCTGCCTTCGGCTCAGGTCATGGTCTCAGGGTCCTGGGATCGAGCCCCGCATCGGGCTCTCTGCTCAGCGGGGAGTCTGCTTCCTCCTCTCTCTCTGTGCCTGCCTCTCTGCCTACTTGTGATCTCTGTCTGTCAAATAAATAAATAAAATCTGTAAACAAAACACAGCAAAACAAAAAAAGGGTCTTTCTGCTGCTATGTTAAGAGTAGAGTATAGAGGGTCAAGGGTATGTATACACAGAGAGACCAGATAAGAGGCCATTGCAATAATCCAAGTGAGATATGAATGTGGGTTAGACTGAGTGGTAGCAGTGGGGGAGGTGAAGAAAATCTTAAATTCCTAAAATTTAAATTAAATTTAAATTAAAGAAAATCTTAAATTCATATGTTTGGAAGATGGAATACACTGTATTTATTAATGGACTAGTTGGGGGAGAGAAAACAAGGATGACACCAGAATTTTTGGTTTTAGCAATGGCATTGCCTTAAAATAGAGATAAGGATGGTTAATAAGTGGTGGAGTGGGTTTTGGGGGAAAATTGGGCAAGTAAGTTTTGGACCTGTGGAATCTCAGATGTCTTATAGACATCATAATGAGTCTAGAGTTTAAGAGACAGATCTGAACTGGAGGTGTTGCATAAAGATGTATTTAAATCATGAGTCTTGAATGACGGTACCAAGAGAATGAGTATAGGTGTATGGAAGAATACCAAAGACACATTTGGGACATTCTAACATTAAGTAAGGAAGAAGAATAATCAGCTAGCAGTGGAGACGGAGCAGGAATGGCCAGTTATATAAGGGGAAAATCAGAAGAGAGTGCTTTACCAAAAACCAAAGTAATGCAAATCTGTGAAAGAGCGAAAAGTGATATAACCTGTGTCACAATCTCCTGATAAATAAGGAAGATGAAGCCAACAGTTGGCCATTAGAAGTTATTATCTTGATGAGCAGTTTTGACAGGAAAAAACCCGAGATTGTGGTGGGTTTAGGAGAGAATGGAAGGAGAAGGATCAGAGCCAGTAACTGAAGACAACTTTAAACAGAAATTTAACTAAAAGTGGAAGAAATGTGGTAGCAACTGGTAGAGATGTTGGGTTGAGAAATAACAGCACGTTTACTGAAGGAAATTGATGACATGAGTGACGGATGGGAGAGTAGCTGTCATACTGTCTTTGAGAAGGCAAGAAGGAATGGGATCTGGTCCACAAATAGGTAGACTAGCCTTAGGATGGTAGCATGGAGAGCTGAGCCCTGATGGAAGGTAGAATATATGGGTGCAAAATTCTGGGACATGGGTATTTATGGTGGTAGGTCTGTGGAAATTTTCTCTACTTCCATTTTTCTCAGGGAAGTGGGAAACAATAATTAACTGAAGATGAGGATGGGAGGGGAGATGCTGGAGGTTTCAGAACAGAAAGGTATAAAATATTTCTAGGAGAGTAATTGTGCAGATGGACCAGGGAAATATAGTATGATAACCTGACAGCCCAAACCTCCCTGTCGGGTTTATGGTTATGAACCAGTCAACATATTTATGTTTTTCTCTAGCTGTATTCATCTGTGTGGACTGGTGTTTTATCCTTATCATCCTGGGTTTTTTTTTTTTTTTTTAATGTGAAGTATAACATGTATACAAAAAGTATCTAAGATACATATTTCTGGAACCATCTAGTTCAAGAAACAGAACATGACTGATGCACCAGAAACTACTGTGTACCCTTCTGGATCATAATACTTTCCTCACTGGAAGTAGTCATCCAGGCTTATGATAATTATTTCATTGTCTTTCTATTAGGTTTTACCATCTGTATATTCATTCCAAAACAATATGATTGAATTTTTTCCTATTTTTGAATTGCATTTTTTTAAAGTTTTTTATCACCCATTGTTCATCATGACAAGTGCACCTCTGAATTCCCATCATCTATTTCACCCATCTCCCCACCATCCTCCCCTCTGGTTAACCCTCTGTTTGTTCTCTATAGTTAGGAGTCTGTTTCTTGGTTTGCCTTTCTCTCTTTTCCCCACCTTTGCTCGTTTGTTTCGTAAATTCCATCTGTGAGTGAAATCATACAGTATTTGTCTTTCTCTGACTTCTTTTGTTTAGCATTATGCTCCCTAGCTCCATCTGTGTTGTTGCAAAAGGCAAGATTTCATTCTTTTTTTTATGGCTGAATAGTATTTCATTGTATATATGCACCACATTTTCTTAATCCATTTATTAACTGTTGGACAGTTGAGCAGCTTCCATATCTTGGTTGGTGTTAATAATGCTGCTAAAAACATTGGTGTTTTGAATTAGTGTTTTTGTATCCCTTTGAATTAGTGTTTTTGTCTTCTTTGGGTTAATATCCATTAGTCTGAGTGCTGGATTTAGGGTAGCTCTATTTTTAACTTTTTGAGGAAACTCCATACTGTTTTCCAGAGTGGCTGCACCAGTTTGCATTCCCACCGTTAGTGCAACAGGGTTCCTCTTGCTCTACATCCTCTCAAACACCGGTTGTTTCTTGTGTTGTTGAGTTTAACCATTCTGACAGGTGTAAGGTGGTATCTCATTACTTTTGACTTGCATTTCTCTGATGATAAGTGATGTTGAGGATTTTTCATGTATCTGTTGGTCATCTGTATATCTTTTTTGGAGGAATGTCCGTTCGTGTCTTCTGCCCATTTTTAATTGGATTATTTGTTTTTTGGACATTGAGGGGTTTTTTTGGATTTGGTTTTTTTTTATAGTGGGCATTGAGTTTTTATAAGTTCTTTATATACTTTGGATATTAACCCTTTATTGGATATGCCGTTTGAAAATATCTTCTTCCATTTAGTAGGTTGCCTTTTAGCTTTGTTGATTCCTTCGCTGTGCAGAAGCTTTTTGATTTTATTATACCCCGATAGTTTATTTTTGCTTCTGTTTCCATTGCCTCAGGAGACATATCTAGGAAAACATTTCTATAGCCAATGTCAGAGAAATTACTCCCTGTGTTCTCTTCTAGGACTTTTATGGTTTCAGGTCTTACATTTAGGTCCTTAATTCATTTTGAGTTTATTTTTGTGTATGATGTAAGAAAGTGATCCAATTTCATTCTTTTGCATGCGGCTGTCCCAGTTTTCCCAACACCATTTGTTGAAGAGACTGTCTTTTTCTCATTGGATGTTTTTGTTTCCTTTGTCAAAGATTAATTGACCATATAATCGTTTTATTTCTGGGTTTATTTCCATTCCATTCTGTTGATCTATGTGTCTATTTTTGTGCCAGTACCGTACTGTTTTGATTACTATAGCTTTGTACTATATCTTGTAATTCAGGATTATTATACCTCCAGGTTTGTTGTTCTTTTTCAAGATTCCTTTGGCTATTTGGGGTCTTTTTGTGGTTCCATACAAATTTTAGGATTGTTTGTTCTAGTTTTGTGAAAAGTGCTGTTGGTATTTTGATAAGGATTACATTAAATAATAGATTGGGTGGTATGGACATTATAACTTCAATGGTATAATTCCAATCCATGAGCATGGAATATCTTGCCATTTCTTTGTGTCATCTTCAATTTTTTAAATCAATGTTTTATAGTTTTCAGAGTAAGGTCTTTCTCCTTCTGGGTTAAGATTGTTCCTAGGTATTTTACTTTGGGTGCAGTTGTAAATGGGATTGTTTTCTTAATTTCTCTTTCTATAGCTTCATTATTAGTATATAGAAATGCAATGGATTTCTGTATATTGATTTTTTTTAAAGATTTTTATTTATTTGACAGAGATCACAAGTAGACAGAGAGGCAGGCACAGAGAGAGAGAGGGAAGCAGGCCCCCCACTGAGCAGAGAGCCCGATGTGGGGCTCGATCCCAGGACCCCGGGATCATGACCTGAGCCGAAGGCAGAGGCCCAACCCACTGAGCCACCCAGGTGCCCCTGTATATTGATTTTCTATCTTGCAACCTTACTGAATTCATTTATTCTAGTAGATTTTTGGTGGAGTCTTAGGGTTCTCTGTATAGTAGTATCATGTCATCTGCAAGTAGTTAAAGTTTTACTTCTTTCTTACCAATTTGGATGTCTTTTATTTCTCTTTGTTATCCTAGCTGTGGCTAGGACTTCTAGTACAATGTTGAATAAAAGTAGTGAGAATGGACATCCTTGTGGACACCCCTTTTCCCTGTTATATATAATGTTAGTTGTGGGTTTTTCATATTTTGCCTTTAATTTGTTGGTGTATGTTCCCTCTGAACCTACTTTGTTGAGGGTTTTTTTTTTTATCATGAATGGATGTTGTATTTTGTCATGCCTTTTCTGCATGAAAAATTGAAATCATCATATAGTTTTTATCCATGATATAGTTTTCTGCATGAAATATTGAAATCATCATATATTTTTTATCCTTTTATTTACTTTTTAAAAAGATTTTATTTATTTATTTGACAGAGATCACAAGTAGGAAGAGAGGCAGGCAGAGAGAGAGAGGAGGAAGTAGGCTTCCTGGCGAGCAGAGAGCCCGATGCGGGTCTCAATCCCAGGACCCTGAGATCATGACCTGAGCTGACAACAGAGGCTTAACCCACTGCCACCCAGGCGCCCAATCCTTTTATTGATATGATATATCAGGTTGGCTGATTTGTGAATATTGAGCCACCTTTGCATCCTGGGAATAAATCCCACTTGATCGTGGTGAATGATTTTATTTTAATACATGTTGGATTTGGTTTGCTAATATTTTTGTTGCAGATTTTAATATCTGTGTTCATCAGAGATACTGGCCTATAGTTCTCTTTTTTTTGTGGTGTCCTTAACTGGTTTTGGTATCAGGATAATTTTGACCCTACAAAATGAAAAATTTGGAAGCTTTTCTTCCTCTTTTATTTTTTGGAATAGTTTGATAAGAATTGGGTATTAATGTTCTTTAAAAAGTTTCATAGGGGACCTGAGTGGTACCGTCAATTAAGTGGCCGATTCTTCGTTTTTGCTCAGGTTGTGATCTCAGGGTCATGAGAATGAGTCCCATGTCTGGCTTTGCATTCGTTGCAGAATCTCTTTGAGACTCTTTCTCCCCTCTTCAAATAAATCTTAAAATGAAATAAAATGTTTTGTAGAATTCACCTGTGAAGCCATCTGGTCCTGGACTTTGGCTCGTTGGGAGTTTTTGATTACTAATTCCATTCCATTCCTGTTAATCACTTTGTTCACATTTTCTATTTCTTCCTCATTTTGGAAGACTTTGTTTCTAGGAATTCATCTGTTCTAGGTTATCCAATTTGTTGGCGTATACTTTTTCATAATTTTCTCTTATAACCCATTGTATTTCTGTGGTTTTGGTTGTTATTTCTCCTCTGTCATTTCTGTTTTTGAGTCCTCTCTCTGATGAGTCTGTCTAAAGATTTATCAGAACCAACTCCTGGTTTCATCAATCTGTTCTATTGGTTTTTTAGTTTCTATTTTATTTATTTCTGTCCTAATCTTTATTATTTTCTTCCTTCTGCTGATTTTGAGTTTTGTTTGTTCTTTTCCTAGCTCCTTCACATGTAAAGTTAGCTTGTTTGAGATTTTTCTTGCTTCTTGAGGTAGGCCTATATTGCTATACACTTATGTCTCATAACGGCTTTTACTGCATCCCAAAGATTTTTGGACCACTGTGTTTTCATTTTCATTTCTCTCCATGTATTTTTATTTCCTCTTTGATTCTTGGTTGACCTATTCATTGTTCAGTGGCATGTTACTTAACCTCCATGTATTTGTGCCCTTTCCAGATTTTTTTCTTCTGGTTGCTTTCTAGTTTTACACTGTGGTCAGAAAAGATGCAAGGTATTACTTCAGTCTTTTTTAATTTATTGAGACTTGGTTTTTGGCCCAATATGTGATCTGTTCTATAGAATGTTCCATGTACACTTGAAAAGAATGTGTCCTCTGATGTTTTAGGATGGGATGTTCTGAATATATATGTTAGATCCATCTGGTCCAATGTATCATTCCAAGCCACTGTTTCTCTCTCTTTTTTTTTAAAATCTGTTCGGATGATTTATCCATTCATATAAGTGGGGTGTTAAAGTCACCTGTTATTGTATTACTGTCAATTAGTTCCTTTATGTTTTTATTAGCTGCTTTATGTATTTGGGTGCTCCCATGTTGGATGCATAACTATTTACAATTGTTGTATCTTCTTGTTGGATTGTTCCCTTTATAATGATATAGTGTCCTTCTTTGTCCCTTGTTACAGTCTTTGTTTTAAAGTCTGTTTTGTCCAAGTATTGTTACCCTGGCTTTTTTTCACTTCCATTTGCATGGTAAATGCTTTTCCATCCTTTTTCTTTCCATCTACATGTGTCTTTAGGTCTGAAGTGAGTCTCTTGTAGGCAGCATATAGATGGGTTTTGCTTTTTATCCATTCTGTCACTTTTGGAATGGCGTGTTTAGTCCATTTATATTCAAGTAATTATTGAGAGGTAGGTACTTACTGCCATTTTGTTACTTGTTTTATGGTTGTTTTTATAATTCTTCTCTTTTCTTTTTTGTTCTCTTCTCTCACAGATGGCTGGTTTAGTGATATATTTGGGTTTCTTTATTTTTTGCATACCAGTTACTGATTTATGATTTGTGGTTATCATTAGGTTTGTATATAACATCTTTTGCATATAGCGATCTATATTAAGTTTATGACTGCTTAAGTTTCAACCCATTCTTTACTCCTTCCTCTTCTGTACTCCTATACCTTTTTTAGGTATATGGTATCAAAATTTACATCCTTTTATTTTCTGAATCTCTTGACTGATTTTTGTAGACACACTCCTTCTTACGATCTTTTCACTCAAAGATTTCCCTTTAACATTTCTCATAGCACTGGTTTAATGGTGATGAATTCCTTTAACTTCTGTTTATCTAGGAAACCATTTCTCTCCTCTTCTGAAAGATAGCCGTGCTGGATAGAGTATTCTTGGCTGGAGTTTTGTTTTTGTTTTTGTTTTTGTTTTTGTTTTTTTTCCTTCTTTCAACTCTTTGAATATATCATGCCACTCTGTTCTGGCCTGCAAAGTTTCTGGTGAAAAATCTGTTGGTAGTCTTATTGGATTTCCCTTGTTTATAACTGTTCTCGCTTGCTGCTTTTAAAATTCTCTTTATCCCTACTTTTTACCATTTTAATTACTTTGTGTCTTGGTGTGGACCTCCTTAGGTTGATTTTGTTGGGGGCTCACTTTGCTTCTTGGGTCTGGATTTCTGTTTCCCTCCCTGGAATTAGGGCAATTTTCAGCTAGTATTCCTTCCTTCTTTCCCTCCCTCCTTCCTTCCTATTTTTCTTTAAAGATTTAATTTATTTATTTGACAGAGTGTGCACAAGCAGGGGGAGTGACAGGCAGAGAGGGAGAAGCATGAGCAGGGAGCCGAATGGGGAGCTCAATCCCAGAACCCTGGGATCATGACCTGAAATGAAGGAAGACACTTAACTGATTGAGCCACTCAGGCACCCTCAGCTAGTATTTCCTCAAATAAGTTATCTTCTTCCTTTTCTCTCTCTTCTTCTGTAATCCCTATAATGCAAATTGATGGTGTCACTGAGTTCCTTAAGTCTATTTTCAGTTTTTATTTTTTCTCTCTTCATCTTGATTGCTTTCCATTATTCTATCTTCCAGGTCACTGATCCATTTTTCTGCTTCCTGTAGTCTACTGTTTATTCCCTCTAGTGTATTTTCAGTTATTGAGTTCTTCATCTCTGATTGGTTATTTTTTATATTCTCTCTTTGTTGAGAGTCTCACTGAGGTCCTCTACTCTTGTCTCAAGTCCCATGAGTATTTTTATGACCTTTACTTTAAATTCTCTATTAGGCATATTACATATCTGTTTTGTTTGCTTTGATTTTTGTCCTTTTCTTTCACTGGGGACATAGTCCCCTGTCTCCTCATTTTGTCTACCTCTGCATCTGTTTCTGTGTGTCTCCTGCTCTTGGAAGTAGTGGCCTTCTGAAGAAGTGGTTCTGTAGCACCCTGCAGTGCAGTGTCTCCTGTTCACCAGAACTGGGTGCTTCAGGGGTGTTTCCAATGTGTGTTATGTGTGTCCCACTATTGTGGCTGAGCTGCTTCTGCCTTTAGTCCCATTATCTGCAATGGCTCTCTGCCCATTCTGGGGAGGGTCTGGTCCCTATGTTGTTAGTAGGCCAGTCTGAGGCCACCTTTGGCTTGAACTGAGACCAGGCATTCTCCAGAGGTGCAGTAGCATGTAACTGCAGGGCACTGTCCCTGTGTTGTCCCCCGAGAAGCTTTTGTTGGTGGGTGGGGCCTGCAGTCAGACCAGATATCTGCCCTCAGCCCACTGCTGGGGTAGAGTTGGAATAGTGTGTGTGGTTATCTTTCCCTCTCCCTAGGGGCAGAAGTCACTTTGGAGTGGTACTGGTTCCTGTTGGCCCTGCTTTGTGGCACTACTTTGGATGGCCTCCAGCCAAGGCAATATTGGAGAAGGCAGGTCTATAGGAGAATGCAAGGGTAGGGCACACTGTTAGCAAGTTAGGTGGGAAATGTTGGTGCTACACTGATTCCCACAGGTGTCCATGTGTCTAGGCTCAGGGGTGACGGAAAGAAATGGGGGCCTTCCGGCTCCTTTGTTCCTGGAGAAGTTTCCCATCCAGTATGCATTCTAAAATTGTTAACCAAATCCTCCTCCTGTATACCCCATGCTTCCCCTCCCCCCCCGCAAACTAATGCTTCCATGCTATATCTCTGTGGGGCTGTTTCTTGTGCTGTCTTTTTAAGGGTGGGGACTCCCTTTCTTGTCACTCTCCCTCAGCTCTCCTAGGGTGGAGCCTGCTGATTTTTAAAGTTCCTTTTGTTAAGCTGACTGATTTTAAGAACTCACAAAATTATGACCCTCTGGTTTTCATGCAGGTTTCCTGTGCCTGGAGTGCTTTGTATGAAGGTCTGGTTCTCTCCCCTTTCTGTACATATGGTGTCCCTTGCTGCCCTGGACAGTCCCATTTAGCTCCTGACATCATCTCCACCCTTCCTTCCCTTTTCAATGTGGTCTGGTCTCTACACTGAGTTGTGGAAAGTCTGTTCTGCCAATCTTTACGTCATTTTCTTGGTCATTTACACAAATGTAGGTGTTATCTAGTTGTAACCATGGGATGAGGTGACTTAGGGTCCTTCTACTCTGCCATCTTCTCCATGGGATCCCCAGAAAGTCATTGCTTTTTATGGCTGAGTAATATTCCATCATGTGTTTCTACCACATTCTGTTTATCTAGTCATCTGTTAGTAGACTTGTGGGTTGCTTCTACCTTTTGACTATTGTGAATAATGCTGCAGTGAAAATTGTTTTAAAAGTATATGTTTGAGTTCCTGAATTCAGTTCTTTTGAGTACATACCAAAGTGTGGTATTGCTGGGTAATTTGGAAATTCTGTGTGTAACTTTCTGTGGAACTGCCCATATTGTCTTCTACAGCCGCTACACTATTTTACATTCTAAGCATCAGTACAGTGTTCTGATTTCTCCATATTTTTGAGTTAATTTTTATATATAGTGTGAGGTAGGGCTCCAGGTTTTTTATATATATTGTGCATGGAAATGCAATAGTCTCAGCCCCATTTGTTGAAGAGTCTTTTGTTATTGAATGATCTTTCACCCTTGTCACAAATATTGGCCACAGGTATGGATTTATTTCTAGACTCTCCAGTCTCTTCTATTGGTCTGTATGTCTGTCCTTATGCCAGTACTACATTGTTTTGATTACTTTAGATTTGCAGTATATTTTGAACTGGGAAATGAGTCTTACAACTTTTTTTTCTTTTTCCAGACTATTTCAGATATTCAGGATCCCTTGCAATTATATTTGAATTTAAGGATCCCATTTTCCATATCTTCAAAAAAGGTTGTTGGAATTTTGATAGGGATTATATTGAATTTGTAGATTGCTTAGAGTATTATTACCATCTTAATATAAAGCCTTTCAATTCATGAACATGGATAGTCTATTTATTTAGGTCGTCTTTAATTTCTTTCATTAGTGTCTTATATTTCTCAGTGTACAAGTCTTTCACTTCATTTGTTAAACTTTTTCCTAGGTATTTTATTCTTTTAGATCTATTGCAAATGGAATTGATTTCTTAATTTCCTTTTTGGATTGTTCATTGCCAGTGTATAGGAACCCAACTGATTTTTATATAATCTTGTAACCTTTAACTGCTGAATTTATTGACCCTATTAGCTTTCTTTCTTTCTTTTTTTTTTTTTTAAGATTTTATTTATTTATTTGAGAAAGCACGTGAGAGCATGAGAAGGGAGAAGGACAGAGGAAGACTCCCTGCGGAGCGAGGAGCCTGATGCGGGACTTGATCCCTGGACTCGGGGATCCTGACCTGAGCCAAAGGCAATCGCTTAACCAAGTGAGCCATGCAGGCACCCACTCTATTAGCTTTCTTATGGATTCTTTGGGATTTTCTATATATAGGGTCGTGTCTTCTGTAAATAGATGTAGTTTTACTTTTTCTTTTCCAATATGGGTTCCTTTGCTTTCTGGTCTAACTGCTCTAGTAGTAATGCTCTTTGATAATGTTGAATAGCAGTGGTGAAAATGTGCATCCTTTTCTGTTCCTCATCTAGGAAGGAAAACTTTTGGTCATTCACCACTGAGTATGATATTAGTTGTGTGATTTTCAAAAATGCTCTTTATCATATTGATAGGTTCTCTTTTTTCTAGATTCATTTTTTTGGCATGTCCAGTTCTAGCACCATTTGTTAAAAAGACTGTCCTCTCTCCTTTGCACTGTTGTTATCAAAGAGTGGTTGACTATATTTGTCTGCTTCTGAGTCGCCTAGTCTGTCCTGTTTATATTTATTCTTCCACCAATTCCATACTATATTGATTATTGTAGCCATGTAAGTCTTGAAGTAGTGTAGTATTAGTCCTTCGGCTTTCTTCTTCTTCATTATTATGTTGCCTGTTCTGGCCTTTTGCCCTTCCATATAAACTTTTGAATAAGTTTGTCAATATCCAAGAAAGAAAAAAAAAGCTGGGGTTGGAGATTGCATTGAATCTATGATCTAGCTGGGAATCCCACTTTGGTCATGGTCTATATAATTTTTTCAAGACTGTTGGATTCAATTTACTAATATTTTATTGAGAAAATATCACCTGTGTTCATGAGAGAGAATAGTTTTACTTTCTTGTAATGTTTTTTGTTTTTATATTAGGGCGATGCTAATTTCATAGAGTAAATTAGGAAGTATTCCCTCTGATTCTGTTTTCTGGAAGAAATTATAAAGACTTGATATCTCCTCTTTAAATGTTTGGTAGAATTCACCCATGCAACTATCTGGGTCTGATGCTTTCTGTTTTGGTATGTTATTAGTTATTGATTCAGTTTTTTAAACAGTTACAAGTCTACTGAGACTGTTTCTCCTTGTTTGAGTTTTGTTAGATTCTTTCAAAGAATTGGTCCATTTTATTGCCATCGAATTTGTGGGTGTAGAGTTGTTCACATTATTCATTAGCCTTTTAATATACATGGAATCAGTAGTAATGACCCTTTTTTCATTTCTGATATTAGTAATTTGTGCTTTTTCTCATTTTTTCTAAGCTTGGCTAGACACTTACTGATCTTTTCAAAGAACCAGCTTTTTGTTTCATTGATTTTCTCTGCTGATTTCCTATTTGCAATTTCGTTGATTTCTACAATAAAATAAAATGGGATTTTTATTCCCTTTCTTGTACTTTCTTTGGATTTAAATTCCTCTTTGTTTTCTAGTTTCCTAACATGTAAGAAAAGAAGATCTAAAATCAATATATCTATATATAGATCTAAAATCTATATATCTATATAGATATATACCTATATATCTATATAGATATATAGATTTTAGATCTATATATAGATATAGATACAGATATATATCCAGGGCTATAACTTTCCCTCTAAGCATTGCCCTCACTGCATACCACAATTTTTTGTTGTATTTATGATCTTCATTGGAGTTAGAAATATTTAAAAATTTCTCTTGAGGTTTCTCCTTTAATGCATGCATTATTTAGAAGTGTGTTTAATCTCCAGGTATTTGGGGATTTTCTAGCCCACTTTCTGATACTGATTTCTTGTTTTATTAAGTTGTGTTTGAGAGCAGACATCACGTGATTTCTTTTAAATTTCTTCAGGTGTGTTTTAGGGCTTGGAGTGTGGTCTATCTTGGTGAATATCCCATGTGAGCTTGGAAAGACTATATATTCTGCTTCTAGTTGGATGATGTAGTCTATATGTCAGTTATATCCAGGTGATTTGATGGCTTTAGAGTTCAATTATATCCTTACTGATTTTCTCCTTATTGGATCCATCCCTTTTTAATAGAGGGGTGTTGAAGTCTCCAACTATAATAATGGATTTATTTGTTTTCCTTGCAGTTACATCATTTTTTGCCTTAGGTATTTTGTGCTCTGTTTTTACACATATACACATTAAGAATTGTTATGTCTTCTTGGAGTATTGAGCCCATTATCATTATATAATGCCCCTTTTTATCTCTGATAACTTTCCATGCTCTGAAATTGCTCTGAAATTTAGCTACTCTGCTTTTTATTGGTGTTAGTAGCATGTGTTTTAGTCTTTTCAAGCTACTATGACAAAAATACTATAGAGAGAGTGGCTTAAACAACAAATACTTATTTTACACAGTTATGGAGCCTGGGAATTCCAAGATCTATGTGCCTGCAGATTTGATGTCTAGTTTGTAGACAGTTGTCTTCTCACTGTGTCGTCATATGACAGAAGGAACAAAGGAGCTCTCTGGGATCTCTTATAAAGTCACTAATACCATTTGTGAAGCCTCAACCCTTATGACTTAATCACATCCTGAAGTACCAAGTATCATTATGCTGGGGATGAGGCTTCAACATAAGAATTTTGGATGGACACAAACATTAAACTAAAGTGGCATGGTATTCCTTTCTCCATCTTCTACTTTTAATCAATGTCTTTATATTTAAAATGGGTTTCCTGTAGACCACACATAATTGGCTCTCCCTTGTTTTTGAACCACTCTGAAAATTTTTTAGTTGATGTATTTAGACCACTGACATTTGAAGTGATTATTGATGCAGTTGGATTAGTATCTACCATTTTGTTACTGTATTTTTTATTTTTGCCTTTTTTCTTTTTTCCTATTTTTGTCTTCCATTCTTTTTCTGCCTTTTGTGGTTTCAATTGAGCATTTTCTCTCCTATGTTAGTATATTAATTACATTTCTTTATTTTTGTCAGTGGTTTCCCAGTTTGCAGTATACATTTACAACTAACTTTTAAGTAACAATGTACTGCTTCACAGTAGTGAAGTACATTATAACAAAATATTCCTAATTTATTTGCCTCTCCATCCCTTGTATCATTGCTGTCATTCATGTATACATAAGCATATGTAAACATTTAGATACGCATATATAACTGCATAATTGTTTCTACTATTATTTTGAACAAACTGTTATCTGTTAGATCAATTAAGAATGATAAAAATGGAGAAGCTTGGGTGGCTCAGTCAGTTAAACATCTGTCTTCAACCTAGGTCATAATCTCAGGATCCTAGGATCCAGAGCTGCTTCGGGCTCCCTGCTCACTGGGAGTCTGTTTCTCCCTTTCCCTCTGCCCCTTCTCACTGCTTATTCTCTCTCTCTCTCCGATAAATAAAATATTTTTAAAAATGAAAGTATTTTACCTTAATTTATTCCTTCTCTAGTACTTTTCCTTTATACATATTTGAATTTCTGACTTACATCCTTTTTCTTCTCTCTGTAGAACTTATTTTAACATTTCTTGCAAGACAGATCTACTGGCAACAAATTCCTTCAACTTCTGTTTTTCTGAGAAAGTGTTTTTACCTCCACTTTCGTGTGTGTGCTTCAATCTTCTTTTATCATGGTTAAAAAACACATAATGTTAAATTTACTATCATAACCATTTTTAAGCCTGTTGTTCAGCAATGTTAAATATATTGTTGTATTATAGATGTCTAAAACATTTTAATCTTGTAACACAGAAACTACACTCATTAAGTACTTATTTCCCTTCTCCAGTCCTCCCAGTTTTTGGTAACCACTCTTCTACCTTCTGTTTATATTTTTTTAATACTTTAGGTTCTGCATATGAGTAAAATCTTATATTTGTCCTTCTGTGACTGACTTATTTTGCTTAATGTGTCCTCTAGATTTATCCATGTTATAGCATGTGCCAGAATTTCCTTTATTTTAAAGGCTGCATAATATTCCATTGTATGTATATACCATCTTTTCTTTATTCTTGCAATTGTTGATGGACATTTGGGTTGCTTTTACCTCTTTGCAATTGTGAGTAATGCTACTAGGTACATGGGTATGCAGATATCTTTTTGAGACTCTACTTTGAATTCTTTTGGGCATATACTAAGAGTTGGGATTGTCAGATGGTGTAATAATTCTATTCTTAAATTTTTTTTTTTTTTAGGAAAAATTTAGGTACTGTTTTCAATAATGACTGTGCCATTTTACATTTCCACCAACCATGCATAACACTTCCAACTTTTCTACATTCTTCTAACATTTGGTTTCTGTTCTTTTGATACTACCTTTCCTGGTTGGTGTGAAGGGGCTCTCTCAGGGTTTTGATTAGTGATACTGAATAGCTTTTTATGCAGTTATTAGCCATTTTTGTACCTTCTTTAGGGAAATGTCTATTCAGGTTCTTTACTCAGTTCTTAATTGGGTTATTTTTGTTGCCACTGCTGAGTTGTAGAAGTTCCATATATATTTTTTGGATAATAACTTTTCAGATACATGATTTGCAGTTATTTTCTTCCATTCTGTATGTTGCCTTTTCACTTTTTGATTGTTTCCTTTGACAGGTGGAAGTTTTAAAATCTGTTGTAATTTTTTAAAAAAATTTTTTCTGTCTATTCTTTTGTTGCCTGTGCTTTTGGGGTCATATCCAAGAAACCACTGCCAAATCCAGTGTCCTAAAGTTTTTTCCCTATATTTTTTGTTAAGAGTTTAGATCTTACTTTTAGGTATTTACTTTATTTTGAGTTCATTTTTATATATAGGTCTGACTTCATTCTTTCGCATGTAGAAATTTAGTTTCCTCATCACCATTTATCAAAGAGACTGACCTTTCCCCATTGAGGTCTTGGCACCCTAGCCAAAAATCATTTGGCCACATGTGCAAGGGTTTATTTCTAGGCACTCTGTTTTTTTCTTTTGCCTTATATATCCATCTTTATGTCCATATACACTGTCTTAATTACTTAATAACTGTGGCTTTGTACTTAGTTTTGAAATCGAAGAATCTGAGGCCTCCATTTCTTCTTTTTCAAGATTGTTTTAGCCATTTGGTGTTCCGTGAGATTCCATATGAATTTCAGGACTTTTTTTTTTTTTGCCCTATAGCTGTAAAAAAATGCCATTGGGATTTTGATGGACATTGGTTGAATCTAGATTACTTGGGATGGTGTGGATATTTTAACAACAATAAGTCTTTCAGTCTGTGAGCACAAGATAGCTTTCCATTTATTTGTAACGTTTTAAAATTTTAGTGGTGTTTTGTAGTTTTCAGTGTATAAGTCTTTAAACTTCTTGGTTAAGCTTATTCCTAACTATTTAATAAATAGGATTTTCTTAGTTTCCTTTTCAGATTGATCACTGTTAATGTCTAGAAATACAACTCATTTTTGGTTATTTTGTATCCTATAACTTTGCTGAGTTTATGTATTCTATCAGTTTTTCTTGGAAATCCTTATGGCTTTCCTCATGTAAGATCAAATCATTTGCAAATTCAGATTTTTCCTCTTCCTTTCAAGTTTGTATTCCTTTTCTTGTTTTTCTTGTCCAATTCCTTTGATTAGAACTTCAGTTCTTTGTTGAATAGCCTTGGAAGGAGTGGACATCCTTGACCTCTTCTTGATCTTAAGAGGAAAAGTTTTTAGTCTTTCCTCGCTGCTTGTGATGTTAGCTGTAAGCCTTTAATATATGGTTTAATTTATTATGTTGAGGTAGTTTATTTGTTCTGTTTTTTTTTTCTTTTTTTTTAAGATTTTATTTATTTGACAGAGATCACAAGTAGACAGGCAGGCAGAGAGAGGGGGGGAAGCAGGCTCCCCACTGAGCAGAGAGCCCGATGTGGGGCTCAATCCCAGGACCCTGGGATCATGACCTGAGCTGAAGGCAGATGCTTAACCCACTGAGCCACCCAGGTGCCCCTATTTGTTCTTTTTTTAAGTCATGGAAGTGTACTGAATTTTGTCAGATGCTGTATCTGCATTGAGATGATCAAGTCTTCTCTCCTTCATTTTGTTAATATGGTATATTACATTGATTTTTCATATGTCAAACCATCCTTGCATTCCTGTATTAATTTCACTTGGTCATAGTGTATGATCCTTTTAATGTATTGAATTTGGTTTTAGATTATTTTGTTTGGAATTTCTGAGTCAATATTCATCAAGAAACTTGGTTTGTGATTTTCTTGTGTCTTTAGTTTTGGTTTCAGGGTAATGTTGATCTCAGAATGAGTTTGAAAGTATTTCCTCCTCTTAGATTCTTTGGAAGACTGAGGATTGGTGTTATTCTTTAAATGTCTGGTAGAATTTAATAGTTAAGGCATCTAGTTTTGGGCTGTTCTTTGTTGGGAGGTTTTTGAATACTGCTTCAATTTCTTCACTAGTTATAGGTCTGTTAAGATTTTTTAAAATTTCTTCATGATTTAGTCTTGATATGTTGTACAATTCTAGGAGTTTATCCTTATTTTCTTGGTTATCCACTTTGTTGGCCTATATTTATTCATAGAATTCTCTTTAAATCCTTTTTATTTTTGTGACATCAGTTGTAATATCTCCTATTTCATTTATAATTTTTGCTATAAATCTCATTCTAGCTAATGGTTTATCCATTTTGTTGCTCTTTTCAGTACGCTGACTCTTTTCACTGATTTTTTCCCTTTTAACTGTTTCATTATTTCTGCTCTAATCTTTAGTATTTCCATCCTTCTGCTAACCTTGAGTTTATTTTACTCTTTTCTAGTTCCTTGAGATGTTAGGTTAGTTTGTTGATTTCAGATCTTCCTTCTTTAAATGTAAGGTCTTACTGCTATAAATTTTCCTTTGTACTGCTTTTGCTGCACCCCATAAGTTTTGGTATGCTGTGTCTTCATTTTCATTTGTCTCTAAATATTTTCTAATTTTCTTAGTGATTTCTTTTTGACCCACTAGTTATTTAAGAGTACACTGCTGAGTTTCCACATATTTATAGATTTTCCTGATTTCCTTCAGTTAATTGCTAGTTTCGTTCCCTTGTGTTGGAAAAGGTAGTCTGTATGATTTCAATCTTTTTAAATTTGTTAATATTTATTTTGTGGCCTAACATGTGGTCTGTCTTGGAGAATGTTCTGGGTATTCTTCAGGAGAATGTATATTCCGCTGTTACTGATTGTGGAATGTTCTGTACTATGTCCATTTTTGTATAATTGGTCTATAGGGTTGTTCACATCCTCTGTTTCCTTATTGAACTGTGTGGTGGTTCTATCCATATCTGAAAGTGAGGTATTGTTTCTTACTACTATTGTATTGCTGTCTCTTTCTCCCATTAGTCATGTTTGCTTCATATATTTGGTGCTCTAATGTTAGGTTCCATATATATTTATAATTGCTGTGTCTTACTAGTGAATTGACCCTCTATTATTATAGTGTCCTTGTCTCTTGTGACAGTTTTTATCTTAAATTCCATTATGTCAGATATAATTATGGCCACCTCTGCTATCTTTAGACTCCCATTGGCATAGAATTATCTTTTTCCATCTCTCACTTCTACCCTATATATGTCCTTAGATTTAAAATGATTGTCTTTTTGGACAACATATAGTTGATTTTGGTTTAAAGAAAAAAAAAAACCCATTCAGCCAATCTATCTTTAATTGGTGCAGTTAGTGCATTTACATTTAAAGTAATTACTGATGGAGAAGGACTTACTATTGCCATTTTCCTGTCTTATAGTTTTTTTGTGTGTCTCTTTCCCTCTCTTGGTGTCTTCATTTGTATTTTGTTGGCCTTCTGTAGGAGTAGTGACACGTTTTAATTTCTCATTTCCCTTTGTGTCTACTTTATCAATATTTCCTTTGGGATTATCATTGCAATCACACAAAACACCTTAGTTATGTAATCTGTTCTAAACTGTTAACTTCAATCATGTATAAAAACCACTCCAAATCTGTCTTCTCCCATTTTGTTGATTACACAGGTTGCTTTTATATTGCATATTATCCATTAACATTGATTTTATAATTACTTCTTACACTTTAAAAAAATTCTACATCAGATTTTTATGTGACTTATTCACTGAAATTTCACTATCATAGGATTCTATATTTGTATATTTGCTTTTTACAAGGCAATTTTTTATTTTCATGTGGTTTTGTGTTGCTTTTTATTATTTTGCTTCATCTTGTAGGACTCTACAGCATTTCTTGTAAGGCAGGTCTAGTGGTGATGAGTTTTGTTTTAATCTGGCAAAATCTTAATTTCTCCGTTTTTGGAAGAAAATCTTTTTTGCTGGGTAGATGGTTGGCAGTTGTTTTCATTCAGTACTTCAAATATATTCTCTCACTCCCTTCTAGCCTGCAAGGTTTCTTCTAAGAAATCTGATGATCTAAAAGTTATTACTTTATATGTGACAAGTCACGTTTTTCTTTCTACTTTCAAAATTCTTTATCTGTGACTTTTGACAGTTTGATTATGATGTGTTTTGGTGTAGGCCTCTCCAGACTTATCCTTAGTGGAATTGAGATTCTTGAATTTGTAAGGTCATTTCTGATCCCAGATTTGGGAAGTTTTTGGCCAGTTCTTCAAATAGGTCCCCTGTCCCTTTCCCTCCCTTCTCATAGGATACCAGTAATGCACATTTTGTTCTGCTTGATATGTCCCAAATGTTCCTTAGGCTGTCTTCATTTTTCTTCATTCCTTTTTTATTTTTGCCCCTCCACCTTGGTAATTTCCAAAGGCCTGTCTTCAAGTTCACTGATTCTTCTGCTTGGTCAAATCTCCTATGGAAACCCTCTATGAGATTTTCAATTTATTTATTGTCTTCTTGAGTTCCAGGATTTCTGTTTGGTTCTTCATAGTTTCTCTTTGTTGATATTTTTTTCATGCATCCTTTTCCTGATTTTGTCTTTCTTTCCTCTTTTTAATTCATTGAAGGTCCTTCTGACAATACTTTTTAATTCTTTGCAACTTATGTCTCTCTTTAGGTTCGGTTCCTGGAGATTTAATTTGTTCTTTTTAATGTGTTCTGTTTCCCTGCTTCTTTGTGTATCTTATCTGTTTTGAGGATTTTGGCATTTGAAGAATCAACCAACTCTCCTAGATTTTACAGTCTAGTTTCTAACACAGGACTTTCTCCCCACCTGCAGATATGGAAACTTCTCAAGCCCCTCTGGGTATGCATCCTTCTGGGCTTGTTTGTGTGATCACCTATTTTAAGAGTTTTGTCATTTTCTACTCAAGGTGCTCCCCCTGTTTATGTGTACAATATTATAGCTGCTCATGGTAGAATAGATTGTGATACTGGAGCTCTACCTAGTGTGTGCCTATAGTACTGCAGACTCTAGTGCGTGGTTTATTTTTTTCCAGAGGTCCCTGACCTGGCTTCCCATTCCTGTCAGTACTTGGACACATGAAGACAAACTGTTCCCTTGAGCAGCCCCTTCCAAAATTCTGACACTGGACATACATTCTACACCTTCCCCTTCTCAGGTAGAAGAGTTAGGGGTTTCTTCCCAAATAGATGTTAGGAAAGAGTGACTCTGCCCTGAGGAAGTGGATAGTGTCATGAATTTTCTTACTGGACTTTGATGCTGTTGGCCTCACCCATGTCTGGGGTACAGAAACCTTTGAACTGTTTTTTTAGATTCCTCACAGAGACATTTGGTCTGTTAGTGTTAGGTCTCCATGGCTGCATGCAGATCTAGGGCTTCCTGTTCTGTCATTTTGCTGACATCACTACTTTCCTTTGCTTTTGAAGGATAATTTTGTAGGGTATAGAGTTCTAGGTTGGTGGGGTTTTTTCCTTCAAGGCTTTAAACAGTCACTCCACTCTCTCTTTGTCTCATGGTTTCTGAGGAGAGTCAGGTATAATTCTTATCTTTGTTTCTGTACATTCCTTTCCCCTGCCCTCCCTGCCCTGCTGCCCTGGTTTCTTTCAAAATCTTTTATTTTTTTTTTGTATCTTTGATTTTTTGCAGTTTTCATATCCTATCGTATGCCTAGGTGGTTTTTGTTTTGTTTTTAGACTTTGTCCTGCTTGGTATTCTCTGATATTCCTGGACTTTTGTTGTCTTAGATTAACATGGGTGAAATTCTCAGTCATTGCTTCAAATACTGCTTCTGTTCTTTTCTCACTTTCTCTCCTCATAATTCCCATTATGGATCTATTATACCTTTTTAAGTCATCCTGCAGTTCTTGGGTATTTTGTTCTTGTGTTTTGGTTGTTTTGTTTTGATTTTTTCCTTTGCTTTTCAATTTTGGAGTTTTCTATGGCTGCAACAAGCTCAGAGATTCCATCCTCAGCTTTGTCCAGTCTACTAACCAGCCTATCAAGGTCATTCTTCTGTTAGTGTTTTTTGATCACTAGCATTTCTTTTTAGCTCTTCCTTAGAATTTCCATATTTCTGCTCACATTATCCATCTGTTCTTTCATGTCATCTATTTTATTAGAGCCCTTAGCATGTTTATCACAGTTGTCTTAAATTCATGGTCTGATAGTTCCAACATCCCTGTCATGTCTGAGTTTGGTTCTGATGCTTGCTCTGTCTCTTCAGACTGTTTTTAGCCTTTTAGTGTCCTTGAAATTTTTTGTTGAAAGCCAAAAATGATGTTCAGAATGAAAGGAACTCCAGAAAGTAGGTTGGTGGTGGTGTGGTCATGAGGTGTGTGTTGGGGTGGGAGGGGGCATGGGAAATGGGAAGTATTCTGTAGTCCTGTGATTATGTCTGTCTTTTAGTGAGTCTGTGGCTTTGGGCTGTGAACTTCACAAATGCTTTTCTCTTTTTCCCCAGACTTTGTTGGGACCTGATGGCTGTAGAGGTTGGAGTTGGGTCTTTGCCTTTGGCCATGTCAGATTGTGATAAAGATCCCAGTAGGTTCCAGTCTGGTTTGATAGTTTTTCTTGAGGGTAGGCTTGTGAAGAACAGTATGCTCTGGCAGATTTCAGAATTGCTACTTTTCCGCTCACCTGTCAGAAGTCCAAGGGGATTATTTTCCGTATCCCCTCTGAGAACCTGGTAGAGCGCCACAAGGTAAAACTAACAAAATTTTCAAGTTCCTCTGGATTTTTAAACTCTCAGACTTGTACACACTGAGCCTCTGCCAATTCATCAGTTATAGTTCAGGTTTTCCTGCCCCAGTGTTTGCTCAGGGGGTTTCTGCTGTGAAAAGTTGTGATCCATCTACCTGTCTATATCTCCCATTTTGGGGGCAGCAGTTTGCCCAGTGAGTTCACTTCTCTGACAGATGTAAGGATTGTTTATTTTTGTTTGCTCAGCTTTTTACTTGTGAGAACAGAGTGATAACTTCTAAGGTCATTCCATGCTGGACCAGAAAACTTCCCCTAGAGTTTTCTTTCTCTCAGACTTGCCCACACTGAGCCTCATCAATTATATTTTATGTTCTCCTGTCTTAATATGTGTTCCCACAGGTTGTTTCCCTCCTAGTCTTCTCCTCTAATAAGTTGTGATTCTCTGTATCTGCCATTCTGACTGTCTAGTTTTAGGGGCAGTGTTTTCTCTGTGACCTCAATCTTACAGATCTAAGAAGAGTTGTTGATTTTCAGTCTGTTCAGTTTTTTTTCCTTGTGGTGAGCACAGGAGTGACAATTTCCAAGCTTCTTACAAGCTGGAAAGCCCTTCCTCCTGCTCTTTTGATTTCTTCTACTTCTACTTCACACCTTGGTTATATGTGTCTGTTTCTCTGGATCAGATTTACCCAGAAGTGAAACTGCTAAGGCATAGATATGTATGTCATCAAATTTAACACATAGTGCCAAACTCCAAGGCAAATACCAATTTACCATCCTATGAGTTATATGAGAATTGCTGTTATTTTACACATTTCCAGATCAGTCCAGTATCCTTAGAAAGTTTTAGGGCTGATCAGATCCACCAATCTTACATAAGGTCTGTTTTTTGTATTTTAGTAGCAACAAAATTATTTGTTAACATTACTGATTTATACAGTTTGCTTTTTTAAAATGCTTTAAAAAATACTCTCCTTATATAGTTAATTCCATATTTAAATATCTATTCATGCATTTAATATATACTAGGCACCTACTGTACTCTAGGCCTATGGTTCTCCCTAAACATTAGGGATGCAATAATGAATATAAATCAAGAAGGAATGGTCATATTTCAGTTTCTTATAAAATTTAGATCCCAAACTGGGTTTTTTAAAATACTGAATAGAGATAGTTTAGAAAACATTTTGATCTAATGCATCTTTTTGTGACTTCCTAATACATAAAATTAGGCCTCTCATTTTTAAATTATTAGCCTGCATCTTGAAGATATTTTCTTTGCATAGGTTGTAATATTTTCACATTCATACCTAGCAAGGACTTACTTAGTAGGAACTCAAATATTCGCCCAAAATTATCATTAAATCACAAGCCATTTACACTCAGTTAAACTAGCCCTAAAATTACAAAACTTACAGCAGCTGTCAGAGTGCCAGCCTTTGCTAATGGGCCCTGTTTCAGCCATTGACATGAAGTAGTTATTGATTTGCACAAATGGCTACACAGTGTAAAACATTGTTCTTAGCATACCTGTGATTCCACTATAAACCAAATTAAGAACAATTTAGAACCAATGAGTAAATGGATTAATTTCCTCTTAGAAGTGGCAGACTAAACACATTTTGATACTCATTGTGAAAAAGTCTTACTTTTTTTGCTGTAATTATGAAAGGGATAATATCAGAATTGTTCCTGTATGAACACAGAATTGGAAACCATTTTTTTTTTTTAAGTTCTTTTGCCAAACATCTTAATTTCTTTTTTCCCCACCCTGGTCCGGATGCTTGGGGCTACACAGTCTGAGAGTATGAAGGGCTGTCAGGTTCTCCACTGTGAAAGGAAAATGATGAAAACAGATTTTTTTTTTTAATGCCTTTCAAGTTATAGACTGAAGTGATAAGCCAGTTTATCAAAAAGAAATCCCACCCACTTTTTCTTACTTGTGGGAAATTACCTTACCTAAAATTCTAAATCCAGGCTGCAGTATAAAATTGTACAGATTGTACACTGCACAGCTTTAGGAGGTTATTGTTCATTCTTTGTCATCACATTTTTATTATTTGTGGTAACAAAATTATTTTTTGTCAGATAGCAATAATGTGCCTTGAGGTAGTATTGCTTTTTTCCTAATTTGCATAAAGGTGCCACTGAGCCAGGAGAATTTCTGGTCTGAACATAGAATGATTGACGTAGCACTATAACCATCTTAAGAAACAATCTGTGCAATCACCCAAATTCAGAATGCAGATAAATTTACAGGAAAATTATCCAGCTTATTTAACAAATAAGGTACACAAAGGGAGTAGAATATTTTTAGATTAAAAGAGACAAGTTACCAGCTAAATGCAATGTTTGGACCCTGCTTAGATTTTGGTTTGAAAAATTATCTGTAAAAAGACTGTTTTGAGACAACTGAGGAAACAGTGTGCCTTGGGTATTGGATGATGCATAAACAATGGATCTTGGAATGCTGAAAAAATAGTTTAAATTGAAAAAAATCCATTATTCCCCCCCCAAAGAAAGATAAAAAGAGACAATACTGTTCATTTTGTTAGATATGATAATAGTATTGTGATTATGTTCTTTTAATGTCCTTGTCTTTTAGAGATATATAAACGTATGCGTTGGTAAAATATTATACCTCTCAATATTTGCTTTAAAATACTTAAGAAAGCAGAAGGTGAATCTAACAATAGATTGAAACTCGGTAATGGTATATGAGGTGGTCTGTTACTTTGTTTATATTTGAAAACTTCTCTAAAAGAGTAAAGAAAGGAACGATGTATTCTTTTTTTTTTTTTTTAAAGATTTTATTTATTTATTTGATGGACAGAGATCACAAGTAGGCAGAGAAGCAGACAGATAGAGGTGGAAGCAGGCTCCCTGCAGAGCACAGAGCCCGATGTGGGGCTTGATCCCAGGACACTAGGACCATGACCTGAGCCGAAGGCAGAGGCTTTAACCCACTGAGCCACCCAGGTGCCCCAGGAACGATGTATTCTTACTGGATTTTATGTCTAAAGGGAAATCCAGTAGAGGGGCGCTTGGATGGCTTAGTCAGTTAGGTGTCTCACTCTTTTTTTTTTTTTTTCTTCAAAGACTTTATTTATTTATTTGAGAGAGAGAGAGAGAGAGAGAGATCACAAGTAGGCAGAGAGGCAGGCAGAGAGAGGGGGAAGCAGGCTCACCGCCAAGCAGAGAGCCCAATGCGGGGCTCGATCCCAGGACCCTGAGATCATGACCTGAGCCGAAGGCAGAGGCCTTAACCCACTGAGCCACCCAGGTGCCCCTAGGTGTCTCGCTCTTGATCACAGCTCAGGTTTTGATCTCAGAGCTTTGAGTTTGAGCCCCATTTTGGGCTCTGCGCTGGGTGTCAGACTACTTTTAAGAAAAAGAGAGGCGTGGAAATCCAGTAGAAATCAGTGAAGAATGTACATTATATTACTTCTTCTCCTTGTAGGAATCAATCCATTTTAGGAATTACAGAAAGCCCCAAAATTCCACTGGAATCACAAGTCATTTTCTTTCCTATAGGTGGTTCCCGAGTTTTTTTCTAGCACAGATTAATTTATGCAATTCGTATCATACCTATAGTAACTAGAGGGGTAGGAGTATGTAACTAGTTCTTCTGAATCCCATAGCAATGTGGAACTTAGCAGTTAATTTTTAGGAGATCAGCAAAATAGTGTGGTGGAAATAATACAAGATCTTGAACCTAGAGACTTGGTTTTATTCATGATTAGATGTATGACCTTGACACTTAACCTCCCCCTCTGATACCACCTGCCCTAATAAGTGCCTAATATGTTGGAAGAAAATAATGCAAAATCTTGACTTTTCAAGTACAAAGTATCATAGACCGGAACTAAGTAAGGCTAGTCTCATGTTAACCATAGAATCTCTGAAATCTCATAGGCCAGGTTATATATTCAGACATATATATATATATATGTATATGACATATATATATATATCTTCTGAAGAAAAAGAAATGTGTAGTTGTTATGTGACAGTGTCTGCTTTGTGTCTTACTGGATGGTTATTCCTCCCAATTATTCAGAATCAGTTGTTTTCTAACTGCAAATCACATCTGTTTCGTGCTCTGTGTTATGGGAAATGTTTTTACATATATTGCCTCATTTGGCTTCTTTATCCATGACTTATTTTATGACTTTTATTTAAAGATTTTTTTAAACATCTTTAATATTTTTATTTAAAAATGTGTTTCCCACCACATTTTCATAGGCTGATCGTCCTGTGTGACTTTAGTCATTGAACTCGTTGAGTCATTAACTGGTTCCATGTTGGCCACAATCGGAAAGAAGCAATGAAACATTCACAAAATTAGGTTACAGTTTCTACCCTTGCAGGGGTAATAAAGGTACAGCATAGTCCAGAGATTCTCAATGTTTCTCTGCTTTCTGCTTCCATACACTTTACATATGCAACTCACTGCCATCAGTAACTTCTCTTATACACATGTTTCTCCCTCCTGGCTGGTTGTAGGTTGAGGAGGCAGGCACTTGGGAGCTCTGCTCATAATCAGTCATCACTACTTTTAGTCTCCTCCTCCTGTAAAATAGGAATCTCTTTGCTGCCATATGTTTGGTTCACTGCTTATAATAATGACGAACATTTGAGAGCTTTCTATGTGCTAGGCACAGATCTGTGGGGTTTTTATCAGATTATTTTCTCCTTAGTTCTTGCCTCTTCCTAGCGAGCTGTTTCCTGATGACCTCAAAGCTTTTATGTCCCACCCAGACCTTTCTCTTAAGCTTCAGTCCAGTCCCATATCTCCAATTAATCAAAAGACCTTTCTGCCTGGATAACCTATACAGTCTTTAAATGTAACATGTCCAAAACTGTTTTTCCTACTTCATTAGCATATATTTGACCAGCCACTGTGTTTGGTGTTGGCAGTCAGAGCTCCTTGTCCATAATTAAATACAGCAAGAATACCTCTACAGTTTATTCTGAAAATCACTTACATGTAAGAATAAAATCAAACGGGCACCTGGGTGGCTCAGTCTGGTAAGCATCTGATTTTTTATTTCAGCTCAGGTCATGATCTCAGGGTTGTGAGATAGAGCCCCATGTTGGGCTTGTGGAGCGTGCTAAGATTCTCTGTCTCCCCCCTTTTGCCTTCCCCACCCCGCCTCCCAAACCAAACTTAGTACTTTAGAATAAGGTCCTTATGGTCTGAGCCCAGCTTATATCCCTAGCCTCATCCTGGTTCTCTTCCTTGCATCTTAAATTCTAGCCAGATGAGCTACTTCCTGTGCCACCCATATATACCTCTGTATAGTTTTTTTGGTCTTTCCCTGCTTTGTTTACCTCTGAGTCCCCATTCTTCCTTTAGGATCTGCTTTAGTACAGTTCATGGTGTCTAGCAGGCACTTACTCTGTATTTGCCAAGTATATATCAGTGTCTATCTGTTATTGTAATGGACATTTTAGAAAACTTATGGATCACAAGTGTGACCCCCATTCTCAAAGAATTTCTAATGCAATGGAAACAGGGCAAATGCAATTTACTTTTATACATATTAAAATATATATTAATATATATTCTTATGTATATTATTTACTTTTATAATATATATTATACATAATATTTATATATATATATATATATATATATATATATACAGTAAATAATACTTACATGGAAAGTATGGCTTTCCATCACAATACAGTTTTTTTTAAAAGATTTTATTAATTTATTTTTGAGAGAGCAAGCAAGCGAGCATGAGTTGGGTTGGGGAGGCAGAAGGAGAAGCAGATTTCCTGCTGGGCAGGGAGCCCTATGTGGGACTTGATCCCAGGACCCTGAGATCATGACCTGAGCCAAAGGCAGAGGCTTAATAAACTGAGTCACCCAGGAGCCCACAACACAACACTTCTTATATTACAATAAAATGTATGGTCCAGTGAGGAAAAGTTGATATTCTTGTCTTTTCAGAGACAGTACATCTGACACACCACAGTCTCAATGAGCTGCACATGTTGTTCAGGCTCTAATTAGTCTTTAGCAGTAGCCATGCATTATTTTAGGATAAAATACACTCACAAAATACTAACCATTTCTTCAATATTTAGAATTAACTTACCCATTCTTAGTTTAAAAAAGAAATTACCAGTTTGTAAATCTGCTTCCAGTCCCTCGCCTGCTCCTTTTATGTTCTGTATCCTAATAATGCCAAATGAAACACTTAGAAGTTAAGCAAACAGCCATTATTTAAAATTGCATACATCATCTTTGCATTTCACCCCCCCCTTTTATTACCTATGCCTAGTCCCCAAATCCGTTGTCTTTCAAAATGATCATTGGATCTGATCATTTCTCTTCATTCTTATTATTACCGTGTCATCCAAGCCTGTCTTGTTATTTGAACCTTGGGAGTGTCAAACAAGTCAGTCTGTGTCCAGGCTCGCCTCTACATCCCAGGCTTGGCTTCCTTCAGCACACTGATGAAGAATTGGTACGATGCTGTTTTTATACATAGTCATTCCTTTGCTTGAAAGCCTTCAGTTGATCTCTACATCCTGAGAAGTCAGATCAGAATCTTCATCTTAGTACTTACTCACAGCTTTTCATGATTTGGCTTCTCCAACCCCATCTAACCTTACTTTCCACTACTCCTTATCTCTAACCTTGCATAACTTAGATTTTGTCATGTTTATTTCTTCTTTGCAAATACTTTCAACTGTTGCTTTTCCAGTAGTATCTTTTCCTCCTTAGTTTTTCTAAATTCAGGTTATCTTTAAGGTCTGACCCTGGTGCCTAAGAACCTTTCTCCACTATCTTCTAGCATAGCAAACTCTTCCTTCTTGTAGATCTTCTGACTGTCGGTTGACAATCAGAAGGCTCTAATATTACCACTGTGCAAACATTATAATCCAGGTAGTACTTTTGTTGTCTTGAGAGTTGGCTGGTATATTCAACATTGGATTTGGACGGTAAAATCTGAGGACAGCTTTACTCCATCAGTCAGGATATACAGAATTTATCTACATTATATAAAAATGTCTAGATCTATTCATACTTAGATTTATGTGATTAGGTCTTCCAATGAGCAGCTGGAGGTAGAGATCAAGATTTTCTGGGAATAACTGGGGTGTAGTTTTTCATATATTCCTTCACTTAATACTTACTGAGCACTTTTACTATGTACCAGGCACCATTCTAGGTGCTAAGGAAACTGCCATAAATTTAAAAAAAAAAAAAAAAATTCTGCCTATGTGGAGCTTAGTGAGAGCAAATGGACAAATAAGAAGTCAAGTCACATAGCAGTTATGTGCAATAAAGAAAAACAAATGATGAGTGATGGGAGAGGGGATGGAATACTATTAGAAAAGACAGGAAAGACTTCTCTGAGAAGGAAACTGAACAGAGAATAAACTGGGGGAGGGGCAAAAGGAAGGAGAGAACATTGCAGAGGAATAGCAACTACAGAGGCCTTGAGGCAGCGGTGTGTTTGATATACTCAGGGAACAGGAAAGAGCATGTGGCCAGCACAGTAGGATGTAGAGGGAGAGTGGTTAGAGAGGAGAGGGTTAGAGCATGCTGTGGCAAGGACTTGTGATTTTATTGCGTGATGGTGTAACTTGGGTGGCTTTTTTTTTTTTAATTTTTTATTTATTTGACAGGGAGAGAGATCACAAGTAGGCAGAGAGGCAGGCAGAGAGAGGGAGGGGAAGAAGCAGGCTCCCCACGGAGCAGAGAGCCCGACGCGGGGCTTGATCCCAGGACCCTGGGATCATGACCTGAGCCGAAGGCAGAGCTTAACCCACTGAGCCACCCAGGCGCCCCTTTGGCTGGCTTTTGAGCATAAGAACGACAAGCTCAAATTACCGTGGAAAAGGATCCCTCATGCTGGTGAATAGAGAACAGACTAGGGGTGGAAAGTGAAGCGGTCAGAGTCCATGTGGTATGTTCCAGGTGAGAGGTAGAGGCTTCCTTGTTAAGCGTCCAGCACGAGCGAACAGGGGCTTTGTGGGATCTGTTATTCAGCATGTATTTATTGGGAGCCCACTCTATACCAACCACTGTACCAAGCTCTAGGGATATGTCGGTGAGTAAAAGACAGTTCAGCTCTTCATAAGGCTAAGAATCTATAACCAGTGCTAGTTGTATTTTGTTCTGTGTTGAACTATTTCAAGGGAAAATTAGTCTGATTTTACTCTTCAGAAAATCAGAATAGGGAATGTTTTTCAAGTTTCTCGAAAGGAGCACTTTACATATGGCCACAAAGCAGTAATATAATGAGGTTCCAAGTTGGGTAGGAGTTATGTTGTGACTATGGCTTCTGAGAAATCAGTACATTCCTGAGTTACCTAAAGGTGAGGTATCTTATTATTTCATGTCCAGAAACAGATCCCAAGGTCTGCAATGTAGCTCTGAGGTGGACTCAAGGGGATTGAGAGGGTTGGTTTGTATCCAGTACTCTTGACCTTTATCATTTGCCTGTAGCTGTTTACTAGAGAGAACCATGCCTTCAGTCCACTAACTTCTAACGAAAGAAGTCAGTGTAATTTATGCCAAATGAGTTAATTGGGATTAAACTGGATTGGGATGGGTACTGTACCCAATAAAAGTTTGATAATTTTCCATCTTATATCTTGTGAGCATGTATCACATCTGTTCTGTTAAAAAAAAGGGGGGGGGGCAAACCAAGCAAACATCATATACATGATCTCATTTAGTTCTCATAGCAGCACAATTAAGAAAAGTACTATCATGACCATTTATAGATAAAGAAAACGAGACTCAGAAAGATTAAGTAGATTACCTAAGGGTGCATAAGTGGGTACACATAAGTGACAGGGCTACAATGCAAATTCTTGACTTCAAACACTATACTTACAAATACTACCTATCCTATCTTTCCTCTTCAGTCACTACCATTTCAAAATAAATTGCCTCGGGACTTTACTCCTTCCCATTCCTCTCTTCTAGTCCTCTCCCCACCCCTGCACTTACCCTTCTCCTCAATTTACTATGTCAAAGAATATATATGAGATAAAACTAATTTCCTAAAGTTTCAGGTCTACTGAAATAGGAGACTACTCATTTCATCATATTCTATCTTAACAAGATAAATTTTGTAACTTGTCTTTTCCTTTGCCTACACTAATATTGGGATCTTAGTGTTTTCTTACCAGTTACATGCACTTTTTAGAAGGAAATTTTATGTATGATTTTTTTTTTATAGTCACTTTTGCTGCATTGAGAGTTCTAATTAAATACTAGCCCCATCTAGTCAACAAGCGTAAGTATCTAGAAGTAATTTGGCTACATGCAAAAATAACGTAGGACCAGTGCATCTTCCACCTTATACCCCAAGGGTACCTGAGGCTGCTCAAGTTTTTTGTTTGATTTCTTTTATATGAGGGGAAAGAAAAATAATTACTGGATTAGAACACACAAGTATTTAAGGACATACATAAATGTGAGTTTGTTGAAGTTGGCTCTCAGGGGTGTTGTACATCCTGATTTCCTAGGGGCCTGAAAAGAAATAATGAAAAAAGAGTAACAAAACCTTTTTAGTAGTAAAAGTACCAAAGTATTTTAAGTACTTGAGGTCTGGCACAATATTTATCATTATAAAATCCCTTTAACTTGGCTTTTTAAATTTCAGGGTAATGACATCTTTTAATCCACTTGCTCCTCTATTCACAAAGATCTAAGGTCTAACAGTCTTTTACTTGCCTAATGCAATCAGGTTAGAACCAATAAAAACTAACACAGGGAAACCTTAGGTTTAAAAAGAAAATCACAGGACACCTGGGTGGCTCAGTGGGTTAAAGCCTCTGCCTTTGGCTCAGGTCATGATCCCAGGGTCCTTAGATCGAGCCCCGCATCGGGCTCTCTGCTCAGCAGGGAGCTTGCTTCCACCTCTCTCTCTGCCTGCCTCTCTGCCTACTTGTGATCTCTGCCTGTCAAATAAATAAATAAAGTCTTAAAAAAAGAAAAGAAAATCACTCCAAGTGGAACTTGGCCAATGCTTGGATTTGGATTCTAAGCTTGTTCTATGGATTTATTTATGGCCTCTAAGGCAATCCTTTTTTATTCTTATTCTCAATTAGTGAAGTAATTCATGAATACATTTCCAGAAACAAAGTTGACAACATACTGCTCTTTTCTTCAGTGGAATCATTTGTTTCCTTGTTCTGCATGCACTGTCGTTTCATCATCTGAATACACAAGAAATATCTGACCTTTAATTAAACTTCTAGAATGTAGCTGCTATTTTTTAGCATCCTAGAAGGGGTTGTAAAAATATGAAACCATGGGAGAGAGAAATAAACTTTGTTCCTTCTCCAAATGTGGCAGTCTGAAGGAAGAAAGTGCTCTGGCTTATGAACTAGAAACACTTTAATTTCTAATAAGTGGCAGCTTAAGAGTATTTCTTAACCTCTTATTCTTTTTACATTGTGAATCAAAGCAGATTATTTAAATGTTAAATTCTAAGTAGATGTGCTAGAACACAGTACAGGCATAATGGTTAAGACCGTGGATGGACTCTGGAGTCGGACAGACCTAGGCTGGACATTTGGAGCCCCGTTTACTGGCTATGTGACCTTGTGCAAATATGCACATTTGTTGTAACACCTCAACAGATGGGAGCAATTAGTATTACAAAAATAAACCCTTACATAATAAAAATTAGTATTATTAAAATTCACTCATTAGACATTTATAGATGAAAAAAGATTATCAAAATCATGAAGCAGCTTAAAAATATGTAGCTTTATAAATACTACACTTGAAGTTTCTAATAGCCCTGTTTGACCTAGTTGTACTTTTTGCCTTAAAATGTTTTAGCTCTCATGAGATTTGACATCTAAAGAAAAAAGAGGCCTATTTGTTATGCATATTCTAGTTTATGCTAATGGTTTTTAACAAAGTTTACGCATATATGTTAGAAAAAATTTCCAGTTTAATTACTGCAATTTCCTCCTGGTTGTAAACACTATGGATGATTGAAAACATGTAGAACACTTCTGTGGGTACTCACCACTCCAGTGAGTCACAGCACCAAACCATGAAAGTCTTAAGAGAACTTTCATAGGCTTTAGAATGTAGTAGAAATATTAACTTATGGGAAGTTACAGTATTTTGGAAATACTTGCCAACAAACAAAAAGAATTTGGCATTTGGAAGTTTTCCATAGGCCTAGTCTGTAGTCAGACCCACAGAAACCAGCACGTTGAGGCACTGGGACAAGCAGGAAACAGGTCAGTCAACCCTTGCACGGTTTACAGTGCTCTGCATACACAGTCACCTTCGATCTTCTTATTGAATTGATCTTCACTTGGCAGCTCTTTCAGAAGTGTTTGTGCTGATTAATACTTAAGTGATTTAAATACTGACTTAGCAATTTCTAGCACATATAAAATAATAGTGTTTTTAGTTTTCTTGCTTCTGAAGCAGCCAACTGCCTTATAGAGCTCATTACTCATTACTGCCCTAAAAAATAGCTCTTCGGGGCGCCTGGGTGGCTCAGTGGGTTAGAGCCTCTGCCTTCGGCTCAGGTCATGGTCTCCGGGTCCTGGGATCGAGCCCCGCATCAGGCTCCCTGCTCGGTGGGGAGCCTGCTTCCCTTCCTCTCTCTCTGCCTACTTGTGATCTGTCAAATAAATAAATAAAATCTTAAAAAAAAAAATAGCTCTTCAATTGAAGTTTCCTGAGTCATTCGGTTAATGTATTTCTCCAAGTCTGTAATCATAAAGACTGGTTACTATATACCATGTTTCTTAGCAGATGAAAAAGCCTTCTGTTTTCACTTAACATTCCTTCTACTAAGCATTTAAGGCTGTCTCTGTGGGAGCTGTCTCCCCTGCAGTATGTGAAGGAGCCAGATCCCAGAGTTGTAAATGAGGGGGAAAAATGGGGTTTCATATTTGAAAATTTAAGTTACCAGGCACTTTTATTTTATAGCTTAATCACGGAGACTTTCCAAGATAGGCCTAAAAAGCAGAAGATATTATTTTAGAGATTGGAAAAAAAACAACAGCACATTTAAAGCAGAAGATGTAAAAGTAGAGCAATACTTTTCTTAAATTATTTCTTTAATTCAGCAACTGAGACATGCTTTAATTTTTATAACTATATTTAACTACCTTTAATGTAACCTTAATAGCAAATATTACTTCCTTTGCTCAGGGGTTAAAAATAATCAAAGAATTCCCAAGCAAATCTGGTTTTAAAAATATTTTATCCCTCTTGTATCTTGTTAAGAATTCTTGGGAACTGGTATGGAGTGGGGGAGAAAAGAAGATAAAATTAGTTTATTTGCTAGAAAGAGCTGTCATTGTTTTCTTCACTGTTGAAGTAGGAAATAAGTGGCAAGGTAATTTTTGCTTTGAAGTTCATGAATCCAATGCTAACATCTTCCCTGGGCAAATTCTTTAAAAATTCATGAAACTCTGTTTAGTTAGCCCTTGAATGTTCACTGTCTTTTACTTTGACGAAACCTATTCTAGTTGACTTTAAGCCTTAGACTATCTTGTTACTAAATTGAACAATTAAGCTCTCCATCAATTTGTATGCACTAGAGTTAGATTCCCTCAAATTAGTCATCTCTAGATTCTGCATTTCATTCTGCATTATCTAGAGATGACTTTTAAGTGGAACTGTGGTTCCACTTTTAAGAGGAACCGTGGTTCCTCTTTCTATACCTAATGTTAAGTCCAAATGTTTTTGTTATAACATAGCTAAATGCAGGTCTCCACTTAACTTCTGTATTAGCTTGTTCATGACTGAAAGGCCATTGTAGCTGAAACTTGTGTGAAGGGGGGTAAGGCTTGTGTGAGAGGAGATGGGAGGAAGATGGTCATGATAAGCTCGGATTATTCTAAGTGAGATAGGGAACCATCTAAATGAGATTGATATGATGTATTAAAAAAAAAATCACCCTGGCTGTTATGGAGGAAAAAAACCCACCACATGAGGCAAGAACAGAGAATGTGAACTACAAGCTCTTATAGTAATCCAGGCTATCAGACCAGAGTAATTGAGGAAATGAGAAAGGGACAGATTCTGGATATGTTTCACAGATAAAGTTTACAGGACTTGGTGACAGATGGAATGTAGGCCCTAAGGGAAAGTGGCATGTCCAGACCCGATCAGCTATTCGTGCTACTGCAATGATGGCCTCACATCTGTGTGATTCCTATTCTGTGCCTTTGCTGTATCTAGTGTTTAGGAGAGAAGCTAAGGAAGAACAGGTTTATAGCGGAAAAATCAAAGTTCTGTTCACTCATACAACATTCCCAGATTGATGGGACTTTAAAGTGCATTCATGAAACTTTTCTAAAACATTACTCAAGTGACCGTGCCAGAAGCCTTCTAGACAGAAGTGTGTCCATGCTGTTTCAAATAACTGACCCGAATCTCACCCTTCCGTAACTTAACACCTATGCAAAGTCGTTGCTTGACAAAGCCTGGAGAGGTTTTATATCAAGGTTTCTCAACTTCTGTACCATTGGCGTTTTAGATGGGGTAATTCTCTGAGGGGCTGTCCAGAGCACTGGACTATGTTTAGCAGCATCCCTGGCCTACTAGATGCCAACAGTACCATCTCCCAGTTGTGAAAACCAAAAATGTCTCCAGGTATCACCAAATGTCCCGGAGGGGGTGGGGGGTGGCGGCACAGAAATCTTCCCCAGTTAAGAACCACTAGTTTATAGAAATGGTGCTGACAAAAACAAAACAAATGTTTACTGCCACTTATAAACCCTTTTATGCTACTGGAACCAATGCACAAATTGGTTATTTAAAAAATCTGCTCAAGTTGTAAACCATAAAGATAAATGCCTTAAATTTACCTTTAAGTGCTCAATAGTTATTTGATGTTGGACCATGATCCTGAGTATGAATCCACTGACTGGAATTCCAAGTTGTTATGGTACATGATGCATTTCCTACCATTTTTAGCTTTAGGCATTTTTAAATGGGACAAGAATTGGATTCTGCTTTCATTCTTGCTTTTATTGATAACATAAATTTGTTCAATCTCACCTGTACTTCACTTATTCTCATTTTGGCTGGAGAGGGGCTGGGGGAACAACTAGCTTTTATTAATAAGTGTTCTTTCTTAACAGTCAACCTAGCTATCAAATAAAACCAGTCTTTTACACTCACAGATCAAGGACTGCTGAATATTTAATTAAATTACATAATTACCCTGTGTAATACAAACAGATTCGGTGACCATTGCCACTGACTCTTTGTAAGCGTACAGTTCCTCTGATGTGACAGCAGCACGTGGGGATGTCAGAGTGCAGCCTCCTCTCCCAGCCTTCAGTGCACCGTGTCTTAAGTCAGTATTCCTTTCCAGCCAGTTTGCACCAAACACTATGTATTCAACTTGTGTTATTTCTTTTAATCCACAATCCTAAAATACAGATATGTTAATATCTTTGTTTTCCCTTTGAGAATACTACACATGGAGATGTGTCTTGCAAAGCTAATAAATAAAATGATCAGGATGAAAATCCCCAACATTTTAACATATGCTTTACCATTTCATCACAAGTCCAAGGCCAGGGGGGTTAATTCTCTATAAAGCACTAAGTTCCAGTCTAGTCCACAATCACAAACTGTACCTTTGAATCTTGACCCATCATCTTGAAAAGAAAGATCAGGGACTGTGAAGCATTGAGTCCACACATTTAGGACTTTTTAGGACTAACCCCAATATTACCTGTATTAATTTCCTATTGCTGTGGTAACAAATTACTACAAACTTAGTGGCTTAGAACACCACATTTAACTTATAGCTCTGTAGGTTAGAAGTCTGACATAGGTCTCACTGGACTAAAATATCAAGATGTCATCAGGGCTGTCTTCTTTTCTGGAGGCTCTAGGGGAGAATCCACTTCCTTGACTTTTCCAGCTTCTAGAGGCCACCACAGTCTTTGGCTTTTGACTTAGCTTCCCCTCCATCTTCAAAGCCAGTCACACTGTATCTCCCTGACCAGTCATCCACAGTCACATTCCCCTCTGACTCTGAACTTTCCTGCCTCCCTCTCGTACTTTTTAGGACTCTTGTGATTATACCAGGCCCACCTAGAGAAATCAGGATAACCTTCCTACCTTAATAAAATGATGCTTAGAGTTTTCGGGCACAGCTCTGGACCGGTCTGTTCCTGTTCAGTTATATTAACTCTATCATTTTTTTCCCTGAAAAATGTGTAGCATTTTATAAGGAAATAAATCATGAGATACTTCGCTTTAAATTCGAAATCATTGGTGCCAACTGAATCAACACAAATTATACTGTAAAGGTCATTTGTAAGAAGTACTGGCTAAAAATGGCTATAGGAAGTTACTCCTTATTTTAGGTCAGTGAGATGGTCAAGTAAATGTCAGTGCACTTATACAAAATCAGTAAGTTTGGCACAAATAAGTTTTACAGGTGCAATGACAGCCTTAAAAAACATACTTAATACTGTTAGAATTTAACCTGATACTTTTAACTCCGCAGTTTAGCTTCTGTAATAGCTGTTTCCAATGATACTTTTCTCGGTAGCTGAATTTCCTTTAGATCTTATGCAGTGTGTGATGCATGTTTTGCACTTGTTTTTATTTTTAAAGATGATGCACCTGAGGACTCACAAATGGTAGTAAAATACAAGTAGAAGATCATAACATACTACTCTTTGCTCAAGATCTAAGTAATTCCAACAGGAAAGCAGTATAAAATTACTAAAAATCCAATGCTTAAAACTTAAGTTTGAATTTCCAAGAACAAAGCTAAGGACAGAGATGCAAGTGGTTTCTTTGGGAAATAATCTCCGGAACCAAGAGTGAGGGAGTGGGGAGAGTGAGACAGGGCATGAAAAAACGAAGTGTATCTTACTGAGCTGGTTATTGTGGACAGCTGGGTCTCTATTCCCCCGGGGTCTCTATCCTCGAGCCCCACTGAGGAACCGTGTGCCTCAGAACTGTCCCTTTGAGACGGCCGGGGCCTTTATCCAACAGATTACCTCCTCCATTGGTAACAATGTGTGTTTAGTGGGCACTTTTACAAAGTCATAAAATTTTAAAGTTTGATTTGTAAGAGAAATCAGTGATGACTTGATTATTAAAACTGTCCTCAAAGTCGATGTAAATGGACCAACTGTATAATTCCAGATAACTGCAGATATACTGGAGTCCTTTAGTCTTGAATAGTTTTAGATGCATATGATCAATCTCACCAAATTCCACACACAAGGTTCTAATGTAGCAGCTTCTATCTGCTATAGAATGATTTGATACTCGGTACTGTAATAACCAAATTCAAAACACTGAACAGAAAGTAATTTTCATGAAAGCTTTTTTTGGGGGACTGTTCCTGAACGTGCTATTTTAAATGACTAAAGGATGGTAAAGGGATTGTTTGGATTGAACTATCATTCTATTCATATTAGAAATCCAGACTATTTCTGACCTGCCTTCCAAGGTGTTGTTACCCTGTGTGTGGGATAGGTAATGAATTGTCCTTTGTTACCTGAGATTTTTAAGTTTTTACCTAATCTATACATTTAATGGAAAACACTGAACTGAAAGCAGTCCCAGTGGTCACTGCCACCATTGCCTCAACTTAAAAAGATGCTGCAGGACTGCCAATTCCTTTACAATTAACTACACTTGAATTCCAAAAAGAGCTATGAATTAATAAACCTTCATGATTTATAAAGGTGGTAAGTTCAACAGTAAATTAAGAAGGCAATATTAATAAACACCATTTAGTGACCATCTCTGTGCCGGGCCCTTTGTTTACTCACAAACCTGTAAAGTGTAGAGAATCTTCTTATAGATCCCAGAACTGGATGACAAAGGCTAAGTAACTTGCTAAAGCACACAGAGCTAGTAAATGTTGGAATGGAGATTTTGAAGCCTAGTAGGTCTCATCCCAAATGTTTCTCCAATAACAAAAAAAATTTGAGTATGTTCTAATGTTTCCATTTTTACTTTAAAAATTACTGAGACTTTTAAAGAAATCTAAACAGTGAAATTTTGTTGTCTTTGGCATAAAATATTTCAAAACTAGCATACGAATAGTCATGTAAAACACTTCTCCAGTTATGATTAATAAAATTCTTTTGTAAACTTAAGATAAACAAATTTGACATCCACTTTTAATTTATTTTAGGTAAAAGGTTAATTATTTAAACTTCAGGTTCCTGAACTTAAAGCAGCTCCCTGATCTGACAGAGAACAAGAAAAAGGTATCATTTACAGATAGATCAATCAAAAGACATTTAAAATAATCGACTGAGGAAGACCTTAGAGCTGGAAAGAACACTTCTGTACATCTTTTAATTAATTTTATTTACTATTGTCACAGGAGATGAGTATGATGTATGTGCCATTTGTTTGGATGAATATGAAGACGGAGACAAGCTCAGAATCCTTCCTTGTTCCCATGGTATGAATAATTACATACTGTTTTGAATTTATGTATAATTGATATGTAGGCTCAGTATTAGAGAAGGAGACAAAATAGTTATTAGCATACTGTGAGCCAGATCTTGTAGTAATCGGTGTCATTAAAGGATGGAGATATATTTATAAAAACTTACGAACTTTTCTTGTCCCTACACGATACATATAGAAGAACAGGAATAAACATGGCAAGAAGTTAAAAATGTAATATTCTCAACCACAGTATGCTATCTAAAAGACGTGTATTTTGCTTTAACAGCTTACCACTGCAAGTGTGTAGATCCCTGGCTAACTAAAACCAAAAAAACCTGTCCCGTCTGCAAGCAAAAAGTTGTTCCTTCTCAAGGCGATTCAGACTCTGACACAGACAGTAGTCAAGAAGAAAATGAAGTGTCAGAACATACCCCTCTACTTAGACCTTTGGCTTCTGTCAGCACCCAGTCATTTGGGGCTCTGTCGGAATCCCGCTCACATCAGAACATGACAGAATCTTCAGACTATGAAGAAGACGACAATGAAGATACCGACAGTAGTGATGCAGAAAACGAAATCAATGCACGTAGTGTTGTAGTCCAACTGCAGCCTAATGGTGAACGGGATTACAACATAGCAAATACTGTTTGACCTTCAGAGGGTGATTGGGTTATTTCCTAATAAATGTTTATTTAGGTACACAATTTGACTTTTTTGCTCCCTTCAGAGATTCCTGTAGAGATAACTTACTTTTTAGTATTCTACAGTTTAATCAGATTACTGAAACAGGTTTTTTTGATCTGGCATTTATCTGCAGGAGTGTACTTCATTTCACTGGTAACTAGTCATAGGCTGGTGCTCGAGCATCAAATCAACCCTTCTTCTGGAATGAAATATAGCCAAAATATTTTTAAAAATTCCTCAGTATAGCTTGCAATTAAGACCTAGATCCCAGTATGAAAATGTTTCGTGTTTTACACACAAGGTGAGTGCTGTGGCCGCCTAGCATGAGCTAAGCCAACTCCCATTTGCATAAAGTTTACCTAGAGTTATTGAGTTGGAATATATTTGTTCTGATATTTTCCTAAATTGCCATCACTCAGGAGAGGTGACAATTTAGCATTTTTCCTTATATCAGCACCACAAAGAAACTCAAAGCTCTTTCTCCTTTCTATTCCCAAGCAGTCTTCTCCTGACAGGAAGGGTCTGTACTAGTGCAGATTTCATAGGTTTCTTTTTTTCTCAAAGTTTTAAGTACTATAGTGTTATGTATGAATTTGATTCATCAACTAAAGTAAATGTCTCTGGACTTACTGAATTTCAGTATCCTTAAGGGTTTTGTGTTATGATCAAAGCAAAAAGAAAATGCTGTATAAAAATACCAAACTTCAGCAACTATTAATACTCAGATCATATACCTCTTAACAAAAAGCATCTTATGCTAATTAGCCCTGCTCAACTATGTACAGAGCAAATTAAGTATTGGATTTGAAAATAACTGCTTATGTTTAACAGAACTAATGATGTAAACAATGTATTATGAAAAGCTAAATTAAACATAACTATGTAGAAAATATAGACTTATGTATAATCAAAATGCTGAGAATTTTTATATGGCATTGTATGAAGGGAGTTTGAATGTTAATAAACACGTTTCCCACTTTAAGAACTGGCAAAATATTTGTTCTACTGTACTATTACCCAGATTAGCTTCATTTATATGCACAGTGCTGTAAGGTATAATTAAGGTAATGTAGGTCAGATAAAACCACAACCTTAGAATTTTATACAAGGTAACTGACTGCTCACAACCAATTAGGTAATCTCCCTAAAGTTAAAACTGCAGCCAAAATCCCAGCAATAATGTACATTGTGGTACCCTGCTGTAATTATGGTACATCCTTATAGTAGACCTCTATACAGCCTTTAAAGAACAAAGTATCTAGACAGAGCTATATTGACATGGGAATTTTTAGTCAACAAAAGAACATTAGAGAATAGTTAAGTACATGATATATAGTTGTCTTCTGTTATAAAAAGAGAAAAATTTATTTTTAAAAGAAATGTTAACATACTGGGGAAGTTCTACCTTCTGAAAAAAAAAATCTTATAATCCATCAAAAGAAAAAAGTTATTTCCACTTAGGAAAATAAAAGGTTGAATTCAGTATCCACTGCCTGATACAAGTTGTTCCCTCCCCCAATCTCCTTTTAAAAATCACACACAGGCCTGAGAAATAGATCATTAGTTTACTATGATAGGGAAGCAGACTCTGGAATTGGATGTCCTTACACAACCCTAACTTTTGCAAACCTGGGTGGTCATCTGTACAATTTCATTTAACCTAAGGGAGGGTATGAGGACACTCAGTACCTGCCACATAAATATATGGTAATAGCTTTTTATAGTTGTTAAATAAACACCATACCTAAAACAGTTTTTTTAAAAGGGCAAAGTTAAAGGTCACTATAACGTGTAGTAAATGTTGTATCCCCTCAGTCCTCAATCTATAAACCAGATAAAGGACATGGGTTCCTTTTAAGTATTGGGAGTTTTTCTGAGGCAAAATTACCACCCCCCCTTTTTTTAAACTCCAAACTGCTTTTAGTTGTGTAAAAAAAGTATATATATACTGGTTTGTGTGTGTGTGTGTGTGTGTGTGTGTATGTGTGTATATATATATATATATACACACACACACACATATATATATATATATGGATAGTCAGTTGAAATCTCATTTCTTCATGGTGTAACTATACAGCTTTTTAAATAGGACATTAAATAAAAATTAAAATCTAATTTTCATTAAAAAATTCTTTCCTAATTTAAAACTTTTCTGATATGAAAGTAGTCACATGGAAACTTACCCCAGAGATGAATTTTTCTTGATATTTTGCCCTCAAACACCTATGTAAAATACATGTACACATTATACACTCTATGGATTTATACTGTATGCAATATCTGTTATTTAACGTTTGTTGGTGAGCACTTTCTCATGTTATTCAAGGACGATTTTTATTCTCTGGACATACAATAATTCATTCAACCCATAACCCTCAAAGTCAAATCTCGCAGTTTCCCAAGTTTAGGTATTTTAAGTAATGTGATGTGATGTGATGCCATTCTAAGTATACAATGTATTTAGCCCCATTTCCTCAGGTTAAATTCCTAGAGCTAAGTATAAAACAGTTACCTACATACATTTTCCTAAGTGTTTTTTGTGGGTAGGGGGCCAATGGCTAGTTTCATTATTTCATTAAACACCTGTGTTATAGTTGCCCCCTACCATCTTCTACTCCCTTACCCATACCCCCAAACACACACTTTTCACTTTATAGGTTCCTTAAGGGCTTCACAAGTTTGGTCACTGCTTTCTAGTCCCTTCGATAGCTCAGCTGGTAAAGCAGAAGACTGTAGCTGACTTCTGGTCACTGGTTTCTAATCAGTTACCCTAACAGTTCTTTACAGCTAAAGCATGCATGTATATTATTACTGTAAAGTCTCAAATCATCACAACCCAAACACCAAATTTTCATTTGGCCAACCTTTTGTTTGTAACTGGGTTCTTAACAGGTCAAGAAGTTGAAGTTTTTTTTCAATTTCAAAGGTTATGTCCAACTACCAAAGTAGCCCCAAATTCCTAACCTTCCATATTTTTACATCCTTGTATGTGAACTAATCCCTGACAACACTGTCAAAAAATTTGTTATGCACAGTACAGTTTAATAAGGTGGAGATTCCCACTCCCTAACCCACTATTTCTTAAACGGTAGCATATATAGACCCCTTAAAGGTGAACCAGACTGACCTGCCAATTATTTCTAAAGGGACTTCTGGAGCTTATGGAATCCCATCTCTAGGGTGAAAATCCAGAGCCCAGAATCTGCATTACAACCAGCTCTCCAGTTTTGCTTAGACCCACCACCAACTTTTGAGCATTCCTGCTCCAAGCTTCTGCCTCACAGTTCATAAAGAGTATTAAACATTCGCTAAACATGAATACATCCCAGAAACCTTATAACGTCTGGAATTAAACTTGACTATTATGTAGTCAAAGGTAATAGGTCACTCCAGTGCCAGAAACTCCAGGAATATCCCAGTTTTCTTAAATGCTGCCTAAGGAACATCTTCTCTTCTGTGAAAGTCCCAGTTGGTTGACTGCAGCAGGCCAATACTGCTTCCAAATCTGAAGAAGTCACATGACGGTTCAACACAGAAGAAACCACAATGCAGAAACCCTTCTTGGTATTGGTTCCTTACTGCTCACTAGATTTCACAGCTAGAGACCAACAACAAGAGAGAATACTTAATTTCTAGCGGGTAACTCAGTTTTCCTCTCACAAACCCAAAGATGAGCCCAAAATGATTTTTAAAGCCTTTTCTAAAAAGATAAAGGCCCATGAAAAAGAAATTCCCAGGCACTCATTTTATTTATAATAAATCCTACAGGATATGGAATAGGCCATGAACTCAATTTTAAGATTTTATGCTTGCTACAGAAACTGGCCTATTCTGTATATCCCAATGTGTCAAAAATCAATTGTAACAGTGATAACAATTTACATAAACACAGGAGTCTAGAGTATTTGGTTGGAATAAATTTATTTCATCTGTCTGTAAACAAGGTGTTTAATAGTTATGGCATTTTTTTAAATGCATATTAAATCAGATGAGTTAGACTGTATCCCAGATGTAACAAAGTGCAGGGAAAGAAATGGACAAATCAGCAACAAGATTTGTTTTTAAATCTGTACATTATCCACAAGGCCCAAACAATAGAAGCAAATATTAGAATGTCCCTAAAGTAGTGCCATTCGAAAGAAACCTTTAATAGGTCAGTTAAAATCCATCTCACAATAGCAACAGTTCATTTTAACAATAGTATGGCACAGAACACATATGAAAAAAATTCATCACAAGACAGCCAAGTCCACAATAATGCAACTTCATATAAAAACTCAAGCTGCAAATAAAAATTGGTCCTATGAAGAACAAACTGGACACACTCCAGATGGTTATGTTGGGATACCTAATGTCCATAATGGCAGCCTTTTACAATTTTACTAAAGAGTAGAGCTGGTGTGCAAAGAAAAAGACAGGAACACAAATCTGAGCTATTGCAATGATGGAATGTCCCTGGGGATTCGATCTGTTATGGTTACTGTAAGGTCATGGGAGGAAGTGCCTTTTGCTCTCGTTTTGCAGTTGCACTCTTCACATATCCTACAGACAGAAGGCCTGTCTCTACTCAAGTGCAACGTAACAATACTGAAAGCAAACTACTGCAGCTCTCAATAGCTCGTCAACAAAAGGGATTATTACTTGGTTAAATAAACCAGGCACTGCGTTGAAGATGGAAGCAAACCAAATACCTATGTGCAAAGGGAAAGGGTGGGAAAAGAGGAGTGAAGGAAAGATGCATGCACTTTTTCCTCCCAACCATGCGCTACAAAAGGAAGACTAAATGAGCTAAGTAAATGCTCAAAGTGCTGAAAAGACATTGATCAAATTAGAGATTGTACAACCGGCACCTTGCTTAATATTAACTTATTTTAGTTATCAATATCCCATTAATTGCTAAGACAAAGTGATGCCCAACTTGGCATGCCCCCTCCCCCCAAATTTCAAGGTATCATGCAAATCATTATTGTGCTGCAATTATGTTGCCAGATAAGGGTTGTTACATACAGTGGTTAACATACAAATGATCCATTGGGCAAACAGGAATCATGACATTAGAAAATAGGTAAAGAAAAATTAGCTACCACCTATAGTCTGGTAGCACTGTGACCGTAATTGGGGTGGTGATGAAGACAGTTGCTAGGTAGATGGGGAGAGGCTGCTTACACATCAGACCTCCTCAGGTATAAAGCGAGTTCATATGCTTTCTTGTTAAGTGTGCCTCCGTGGACACCTTCCTTTCCCATGACTATAACCAATGCTGGAGTACACAGGGAAACAAAACAAAAGTGAACAGAATTATTTAAGGGGGGGGGGGCAGAAAGAAAGACACCTTTCCCCACCAACAGAGGGATACAAAGGAGACACAGGTTCATACCCCATCACCCTGCATTGCTAATAAAATTTCCAGAATTAAGACTCAAGCTTACAGCTAGGAAAGTTTAAGAGCAATTTTCCCCTAATACTTAACAGTCTGCCTAGCAGCTAGAACCCAGAGTCTCTCAAGTATTTTGCCATTGAGTATGCCTTCTTATTCAATCCGCCTCCATGGACCCCTTCTTTTCCCATTACAAAGACCAAGACTGAAAGAGAAAGAAGAAAAGTGTTTCAAAAGAAGTGTTAATCAAGAAAGTCACATAAGTTTTAGCAGACAGAACCCCGATTAATAAGTTAACATTAAGTTAGTTTTCCGTGAATTGTCAAGCACTGAAGTCAACTAGGTCTCCAAAAAGAGAACTTTCAAACTAGAAATATGCTGAAAACACTATAAACTGCATCCTGGAAGCCCAATCAGTGCACCTGCAGCACTGCATAAAATATCTTTATACTAGCTAGGAAAAAAGTATGATCATTTTCTTCTAGGGCAAAAACAAGTGACAAATTATTAGGCTACTCCCCAAAATATAAACTTAAAAACTTAGATGAATACTTACAGAATTCTCTCCAAATTTAATAGGCTTGATTAAGTACAAACTATTAAGTCTGCCCAGTGAGACTCAATGTGTCTATTAATTCCAGAGAAAAACCAAGACCAAATTTTAAAGAGCATTTTCAGTGCCATTCAGAAAAGGCCAAATAAAAAGTACTTAAGGCTTGTGCTTATTGATATCCTCGCTGTGCTTTATTTTTGAATCTGAAATCCTGAAACAGGACTACTGTCTACAACAACAGGTTCTTCTATGATGCAATTCAGAGGTCCAGCCCCAAAATACTTGTGCATGGCCAATTTTATACTTGCTACCACTAGATGTCAGTGCTGCCATTTAGTATAAAAATGTTATTCTAGTTTTGTCACATGGTTAATACTTCTTTTGAACAGATTTATCTGAACTCAGGTAATGTTTAGAGATATGTCTCTATTTCAATTATCTAATTTTCCTAAAGAAAAATACTCATAAGCATAACTCATATCAGAATAAGAGTAACCTTCAGGATAATCATAAGGAGATCGTAGAACCACGTCAGTAAATTACTGCTAGGAGGGGCTTCAAATTCATTCACATAGATTTGGTCTTAAAATCAGCTATGGCAAGTCTGCTATCTGAGGCCACACAGCCCTCTTAATTTACAAAATATTTACAAATACATTTCAGTGTATTTATAAAGCAATTAGATATTATAATAAACCTTAATCTTGGAAGTTTTTTTTATGAAAAAGCAGTGAGACTTACTAAGTGTAGTAAGAATTCTGGTATGTTGAAAATAATCAGGAAATACCAGAACCATATACATGAAATATTTCCTAGTTTTCAAATCTAAATCACAAACTTAGTCTTCGAAAATATTTCAGTAAACAGGTGGCTTATTACAAAACCTTATCCTAATTATTTCTCTCTTCCCCAACAATATTTCTAATAGAAAAATGAGTGAATGTTAATTCTTCCTTTTTTATGCTGAGCAGTAAATAATTAACACACAGGGAAGAGATGCAAAGGCGAAAGACTCAAAAGGACTAAAGTAACCAAACAGTATGAATGACTTAATATATGTGAATAACATGTGAACATTCTGTTTTTGAGTAAGGTCAGGATCTTAGAGACTAGGCTGTGTATGCAGCTGCTATAGAGTTGGTAAATCTCAAGCGAAGCAGTGCCTCCCTTCAGTGCTGGGCAGTTCACAAAAACCACCTTAATAGCCATTATGGACTAACACTTTAATTCAAAATGTTAAGGAAACTGCTTAATAAGTTGTAATGTAGCGTGCAACTTTTAACCAAAAGAGTACTCTGCTCACCTCTACCAGCTCTGCCGACAGCAACGTTGTATGTTGGCTCCCCACCTTGACTCTTTGTCCGGATGTCCATTGTGCAGTCACCATCGACGTATAGGCTATCTCTGATCACCGAGCACTTCTTTGCGCCAAGAGTCAAACCGTTGGTAAAGAAACCTTCCCGGTCTTTTCCTACAATCATATCTATTTCTACTGGCTGCCCCCACCAAAAAAAAAAAAGAAAGAAAGAAAGGAGGAAAGGAAAAAAACATGAAGTTGTAATTCTTTTCATTTTCATGCCTCCATATAAGTGGAAACAGTGTGCCAAGTTTGTATCATATTGTATTAGAAGACATCCACATTTCACTAACATAAAATCAAGTTTGTTTTTTCTAAAGAATTACTTAATCCTGTATGACTACAGGTTTTGTATCACTTCATTTCACATTTAACTATGTATTAACTAAAGACCAGTTTGTGCAAAGAATCTATGAAGTTGCACTAAACTGCAAACTTAACAGATTATTTATAAACTGTTACAAGTCAGGTGGTACCTGAAGTGCTTATGTGATGGTAAAGATTCACCTATAAACTCTTCTAACAACCGCTTGTCTGTCACATCCAGTCACATTACAGTTTTGCTACATCAAACTTAAAGTTGCTTGAAAGTCTCCTGAACTAATGCCCATGCTTAACAGACCTGTTCACTTCTACTCTGCTTTAAATAGCCTGAAATATTCCCCCACAGTATGAACTTCACACCCTAGCCCTCAACACATTCCCAAATTCATATCTCCCTCCTCTACTTCCCCAGCCACTCTCTTTTTCCTCTCCAACTTCCCTTCCCGTCCCCTCCCACCTCAGTAACCAGTTTTCTTCCTGGGCAAATGCAAAGAGGATTCAGCTGGTAGCACTGCAGTAGGCAACGGTAAAAAACAAACCAAAAAACCCGGAGAAAATGGAGGGAGACCGGGAAAGAAACTGAGGTAGTCGCCAGAACCGGAAAGGAGAAAACGTGCATTCTAACATTCCCTGAATAAGAAGGAAGGCGTCGCCCCCATCAGAACTGCAGAGTCATAGCAGGCCCCAGCCATTTCCAAGCACACTCCCGCAATCTTCCCAGCCAGACAGCGGGAACTCACACACAAAGACAAGAGGACTGCAGGAAAAAAGTTGATCGCCAGACAGATGCCAATTCTCTATAATAACTGTACTCCACTGCGATTAAAGGAGATCTTAAAGTACCGGTATCAAGGACTGAGTTCTACAATTAGATCTTAAGCCATGTTAAGTAGTACAGAATAATTAGTAGCACTCATAATAGGGAGCCTGAATTCTGGCATTTGATGGGAGAGAAGCGTGGGGCTATTAAGGGAATGCCCCTGTATTTGACACAATCGTCATAATCCAAAAACAGCCATGTGCAGAAAGAGGCAAAACAATACAGCAGCACTGAAGGATTAGTGACAATTATCCCCCAAACATGTGGCAACCAAGTCAATACCATTAAGTCACAAGAAAATCAGGCATTGTAAAGCATAAATCTGCATTAGTTTCTTTACTATCTTCACTAAAGAGGGAGGGACTTGGAGAAGTGAAGTGTCCCTTCGGCTTTCACAGATTACTGTAAGCCCCATAAAAGCACCCCCTTTTTTAGAGCTATGTTGCGTAATTGGGGATAACGGTATATCGATGAATCTCCATAGGAGGAGGAGAGAAATCAATGGCAGTTCGCCATCTTGGAGAATTAAAAAAAAAAAAAAAAAAAAAATCCTATGGAGCCAGAGCTGAAGTCGAGATTCACGAATCCACCTACGTCGTCGGCGTACATTTCTCTCAAGCCCCAAAGGCCTGGACACCCGCAAACCTACGCAAAGTCGCTGCGAGGATCCGGGGGCCGGGCAGCCGCCGCCTCCCACAGCCCGCCGCGCGGGCAGCGCGCTGTCCGCGGAATCGAGGGGCAGCCCGGCCGCCGGACGACCCCCACCCCGGACCCGCGCACACCCGCCCGGCCCCCCCAGCCCCCGCTTCCACCCCGGGACGTGCAAAGCAAACCTCAGGGTTTGCAGGAGACCAAAGAGAGCCTTGCGAAGAGGAAAAAAAACCCGCCCCCCCACCCCAGCCGGTGCGCCCCCTCCCCCCGCCTCACGGACAGGCACTGGGAACGCCGGGGGCCGCCGTGGCAGTCAGGGAGCCAGGAAGCCAGGCCGCCGCCCCCGCCGGGTCAGCGCAGCCCCGGGCGAGGGGGCGTCCCCGGGCGAGGGGGCGTCCCCGGGCCTCGGCCTCCCCGTCCGCCCCGCAGCCGCATCCTCGGCGCCAGCTGCCTACCACACCTGCCGGCGCGGCCCTCCTGTGCCCACAGCCGGCCGGCCCCGCTCGAGTCCGGGGACGAGAAGGGGAACCCGGACCGCCGCCGGTCCTCACCGTAATGCTCTGGAAGACGCCCCCAGCCGTGGCTGCCCAGACGTATTTGGCGTCGCAGTAGCCGACAATGGCGGCCTCCTGGCAGCAGCCATCGCACATCAGGTTATCCACGTAGCTCTGCCAACCGGCCATCTTCGAGCCCTTCGCACTGCAGCGGGGACGGCGAGGAGCAGCAGGCGCAGCGGCGGCGGCGGCAGCGGGCGGCGGCGGCGCGGGGGGAGGCGGGGCGGGGGCGGGGAGGAGGCGGCTCTGCGCAGGCACCGACCGCCCCCCTCCCCGAGGAGCTGCGGAGGGAGGACGCGGGGACGGAGAGGAGGGACAAGCGGCGGAGCGCGCCCGGCCTGCCTGTCCGCCCGCCCGCACCGCGGGACTAAGCACCAGCGGCTGCGGAACGGCTGTGCCGGCGGCGACGATGCTGGCGGCGGCTGCCCCTTCTCACCGCGGCACCTTTCAGTTCTCCGCGGCCGCGGAGGGGCGGGCGGGCGTGCGCGCGCTCGTGCGTACGATCCTTCCGCGGCGCCCCGACTCGAAGGGTCCCGGGAAGGGAGGGGCAGACTGAGGCGGGGGCGCGGAGGGATACCGCTCTGGGACAATCACGGCTGCCACGTGCGGCAGAGAGGTCGGGTTGCGGTGAGGTCGCTGGGGGCGGCTGCCCGAGGCCTGCGGAGGAGGTGGCTCCTACGTCGCATTGGGCACCCCGGGGATGGGGGCGTCCGGGACGCCTCTAGTCCCCGAGGCTGGGTCGTGATGCGCCTCTCTTCTGCGTCCGGTGGCTGCGGATGCGGAATCTTGAGCCTTGGTGTTGGATTGCCGAGTTGCCCTGGTGACGGGATGTGGCGCGTTTACTCCTGCTCGTGGTGGGGGTGGCAGTGGCAAGGTCGCCCACGCTCAACGCCGGCGTCCTCAATGGGACCCTCTTCCCTGGGGGGCTCAGGCAGCCGAGAGGGCCCATCCCGGCAACCTGAAATCCGAGCTGGCGTTTGTGCTCTCAGGACCATTTCTGAGCTTTGCCAGTCTTTCATTGTTGCCTCATTTGGGTACCAAGGCTTCGCATTCTCTGGATTCCTTGACAGTAAGAACGCCTTGAAGACTGCTAATCACCTGTGGCTAAATTACTCAAAATTCCGGACAAAACCAATAGCGACCTATGTAAACTATTGTTGGCTACTGGGAAAGTTAGTGGCGGATCAATGAAATCACTGAAAAATCAAGGAATAAAAGATCTAAGAAAGGGTTCCCCGGCTGAATATAATACAATTTCTGCTATTTAAAGGTAAAATAATTGCAGGACCCAGGTCTGAGAATGGATTGTATTTACAAGGCGGAGTCCCTGTGATTCTCTCATCTCTTCGGTAATCTCTGGGTGCTTTGACTAGACAAGGAATTAGGAGACGACCTACAGCAATTTTAATTTTAAGTGAACAAAAATGATCTGCCAGTCAAGGAAAGGAAGAAAGCTCATTTAAAACGTTGAAAAGTTAATTTCAAATTTAAAGTTATCCTGTAAGGTCACGATTTGTTAAACAGCTGTAGCTCACGAAAGAAGACAAACTGGTTGCTAAACAATTTAATTGGTTCTGAAGCTTTGTATTTTTTCTGCTGTTTGCTTTAATATATTTTCTGCTGAAATCAGCTACTGCAAGGGCGGGGGGCGGGGTACAGTAGGAGAACCCCCAAGTCAGGAACCTATCAGATTGAGACAATGTATTTTCTCATGTTCTGATGATACAGAATACATATGTGGTATAAAATGTGTGCCAAAAATTGTTTCATTTTTGCGTGTGTGCCTAGTTACACTTACTGGTTTATTACTTTACCTCTTTGTAGTGGTGTTTGATGGTTTTAATCCTTCAATCTTAGCAGTTTATCACCTTAAAAGTTGATAATACAGTGTGTTGATAGCACTGAATATGGTCACTTTGTGAGAAATCACCAAGCTGTACAGTTACGATTTGTGCTTTTAGTATGCATGTTATAATTCAATAAATTTAAACAAAAAAATAAGAGAAAATAAAAGTAAAATAATTTAAAGTATATTGAAATTGAGTGTTATTTATTAACCTACTCTAAAGTTTTTGAGATTTCATTTCTAGACTATTAGAGCAAAGAGTTGGAAATAACTGCATTCCATTTTTATTCTGTTGTTGGCTTTAAACAACAAAAGGATTATACCAACCGAATATTCTGGATATTCAAATCTCAAAAGGTTTTAAGAAGATTCTCAAACACATCTATTGGGTAATACATTCCGAAGAATTTAGAATTTCTGTCCTTTTTCCATATTTTTTCAAAATTTGATACACTTCAACATTACCATTTTACTTTTTCAGCAGCGTTATTACTTTCCCAGAATTGCATATAGTAAAATTTAAACTATGAAAAAAACATTTTGTGTAATAGATTAAATGAGGCTTTACAGTTTAGATTTTTAGATAATATATTCAAAGGAATCTACTTACTGTCTGTTTTTAGTACAAACAGTCCCCTACTTACTATGGTTCAATTATTATTTTCCAACTTTACCATGATGTAAAAGCCATAGGCAGTCAGTAGAAACTGTACTTTAGATTTTGAATTTTGACCTTGTCCCTGGTTAGTGGTATGCGGTGTGATACTGGAGATGCTGGGCAGCCAGTCAGCAGTCAGCTCCCAGGCAGCCCCGCAATCACAAGGGTAAGCAACTGATACAACCATTCTATTTTTCACTTCCAGTATTCAGTAAATTACATAAGACATTCCATACTTTATTTTAAAATAGGCTTTGTGTTTGATGATTTTGCCCAACTGTAGGCTAACGCAAGTGTTCTGACCACATTTGAGGTAGCGAGGCTAAGTTTTTGACGTTTCTAAGATATATTAATTGCATTGTCAACCTTCAATAGTTTCAGTTTACAATGTGTTAAGAACTGTACTATTATAAAATAATCCTGTGCCTATTTTCTTTAGGACTGGTTCCCCAGCACTCTGTCTTATTTTCTATTTTTTTTTTTTTTAAATTTTATTAATTTATTTGACAGACAGAAATCACAAGTAGGCAGAGAGACAGGCAGAGAGAGAGGAAGAGAAGCAGGCTCCTGGCCAAGCAGAGAGCCCGATGCGGGGCTCGATCCCAGGACCCTGGGATCACGACCTGAGCCGAAGGCAGAGGCTTTAACCCACTGAGCCACCCAGGTGCCCCCTTATTTTCTATTTGTATAAAATGATCTGTTACTATTTCATATAACTTGTGTACAGCACACACGCTTCAAAAGGCATAAATAGAGGTTAAACATTGAGTTTTAGGAATAGCAATGTGTTACGTCCAAAGGAGTGTCAATATGAAAAGAAGAATTAACAATTTGTATCTTTCTCTAGGTTTTGTTCTTGTTTTTGTTTTCAGGGTAACTGACCCCTACAGTGATAATACTGATGTCTGAGCAGTAGAGAAAAATCGTAGCTCTGTTGATAATAGGTAGCCAGAATGATGGAGCCTTTAACCATCAGTGGTAGCATATTTAAATTAGGAATGAGTTCTTACGCATTCTTTCCAAAGTTTTTAAATTCTTATTTAGGAAAACAGAAACTATGTGGTAAATCAAATTCTTTAACGTATCAGTCAAGGTGTGTCTGAACTTTTTAAGTCCGTGAGTAAATCATTAGACATTTTAGCAAAAATACAAAGAAAAAGGAGTTAAATTGGTTAAAATGTATTCAACCCATTAAACATTTGTGTAGACTAAAACTACATAACTACCACAAATATAGTAATCATTAACTAAGCCCACCCCGAGCCCCCAGTTAACTAAAATTTCACCTCCATACTTATTTTTTGGAAAAAGTGTTTTAATTGTAAACATAATTATCAAAACAATAAAATTTAGAAAATGGAGAAAAATCACACTTAATCTCATAAGCAATGCAAATGATGTCGTTTGAATGTTTTCACTTGTTTTATTTATGAATTTTATAGTAAAGAACATGGAGTACCTACAGTTCTGGATTTGTCCATTTTATCCTGAAACTCAATAAATTTTTGCTTTGTATAGCTCGAGGTTATTCAATTGGATGCATACAAGTTAAAATTGTTATATTATCTTTCTGATATATTTAAACTTTACATTAGGTAGTGGCCCTCTTTATTACCAATAATGTGTTTCATCTTAACCAACTGGGCCACACAGGTGCCCCATACATGGATTTTCTACTGCATGAGGGATATGTGCCCCTAACCCCTGTGTTGTTCAAGGGCAATTGTATATATATACATTTGGTACTTACCATTCCTTCTTATATCCCAGATCGTTATTCTATGATCCTTCTTCCTGAAGTAAATCTTTAGAAGTTCTTTTAATAGAGTTCTCCTAGTAAATTGTGTATATTTGTTTATTCAAAAATGTTTTTGTATCACTTTCATTCTTAAAAAAATAAATTGAATTTATAATACAAGACCAACACTTTGAAAATACGGCATTCATTCTGGCTTTCGTCATTGCCGGTTGTGTTTTTATGAATGATCTGTTCTTTTTTTCTGGCTACTTTTGGAATCTTTTTGTCCTTGCTGTCCTTCAGTTTCACTATGATGTATCTATATCTAGGTTTCTTTTATTCTACTTGGAAAAAATAGGTATATATCCATGATCACTTCTGGAAAATGCTCAATCATTATCTCTTCAATTATTCCTTTTACTCAGTTCTCTCTCTTCTTTTGGGATTCAAAATAAATGTTTCCTTTTCCTCTTCTCTTCTCCACATCTCTTAGCTTCTCTCATATTTTCTGTCTTCTCTCTGTACTGCATTCTGGGTAATTTCTTCAGCCAAAAGTTACAGTTTACCCTTCAACTGTGTTTCACCTGCTGTTAAACCCCTACAATGAGTTTTTCTTATAATCTGTTTTCCATTTTTAGAAGTTTGATTTTATTATTACCCAGATCATTCTCATTCCTGATGGTCTCTAATTGCTTGCCTATCTTTGTAGCTCCCTACTTTATTTCTTCAAACATCTCTTACCTTATTATTCTATACTCTGTATCTGACAATCCCAGTATCTAAATAAGTTGTACGTTTTTACCTCTCTCACTCATGATGGCTTGCCTCCTGTATACTTGGTGATTTTAGACTGTGAATTCATATTTCCTTGATCTTAATATATGGGAACTCTGATGGCTTAAATTGAAGACAATTTGTTTCAAAGATGATTTGCATCTGGTTCTGCCATATGCCCAGGAGTACCAGCAACTGGGGCCACTTTAACCCTTCCTATAATGTCCCCTAAATGCAGGAGTATCTGATTCACTTCCTAACATAGAGCTGCTATTGGCGTTTGCATTCAGACCAACCCCATCTCTCCAGCTTGCATACAGACCCTTCCTCTAGTTTCTGCTCAAGATTTATTTCTCTTTATTTGGTGGGAAGAGGGGGTCTCAAAGAGATTTCTAATTTCTGAGCGCCAGGCAAAATAGCAAAAAATGGTTTTGATCCAGTATCTAGTTGTTTTGCAGCCAGAGAATTCCCCTACAATATCTAGTTCAACAACGATGCCAGAAGCAGAAATCATAACCACAATTGGGAATCTTCTGTGTTTTATTCACTATGAGTTTCTGGCTTGGGTACTGGTTGGTGCTATTTACTGAGACATGGAATATAGCAAGATGAACATCATCAAGGAGGAAAATGTTTAGCTTAGTTGACTTTTTAGTACTTGTGAGACATCTAAGTGAAAATGCTGTATGGCAGTTACATGTACAGCTCTGTAGTTCAGAGGAGACATCTGGACTTGAGATAACACTTCAAAAATGAGTAGAGGAAGAGAAGTTTACAGTGAAAGCAGAATGAGTGGCTAGAGAAGTTGGGTGGAGAATCAGGAATGAGCTAGGTCATAAATGCCCAAGGAAGAGAGTTTTTCCAGATGGTAGGAATGGTTTAAGAATAGCAAATAATACTAAAATGTCAAATCAGAGTACTGGAAGGTGTTCATTAAATTAGCAACAGAGAGGCTGTTTTGGAAATAGACAAACAGATTTAGGTGAATGATGGCGAATAAACCAGATTGCAATGAGTAAAGGAAAAAATGGAAGGCAAGAGAGCTGAGACTTCATTCAAGAATTTTGACAGTAAAGGAGAATAAAGAGAGAATTAGCCAAATGGAAATTATGGGTAAAGGAGGGGGTGGTGGTGGTTAAGTTTTATTTAGAGAGTCTCAAACATGATTAAATGATGATGAGACGGCACTATTAAAGAAGGAGATGTTAAAGATATAAGAGAAGGAAGATAATGCCTCAAGGCTCTGGAACACTTAAAAAAAAAAAAAAAAATGGCCTGGGATCCAAAGCATGGTTGGATAGAAATGCCCTTAGAAAAAAGATGGGGCACCTTCGTTGTAACAGCAGTATATGATCGTGACTTTCTCTTCTTTTTATGGCACTATGATATGAATACAGAAAAGTGAACTTATCATAAATATATACCTTGTGAATTTTCACAAAGTAATCTCACCCAGATAGCCAGTATCCAGATGAAGAAATAGGATGATATCAGGATCCCAGGGATCCTCTTCTGGCCTACTTTAAGTCACTACTCTCCTCTCAAAAATTTAACTACTTTTGTGACTTCTTAGAAGTCATAGAATAAATGTGGTTATTGTTGAACTTTATGTAAGTGGGTTCACACAATAGGTCCTTCTCCATGACTCTGTCTGGCTGCTTTTGCTTCAGTGTTTGTCAGTCATCACAGTGTTGTATATAATTGTAGTTTGTTCATTCTCATTACTGTAGAGTATTCCGTTATCTGACTATACCATCATTTGTTTATCCCTTCTACTCTTGGTGCATATTTTGTTAGTTTCTAGGATTTTGCTATTAGGAGCATAACCACTTTTTGGCATGTATTTTGGTGTGCAGAGGTCAGTATCTACCTAGGAATGAGACTGCCAGCTCATAGGTTTGGGTTTAGTAGATACAAATAACATTCCAAAGAGCTACCATTTTACCTTGGAACCAGCAATGTATGACGGTTTCAGTTGTTCCACATCCTCACCAACATTTGGCATTTCTCTCTTTTTAAGCATAAACATTTTACTGGGTATGTGACGGTAATTTATTATGGCTTTAATTTGCATATTCCCAATGACAAAAGTGAGCACATTTCTCATATATTTATTAGTCATTTGGACACTTTCTTTTGTGAAGCATTTGTATAAAACTTTTCCCATACATTTGTTTGGATTAACTAGGGAGTAATCCATCAGCTGGATGTATCATAAGTTGTCCATTGATATTGAAAAATCAAGTAAGTTGAGAAACAAAAAATTTTGGTTATGATTTGTGTTGGTAAACTTTCAAAGGCATGGAAATAGAAACACACATTTTTAGAAAAATGTCTAACAGCAAGATTTAAAATATAAAGAATGGCACTTAATTAATCAAATGTGTTAGACATTGCCAGTTTGCCTACTCACTGTTTACTGTTCTTCCTTGCTAACAGAATCATAAATTTCCTTGGGGGAGAGAGGTAAGAAATGCAATTTAAAATACCTCCGAAATGCCCTTCCAGCTAGGGTGATCATCTAACCCATTGACCAAGGAGCTGAAACAGAAGTTATTTCATGGAAAGCTACTTTTCCCCTACTTTAAATATTTGTATTTTATATAAGTTCCCCAGATTTTATATTTATATGTTTATAATTTCCCTGATACATGTAATAATATATACACACACAACTTTCTGCCCTTAATCTGTCCTCCCCTTTATCCAGATTGTGATGATGCAGTGTTGAAGCAAACAGCCATTTGTGACTATACTAAGGATGGTGAGGAGAAGGAACCTGCTTTCTCAAATGGCTTCATTTGAGAAATGACTCTTACAACAGACTCTTACAACATTGGATAAATAACCTCCTTATTTGGTTAAGCTATTATAATCAGCTTCGGTTAAGTGCAACCAAACCCTGTAGTAACCATCCATTTTTCTACCCCCATCTCAGGTCCCTAAGCATTCTGAGTTATCCAGTGTTGTTTTTCCATTATGAGTTAAGCATGTGAGGAAATCTTTTATATTTATTGCATCCCTATTGTAATAATGACTGAACTGGCCACATCATGGAATATTGTTCCACTGGTTTTGTTGTAACACATTTAGTGCCCTAAAGGTTTCAAGGATTTCAGATGCCTTCTTCCTAAATGTCTCAGTAGCTGATAGAGAATTTCCTAGGAGTTTTGACTCATTTTCTCAGATTTACCAGGTGCAGAAAGAGGACTCTGGGATTCTGGCATCATAGGCAGAACATGTCATTCCAAGAAAGTTACACTTGAACTTGAGAGGTTTGTTGTAGAATTCCAAGGGGAAGGACACAAAGCCTATAAAAACACTGGTTGTCTTGTTATCTCACATATGTGAAAAATACCAGCATTTCATCAGAACACCCCCCCCAAGAGATAACACATCTAATTTTTCTTGATCTCAGTCCCAGAATGCAAGCAATGAAATTTAATTAAGTAGTCTTCCAAAAAGTATTAAAATGAGGCTTTAAATTTTTGTGTTTCCTCTAAGAAAGCTCAGATTTTGCTTTTAGGGAAAATTGTTTCTGGGACCAGCTACCTTCAGTTCAGGCTTATCCAGACTCATGGTATAAATGGGTGAACTTTGATCAAGAGACAAACGTCAGAACAAAAACATTAAAAAACAAATGGAGAAAGGGATAATTATTCCAACTCTAGGTGAAAGTGAGTGTTCTAGAGATGAAAAAGTAAGACTATAATAATGAAGGTGGTACTCAGAACCACTGATGACTGGAATTCCAAATAACATGTATGGCAGTTAAAGAGGAATGCTCCCAATACTATTACTTTACATTGTAGAGATGGACTCTTTTAGTGACTACTTCTGTGACTCTGTTTTTCAAAATCTCTTTAACACAATACATTTAATTTCAACAATTTATTTGCTAGCAATTCTTCTTAATGGATAGTAGATATCCTTGTAGTGTTATTTTTTTTCAAGCCATATAACAAGTATTGAGCTCTTGCTATGGTTGTAAATATTGATATAGGCTAAGAATATAAAAGAAGGTCCCTGCCCTCTCTTTTAGAGTTTAAGCAGGGAAGAAATTAAGCAATATGGTCTGGCTGGAGGATATGTAAGAGACAAGCAAGGGTAGGACAGTATAGCATTAGATCACAAAATCAGATAGCATTCTAGAAGGACAGAGATGGAAAAAATTAATGAAGGTTGGAGTTATAAGAAAGTAATAAAAGGGTATTTCATAGAAAAGGTACAACAACTGTTCAGTCTTGAAGAATGGATGGGACTGAGGTTTGATCTTCAAAATCATGGACAAAACACGAGCTACAGATTTCCCCTCCTACTAGAAAAAGCAGCCCACAGAATAAGGGATTTGCAAAGCATGTATCTAGCAAAGTATTCATTCAGAATATATAAACAAACTATAAGCCAATAAGAAAAAGAGTGACAACATGTAAAAAAAAAAAAAAGTGAGCAAAGACTTGAATATGCACTTTATAAAAGGGGTACCCAAGGTCAAACAATGGCAGAAGAAAATGCACCACTGCATTAGTACCAAGTAAAGGTAAATAAGACCACAATGCACCTTCTTACACCTATTAGGATGGCTTCTATCAAAAAACCAAAAACCAAAAACCAATACCTAAACAAAATTGTTAGCGAGGATGTGGAGAAATTGGAACCTTTGTGCACTGTCAGCGGGGATGTAAAGTATATAGATAGCAGTGTAACAGTTGCTCAAAAAATTAAAAATAGAATTACCATGTGACATGATGGGCATGAAATTTCCTAAAGCTGAACATACACGTAACTTTAAAACAGGGAAGTTTTATGGCCTATAAATTGTACCTTCAGTAAAGCTGTTTAAGAAGAAGGTGCTAAAAAAAGAAGAAGAAAAGATGGGGTATATTACAAGTACAAGAACATTTGAAAGAGGTTCTAATGGCCAAAGTTGGAACAATTTGAGCCAAAAAATTAAATAATGATAGTGTTGTATTATAACCCTTAAAATATGCATGCCTCCCTACTAATATAAATAAATTAATGAGGAAGAAGGGACAAATCTTCCTTATAGAAAAATTTCAAGTACTTAACTGTAGAAGGAATGAGGGAAATAGAAATTACCACTAAACCACAATAATAACTACTGTAAGCAAGATCTACTGATGACAACTAAAATTAGTGGGTGAAACTTTTAGAAGAAACAAGGTATTTGCATAGCCTCAAAGTATCTCCCCACAAATATTTTCCCCCACATATTTATTAATTTTTGTGGTTTTAACATAAGCCTACAAAGTTTTTCATATTCCCCTCCAAGATGTAGAGCTTAATTCCCACCCCCTTGGGTCCAGGCTGGACTTCATGACAAACTTTTACTGAATAGAGAATGGAAAGGGGAAAATAGTAACTTCACAGTAGGGAAAACTGGCAGACAAGACCTTAAAAGCTGGTGGAAGTTAATATCACCAATAATAAGGCATGTTTATATCATGATCTGATGTGACACATATGAGTGCTAATCAATGAGTTAACAGAAAGTGTGGAATAATCAGATGAACAGAGAGCCCAACAGTTAATCCACATCAGGGGTCCGTCACAAAAGACAAATATAAAGAGGATTTGATAGTGTATTCCAAGGTAATAAATTTTCTAACTACCCTGCAGAGGGTTGCTAAACACATAGACTGAGCTCCTGGGAATGAAATGCTGGGGGTTCCACGAATGATAATAAAACCCCAGTAAAGACACATATGTTGTTTATAACCCTAATTAGACCAGATCGGTCTATCCCAATATAGGGCAACACATTATATAATGTTGGCCAAGGCGAAAAATACATTATTTTCAGAGGCAAACACCAAGTTCTAGCGACAAACTTACCTCTAAAGAAGGGAGTAGACTTAAAAAGTCTACGTAACCTAAAACTAAATTTTGCAGTAAGAAAAGGAGGCTCAGCATTGTAGTTAATGGTTTAGATTTAAATGACTTGGGGGAAAACAGAGTTTTGTGCCCTAAGAAATGGTAAAAAAAAAAAGAGAGAGAGAGAGAGAGAGAGAACCTCAGTGAGTTTTGGGGTCTGAGATTGTTGACCTAGAATGTATAAAACTAATATTGCTGAAACATTAGGAAGCTGTCAAAATAAGTTCATCCATAATCCTAGGAATGTATAAAACAACTTTAATGAAGAAATAAATTCAGGGCGCCTGGGTAGCTCAGTGGGTTAAAGCCTCTGCCTTCGCCTCAGGTCATGATCAGTGTCCTGGGACTGAGCCCCACATCAGGCTCTCTGCTCATCAGGGAGCCTGCTTCTCTGTGCCTATCTCTGCATGCCTCTCTGCCTACTATGAGCTCTGTCTGTCAAATAAATAAATAAGATCTTAAAAATAAATTAATCCAATATATGGCATTTGATATATAGAATAGTTTAAAGTTAAATGTAATAAGTTTTGTTTATATTTCTGTATGTTGTCTGCTACATAAGGTAATGAAGTATCCAAAAGAAACAATCATTGGGTTTGCAGTTTCAGTTAAAAATAAGGGAATTTAATCAAATTTTATATTAATGTCTAAATGCTCAACCCATTGAGCATTAAGTCAAGTTCATATCATTGTGGGTGTTCTTCTCTGTGCATAAAACACTCTCAGAATTAAAGACTAATCCACGTGTCCAGCAGAATCATCCTCTGGGGAGAGAAGTCACCCTGTACACCAGGAAGGAAGCTTCCTGTCTTCGTTAGCTCAGGCTGCCATAACAAGGACACAGGCTGTGTGGTTTCCACAGCAGAAGTGTGCTTCCTCATAGTTTTGGAGTCTAGAAGTCTGAGATCAGGTTGTGTCCCCAGTGTTGATTTCTTCAGAAGCCTCCCTTCTTGGCTTGTGGAGGAGGGCCCTTTTCTCTCTGTCTTCATGTGGCTTTTTCCTCTATGCCTGTCGCCTAATCACCTCTTCTTATAAATTCACTACGTTGGGTCTGGGTCCGCCCATATGAACTCCTCTTACCTTAATTACCTCCTTAAAGACCCTGTCTCCTAATACAGTCACATTCTGAGCTACTTCAACATATGAATTCAGCCCATAACAATTTCTAAAACCCCAGAATCTGGAGGTTCAATCACTGCAGGCAGAAGGACCCAGCCTTGGAAAATTGCTGAGGTGGCAACTCTCGGGTGGGAGGTGGAGAGAGAGAGAGAAGGAATCGAATAATCAGAAGAGCTGAATTTGGGCAGGTGGGAAGGGTCTTAAGGAAGGTGAGAGATGAGTGAGCCCTAAGCATTATGAAACCCCCTCACAGCACGTCAGTCACCAGCGTGCTTTAAAACACCTCAATGCCAGGGCACACCTCAGAACAATTAAATCAGGATGTCTGGGAGTGAGACTTGGGCTTCAGTAACTCTTGCTCTCCCAGGTGAAGGGTCCCTGGTTTCCGCTCAGGTCGTGATCTCAGGATCATGAGATTGAGCCCTGTGTTGGATTCTGTGCTGAGCATGGGGTCTGCTTGAGATTCTCTTTCCCTATTCCTCTGTTCCTTGTGCGCATGGGCTCTCTCTCAAAAATAAATAAATCTTAGAAAACAAACAACAACAACAACAACAACAACAACAAACAAAGCAAAAGCTGTCCCAGGTGATTCCATAGTGCGGCTGAGGTTGAAAGCCCACAGGTTTGATCACAGGTTCTCACGCTCCAGTACCCTGCACGAGGAAGTTTAGACTACAGGATGCAAATCTCAGACTTCTCACTCTGCAAAAGGTGGTGAAGGGGTGGCCCCCAGCCCCACACTAAAGTTAATGGCAGGTCCCTTGGTCATATTCACTCAGGGCCAGGGGATCATATGAAAGGGGCACTGTTGGTAAGGACCCCACCTGAGAAATACTGAGGCCCATACTCCTGTCTCCTTTGACACTTCTAGGCACTCTGCCTCTCATATTGAGCCCCTAGTGTGTTTTCGTAGCTGTGTTCAAACTCAACCCATATCCTCCTCACCCTCTCTCCCCAAGAAGAAGGGAGAAAATGAGAAACCCAGTTTTATAGATTTGCAGATATACATATTCCCAAATACATTAAGAATGTTTGAACCATGTTATAGGGTGATGACTGCTACCCGACCCTTGAGGAATACTTAATCACAGAAATACTGTACTTAGGATAACACAGTATCACCATGGGTCTCTTTGACTTGTGCAAAGATTAGTTTTTCATAGAAATGATCAAAAACAGATGTTTCATATCTAAAATGTTTTCTCACAGAGAGTTTCAATAGAAATATTTTTGTGTTCAGATACATCCAAATAAAATATTTGGTCTTGAGACATTCTATTTTAAAAGTCAGTGAATTGTGGGACTTCGTGACAACAGAAAAAGCATGAATCAGGGACCCGCTTTATCTTTCTCATCTTCGGGCTAAGCAAAGGTGAACTGTGGAAGTGATGAAATTCTGAACGCTGGTGATTCAGGGATGATTTTTAAAATACATGCATCCCTCATGTAATGAAATTGAGAAATGCCAATGACATTTACTATAAAACCTGCTTGGTGATTCCTCTCACATTGATTTGCATTATAAAACCAGAAGTGGCTTTTGATTAGAAAAAATTTGTTCCCAGGATATGATAAAATTATGCATGTAGCCAAATTTTAAAGTCATATCTTCAGAGAAAAATGTGTCATTCTAAAGAGACATATTACCCAAATCTCAATACCATTAATAGGGTGCATTAAAATAAACTCCAGGGAAAAACATGGAAAGCGAAAATATTCTACAACAATGCTTCACAAATTTTAATTTGCATAAGAATCAACTGGGGATCTTGTTAATTCTGATTCTGGTAGGGCCCAAGATTCTGCATTTCTAACAAGCTCTCAAGGGATGCAGTTGCTGCCAATCTTTGAAAGAAGCTCGAGTTCCTCTTCCATTAACTGCACCCACTCCAAAGGTAGAGAATCCTAAAGCTTTCGTTCTCTGCTAACATTTTCATCATCTTGGAACAGAGCTGACCGAACTTTATATCTATTAGCATTTTCACCTAGTCCAACTTTTACTTACCTTCTTAGGGGGTCTCTTTTTTAAAATTTTTTAATAAACATATAATGCATTATTAGCCCCAGGGGTACAGGTCTGTGAATCGCCACGTTTACATGCTTCACAGCACTCATCACAGCACACACCCTCCCCAATGTTTAGGGGGTCTCTTTGCACACAAATTTTTTCTTTTTTTTTTTAAGATTTTATTTATTTATTTGATAGTGAAAGATCACAAGTAAGCAGAGAGGCAGGCAGAGAGAGGGGGAAACAGGCTCCCTGCTGAGCAAAGAGCCAGATACGGGGCTCGATCCCAGGACCCTGAGATCATGACCTGAGCTGAAGGCAGAGGCTTAACCCACTGAGCCACCCAGGCACCCAGCACACAAATTTTTTCTTACCACACTTTTATACTTGACTGTGTAGTCTATGAAAAATGCATAAAGATCACCAGCTCATTGTTAATTAGCAGAGACTTCTTTCCAGTGCAGGGTAGGAAGTATACTAAGACGATCTGTTAATAGTTAACAATGATCACCCCAAGCACCTCCAGTCACACTATTGACAACCATTGTTGACTGAGTCCTGACTATTTGTTAGACAGCGCTAAGTGATTTATTGAACTTATCTTAATTGTTAAAAGGACTCAGTGAGGAAGGTATTCTATTTAGCAAACAGTTATGTAGTGCTTGCTATGTGTCAGGCATTGGTCTAAGCACTCTCCGAGGATGCGCCCAGTCAATCCTCAAAACCTGTATGGAGTCTGTGCTATTAGTACCGTCGTTTTGCAGATGGGGAAGTGAAGGCATAGGAAAGCGAAGTAACTTGCTCAAAATTACCTAGTTAGAAGGAGGTAGTTTGATTAGAACCTAAACAGTCTGGCTCCTCGTCATCCTCCTAACCAGAAGAGGAAACGGGTGAGAAACCTAAAACGTAGCTACTGGGAGGAGGAGGAGACAGGAGTCAAAGTAAGGTCTATGGGCTCCCTGTGTCCCCTGTCTCTGATCACTCCACACTGTCTCTCTAAATTAGCAAAAAGGGACACTGGAGAATACCTGATTCTCATTGAATCAATATGATCTGATATAATTTTATTTGTATATTTAATAATTTCTGCCGGCATTAAAGACTGTTAGAATAATTTCATCTGCTTCAAATGTAGTTTTATATACAAGACCATGTCTGCAGTTTAAATGTGACATATTAATGCACACAGTTATAGAGTGAGCAGAAAGTTACATGAGCAAATGACCATTTGGCAGCAGAAACACCGTCGTCTCGGGAGATCCCCAAATTCCTTCTGCTCAGTGGATTGTGACTCTAAGAGCAAACTGTAATAGTTTAATCAAACTACAAAATATCTTAAACATAGTTAAGGGGAACCTGGGTGGCTAGGTGGGTTAAGCATCTGACTCTTGATTTCGGCTCAGGTCACGATCTCAGGGTCATGGGATAGAATTCTGTGTCAGGCTCCATGCTGAGCCTGGTGCCTGCTTAAGATTCTCTCTCTCTCCCTCTCACTCTGCCCCTCCCCCCAACCCCTTTCATCCTACTCACACACTCTCTCTCTTCCTCAAACAGTACACACACACACACACACACACACACACACACACACATTTGGTTAAAACCAGGGATATTTTCAATTTCATGATGTACAAATTAGGAAATATGTATTCAGGGATAAATTGGATATTAAGCTATCTCTTATAGAAAGAGATGTCTTGCTTTTTAAAAAATCTAGCCTACAAGTTCCAAGCCTTTTAATTGGGGTATATAATCTGTCTATAATCAATGTACTTCTTTTTTTTTTTTAAGATTTTATTTATTTATTTGACAGACAGATCACAAGTAGGCAGAGAGGCAGGCAGAGAGAGAGAGAGGAGGAAGCAGGCTCCCTGCAGAGCAGAGAGCCCGATGTGGGGCTCGATCCCAGGACCCTGGGATCATGATCCGAGGCGAAGGCAGAGGCTTTAACCCACTCAGCAACCCAGGTGCCCCAATCAATGTACTTCTTGATATGGTTGGATTTAGGTCTATGATTTGCTAGTTGTTTTCTATTTGTCCCCTCATCTGTTCCTCCTTTTCTGCCTTCATAAGAAGTTAATCAAACACATTTGAGTATTCCATCTATATTTATCTATTTTTAAGATGTATGTCTTCATCAATAGATGAATGGATAAAAAAGGTGTGGTATATATACACAATGGGATATGACTCAGCCATAAAAAATTGAGATCTGGCCATTTGCAACAACATGGATGGAGCTAGAGGGTATAATGCTAAGTGAAATAAGTCAGAGAAAGACTAGTAGCATATGATTTCACTCATATATGGAATTTAAGAAACAAAACTAATAAACAAAGAGAAAAAAAAAACAAACAAATACATAGAGCAAACTCACGTTTGCCGTGGGGGAGGTTGGTAGGGGAATAGATGAAACAGATAAAGGGGATTAAGAGGCACAAACTTTCAGTTACAATTAAGTAAGTCATGAAGATGAAACACACAGCAAAGGAAATGTTCTCAGTAAGATTGTGATTGTACAACTGTAAGACTGTAACGTTGTTTGGTGACAGACGGTGACTACACTTGTGGTGAGCACTGAGCAATGCAGAGAATTGTTGAATCGTTTTGTGGCATACCTGAAACTAATATGACAATGTATGTTAATTATTTTTCAATAAAAAAGATATATCCCTTTGTAATTTTTTGCCGGTTGCTCTAAAGATTACAATCTGCATCTTAATTCATCAGAACTTACTTAGAGTTACTACTGGAATGCTTCATTCAAAAGAATTTGCGGGGCGCCTGGGTGGCTCAGTGGGTTAAAGCCTCTGCCTTCGGCTCAGGTCATGATCCCAGTGTCCTGGGATCGAGCCCCACATCGGGCTCTCTGCTCTGCGGGGAGCCTGCTTCCACCTCTCTCTCTCTCTGTCTGCCTCTCTGCCTACTTGTGATCTCTGTCTGTCAAATAAATAAATAAAATCTTTAAAAAAAAAAAGAATTTGCAACAGTAAAATTCCATTTATGCCACTCTATCATTTACCACATATTTTACATTAATGTAGATTATTAACCTCACAATACAATGTTACAAAGTTTTTTTTTAAAAAACATTTTATTTATTTATTTGACAGAGAGAGATCACAAGTAAGCAGAACAGCAGGCAGAGAGAGAGAGGAAAGCAGGCTCCCTGCCGAGCAGAGAGCCCGATGTGGGGCTCGATCCCAGGACCCTGAGATCATGACCCGAGCTGAAGGCAGAGGTTTAACCCACTGAGCCACCCAGGCGCCCCACAAAGTTTTGTTTTAAACAATGAGTTTTCTTCTAAATAAATTAAGGGAAGAACAAGTAGTCTTTATAGCTATCCAAATATTTATTATTTCCAGTGTTTGCCATTTCTTCCCACAGATTCAAATTCCTGTTTGATGCTGCTTCATTTCAGCCAGAAAAACTTACTTTAGTCTTTCTCATAGTATAAGTCTGTTAGTGACAAATTCTCTCAGCTTTTGTTTATCCAAAAATGTCTGGGATGACTTTTTATTTTCCTTTCCTAGCATTTTAAAGATGTTATTCCATTGTCTTCTAGCCTTCATTTTTTTTCCTGATCAGAAGTGAGCTGTCATTTTTGTTGTATTTCTCCTGCTATGTCTTTTTTTTTTTCTTGCTGATTTCAAGATGTTCTCTTAATCGTTAGTTTTCAGCAATTTGATTATGATGTTACTAATTGCAGTTTCTCTTGTATCTATCTGCTTGAAGTTTGCCGAGACTCTTAGATCTCCAAGTTAATGTTTTTCACCACTATTGCTTTAAATATATATATTTTTTCTGCCCCAGAAAAATTCTATTTGCTCTCCTTCTGTTGCTCCAGTCCCACATACATTAGATCCCTTGATATTGTCCCAGGTCACTGAAACTCTTTTTGTCTGTTTGTTTTCTCTCTCTTATATAGATTTGATCATTTCTATCAGTCTGTCTTCAAATTTACTGATCTTTTTTCATCCTATTTCCAAAATGCTATTAATTTTTTTCATTTCTGATTTCATTTCCAGATTTAGAATTCTTATTTGGTTATTTATAGTGTCCATTTCTTTTGCTGGCATTTCTCATCTATTCAATCATTATGACATCTTTTCCTTTAAGTCCTTGAACATATTTATAATATCTATTGCAACGTCCTTGTCTGCTAATTGCAATATTTAATTCCAGAGTTGATTTCTATTGACCATTTTCCCTCTTAGCTTTAGATCACATTTTATTTCTTTGCACTGTGCCTGTTATCAATTTATTGTCTCTTAATTCTAAATTCATCCTTTAGTATCTACTCTATGAAAATGGATGGACTCTTCAAACATTTCTTTTATAGAGTTAATATGTTAGGCTTTATTAGTAGAGAAGGCTGGAGGCACATTGCAGGAGGAATGTATATATACATATACACACATATATGCTTATACGTGTGTGTATGTGTATATATATATAGATAGATAGATAGATAGATATAGTAGGTCTTTACATTTTTGTCTAAAGTTTATCATTATTATCTTCAGGAAGATCAGTCTGACGTAAGCTTCTCTACCATTATCAAGACCAGAACTCCAAATGGGATTTTATTAAGACATTATTCAAATAAGTCGTTGATAGAAGTATTAACATTATTAATATTGGAAAGGATTTTATTAAACAAAAATGAGAGAAACCATATCTCTGACTCAATTTCTGATACTAAAGAAGTTAATTTTTCTTTTTTTTTTTAAGATTTATTTATTTGACAGAGAGAGACACAGCAAGAGAGGGAACACAAGCAGGGGGGCAGTGGGAGAGGAAGAAGCAGGCTTCCCGCTGAGCAGGGAACCCGATGTGGGGCTCGATCTCAGGACTCTGGGATCATGACCTGAGCTGAAGGCAGACGCTTAACGTCTGAGCCACCCAGGTGCCCCAAGAAGTTAACTTTTCAATTCAAAGTATTTCTTTAAGGAAAACAATACATTTTGATTATGTTATACAACACTAAGGTCTGGATACGGAGTTTGCCTTCAAAGCGCACTACTCAACAATTAACAGATTGTGTCAAATATTTTAAGTATTAAGTATTTTAAAAATAAGATTTCAACTAGCAAAAAAAAAAAAAAAAAAAAAAAAAAGAGTTCTTGCAATTTGACTTTTAAAAAACCTTCTTTCCCAAACTGGGAAGATTATGACCTATGATCCTATATTTTGATGAACATAGTATATAAAAACATGATAGGTAGACCAGATTATTAGATACCAATGTTACATGTTTATTTACTTATTTATTGTTAAGATTTTATTTATTTATTTGACAGAGAACAAGAGAGCTCAAGCAGGGAGAGTGGCAGAGGGAGAAGGAGAAGCAGCTCCCCACTAAGCAGGAGCACAGTGCAATATGAGGCTCGATCCCAGGACCCTGGGATCATGACTGGAGCTGAAAGCAGACACTTAACTGACTGAACCACCCAGGCGCCCCCAATGTTACATATTTATGACCACATTTCCCTGTTTGTATACCACAGTGCTATCAACAATGAGGTTGATCTAGAGAATGAGTTATTGAGGATACAAAAAAAAAAAAACACTTTTAATAGAAAATAGAAAATTTGGAAATGTGTAAGAAGCTTTGATAATTTTCAGTTTCTTCCTAGAAATGACTACATGACAAACCAGGGTTGTATTTTTACTGTCTTCCTTTTCATTGTGGTATTTTTGGTTGAGAATTATTTGTATACCAACAAATATTCAAATGTACACAGTATTTTAATAAAATAGGGAGGAGACAGTAGTGTCAATTCTAGAAATCCTGTTTCAAGGGCTATCTGGAAACTGCTGTGCTAATGTAAAACTGTCTCTGGTGACCTGAGCTCTCGGAATACTACAAGCTGCCCCTCCAGGGTGGTGTCTTTAGGTGATAGCTCACATTCTGTGATTCTTAAAAGGGACAGAAAGGTCTTCTCTAAAGGTAAAACCCTAGGATCTGTAACCTCTCATCCCTTCTTGTCTCTCACAGACATCTTACTACATGTTTTCCATGCACAGAAAGCTCAGGATCATATACTATTATTTGTCTAGTTCCAGAGAATTTTATTCAGTATAGGTAATTATAAGAATAGAGACTCACATTATTCAATTGTATCTGTCATGGCTAAAAGCATTAGTTTGTCTTTTCCAGCTTGGCCAGATTTGGGGCGTCTTTACCCTGACTCATGGTTCACTCGTGGCTGGTTGTTTCTGGGTTTCACAGGCTCTAGTCCCGTTTTAGGCTTTCTTCTGTAGGACCTGTTTTGAGACTGGGAATGGCAGCCCTCTTTGCAGTCTGGGTTCCCAGTCAGTGGGCGTTGGGCTGAATCTGGTTTAGCACTCACCTTGATCCACTCTTCCTGGACTTTGTCAAAGATGAGGTTGTTGGGTGACTCTGTGACACAATTATCTGTGTCAGGTTTGAATATACTGGTTGCCAATCCTTGCCATTTTATTTTATTTTATTTTATTTATTTTTTTTTAAAGATTTTATTTATTTATTTGACAGAGATCACAAGTAGGCAGAGAGGCAGGCAGAGAGAGAGGAGGAAGCAGGCTCCCTGCTGAGCAGAGAGCCCGATGCGGGCCTCGATCCCAGGACCCTGAGATCATGACCTGAGCTGAAGGCAGAGGCTTAACCCACTGAGCCACCCAGGCGCCCGCCATTTTATTTTTTATTGAAGCATAGTTGACACACAATGTTACGTTTAGTTTCAGATGTGCAGCACAGTGATTCCACACTCTAAATGTTGTATGTGCTCACAAATGTGACTACTATCTGTCACCACATGACACTATTACAACACTATTGACTGTATCCCTCATTGTATGCTTTTTAGTCCCATGACCTGTTCATTCCATAACTGGTAGCCTGTGTCTCCCACTCCCCTTCACCCATTTTGCCTATCCCTCCTCCCCACCACCACCAGTTTGTGTTCTGTATTTACTGGCCTATTTCTGTTTGTTTTTTAGATTACACATATAAGTGAAATCACACAGTATTATCTTTCTCCGTCTGACTTATTTCACTTAGTATAATGCCCCCTAGGGTCCATCCATGTTGTCTCAAATGGCAAGATCTCATCCTTTTTTATGACTGAGCCATATTCTATTCTATCTGTATGCCACATCTTCTTTACCCATTCATTGATCTATGGATATTTAGGCTGCTTCAATATCTTGAATACATGCCATTTTATTGATAAAACTGTATCAGTTCTAACAAGCCAGGTAGGGCAAGCCCCTTTTTGTGGAATTCCGACCACCTGAGAAATGTGCAAGTTGGTCTTCAGTAAACCCAGATTTTAATTGTGTCTACTAAGTCATCTAATCCCGGTGACTTCTATGTGTGAATTAGGAATGTAAATGCTTATTTTTTTTGTCTTACCTAATAAAGAGTCAGGAATATGAATGAATAATTCCCACATCAGTGCATTTCTTGTGAGTAGAGTGGGCTGGGGAAGCCCAGTTACAAAGCACACAGGAGGCTGAGCTCTTGGAGCCCCAAAGCAGCAAAGATCCAGTCCAGAAATATATTCCACCAACTGGAAGTACAGGCTGGGGAGCAGAGGTTATAGGAAGAACTGCCCAGAAAAGTGACTTCTCGAGGTTTGTGCTTAGTCCTGTCTCAGACCACTGGTGAGACATGGAGATGGCTGACAAGGCTGGCCGATCTTAGAAAATTATATGGAAAACAGGAAAATAAGTGGACTAGAGGTACCAAAAGTTTGGGTTTGGTATCATCTCGAGCCGTTTGAAATATGCTAAAATCGCACCTTTGAGCTCAGCTGGCATCAGTCTGCCCTTGGTTAAGGCTGACCTTACATGACAGGAGATTTGAGCAGGGCTGTGATTATCTCAGTGACTTTAGTGTCTACCACTGGCCATGCACACACTATTAATATTATCATATTAGAGGAGATAAGATATAGTGGAGTCACATATATGTGCATTTTGTAGCCCAATTCAACTATCTTCTCATGGATTTAAAATACTATACACATATTTGGCATATGTGTTTTTTATTACTTCCCTGCACCCACTGCAAAGAGTTGTAGACACTAAGCTACGCTTACTGTGTACTTTATGGAATATACAATTTATTTTCAGGAGTATATTGGATTGGATTATACCTTGGCTTTTAAAATTTATTACACATTGATTTTAGAATCTTTGTGCTAGGTAAGATAAGTTCTACTCTACTGGGTTCTTGATAAGCAAATAAAACATGTTCTGTTTATATTTTATCTTCACACATGAATTTACTATATTCACTTATTACAATAGTATAAAAATAAATCCTAAGCAAAGTCCTAATTATTAGCTTTTCACAATTTACATTGATTACATGGGGGCATAAGAGGAACAGTTTTCTTTTTTGTTTTTGGGTTTTTTTGTTGTTGTTGTTGTTGTTTTGGGTTTTTTTGTTTTGTTTTTTGTTTTTAGGAAGTTTTCTTTATTAGTTGCCCTATGTTGTCAGGAACCTGGGAGGACTCGGGACATTGGTAATGCTTACCTTGGCTGAGGAAGTATGCCAAGCTCAGTTGACAGGGACACCACACAGGTGGGGATGTTTACCACAAAAGCATTTTCTTGATTTCAGTTTGTACTTCTGATCTTGGTTTTCTAAAAAAACAAAAACAAACAAACAAACAAAAAAACCAAGCAAAACAAAATTAAAAAAAAAAACACACAAATATAAGATAGAAAATGTATTCAACAGTGAGGGTGGATGAAATTTTTGTTAGGTTTTCCAAAAAGGAACTGGGAGAAGTTAGCTGAGTAGACAGAATAAGCATGAATATCATAGAGAAATAATGAAAAACACTTATGCAAACTTTGAAAAAGCTACATGAATGTCCAGAAAGAATCTTTCGTTCTGGAAATAAACTGCTAGGCAGGAATTATACAGTCTCTCTCATCCAGCTTGATGAATGATATTATCTCAAATCACACAGCCTGAGAAACTGATTACTACAGCGAGCCTAAAAATGTACTGTTAAGAGCTGGTCAGGGTCAAGCCTCTGCTACCAACTGGCAATTATGTCGAGGCATTTGATTTGAAATTATGCTTACATGAAAATTTATCTATAAACCTGGAAGAAATAGATGTTTTGGAAAATATACTTAAGAAGACAGGAGTAAAATATATCAAAATCAAAATAACGTTTTTACTCTTTGTAAGAAAAGGGGGGGCTTTTATTTTTTATTTTTTATTTTTTATTTTATTTTTTTTTTAAATGCATTTTTTTTTTTTTTAAGATTTTATTTATTTATTTGACAGACAGAGATCACAAGTAGGCAGAGAGGCAGGCAGAGAGAGAGGAAGGGAAGCAGGCTCCCCACTGAGCAGAGAGCCCGATGCGGGGCTTGATCCCAGGACCCTGAGATCATGACCTGAGCCGAAGGCAGCGGTTTAACCCACTGAGCCACCCAGGCGCCCCTATTTTTTATTTTTTAAAGACTTCTATATTTGAGAGAGAGAGAAAGAGCAAGCAGAGGGAGGGGCAGAGGGAAAAGGAGACAAAGAGACTATCTGCTGAGGAGGGAGCCAAATCGGGGACTCAATCCCAGGACCCTGACAGGGTGACCTGAGCCGAAATCAAGAGTTGGATGTTCAACCAACTGAGCCACCCAGGTGCCCCCAAAGGGGACGGTGGCTTTTAAAAAAAGAACTGCTTCATCCACATAGCTTGGGTAATAGATACTTGTCTCTGTGAAGACTTGTTTTTTTTAAAGATATACTTATTTTAGAGAGAGACAGAGAGTGCACAGGTGGGGGAGAAGGCAGAAGGAGAGGGCGAGAATCCTCAAGCAGATTCCCTGCTGAGTTGGGAGCCCCATGCAGCTGGGATGGGGGGGGGTGCTCAATCTCAGGACCCTAATATCTCGACCCCAGCCAAAATCAAGAGTCCAACACTTAACAGCTGAGCTCCCCAGGTACCCCAAAAGCTGACAGTTAAAAGATGTATCTAGAGTCATGTGTAATGGGGATAGTCTGTTGACTTCCAATTCAGAGACTAACTAGATCATATCTGATATTCTTGGGAAGACGTTCGGAATCTCCAGTTCGTGGTAGGCCTTCTAACTCACTGGGCAGCCCTTCCCAGTGCGGATGCCCCCCCTAGGCACACATATGCATATACACACACAGCTTGTTCTGTACCTTTCCCTTTAGAATGAGGACTAAAAATTTGAACTATGCAGGAAAATGATATTCAAACTATTCAGAGAAAACAAATATGAGCAAAATAATAGGATCCTTAGCTCTGGGCAAACAAGAGTTATGTTCCAGGAATGTGATTGGGTAAGCTGAAAACATTGCCCTATTTTGCTTCTTTGGTCCCAAGATGAAGAAACAAAATAACAATGAAATGCTAAGAATCATTAAGAAAGAGGTAGGTGAGGAAAAGAAACACTCTCCAACCAGTTTGTTGAACCTGAAAATATTATATGTTGTTCTGGTCATTGCCTTAAAAGAAATAAAACCATTCCCTACTAGAAACAAGTAGAGGAGACTTCCATATGCAGAAGTCAGGGACACCCCCTTTCCCTCAAAACAGGCTAAGACAGATGAAACTCAAATACTTACAATAAGAGGAGCTATGGGTGGATAACACAGCTCTTACCAAGAACCAATGTACCTAACCCAGAGCTCCCTTGCAAAGCTAAAAAGGTCCAAATTCGGACAAACAAAAGGAAGTCTTAATTTGCACAGTAGTAAGTTTTATGCAAGTCTTTACCTAGAGATGGAAGTGGCAAATATCCACAATGCCAAAAAGGCAAGAAGAGTGACAGTGACGCCATAGTTAGTGTTAGATGGTCTTGGGTTTAAAAACCAGTTAGGGGACTTGCCAAGAGTGACTGGAGATGAATTAATCTCCAGCAGCTCCATAGTTCTCATCTATAAAATGGAGGCTATGACACCGTCTACCTCACTGGGTTATTGTGAGGATTGAGCAAGACAATGGATAAAAACACCTAACGCTAGCACATGAGGGCTGAAATGAAGGGGGAGAAGGGTCAACGAGGAGGCACTGGGTAGAAGGGTGAACAGGGTGAGCTGGGGGTGGCAGATTCTTTGGTTCAAGCGTGCCTGCTCCAAACCCTGAACCTCCAGGCTACCCTGGGATTCCGGGTCCCAAGGGAGAGAGCATTCGGGGGCCAGTCCGGCCCACCTGGACCTCCGGGATCTCCGGCATCCACCATGAGGAGCGTCGGGGCCCTGGCGGAGGGGCGGCCCATGACACCTTGGCCAGCGCCCCACGTCTGGCAGACTCCCAGTCTTACCCCAGAGCCGGGTACCACGCCTCCTCTGTGCACTTCCCGCCAGCGCGCCCCTCCGGAGGGCTCGCCCACACTCACCAGGATGTCCAGGCGGTGCCCCACCTGGTTGAGCCCAGAGGCCGGCATCCAGGTGGCCCGCGAGGCAGCCGCCCAGGGGACTTCCAGCGCTTCCAGCAGGCGCGCGCCGTGGGGCTGAGGAGTACCTGCCCCGCCTTCCGCAGCCCCGGGCGCCGAGCCGAGCGCGCAGGTGCTGTGTCCCAGCTGGCAGGCCTCATTCTCGGGCTCCGAGGGCCAGCTGAAGCCCGGGCCGCATCTTCTCTTTCGACGGCAGACGTGTCCTGCAGCACCTCTCCTGGCCCCAGAAGAGCGTGTGGCGCGGCACCTTCTGCCAGATGTGGCGGACCCCGGCTGCGGCAGCGGTGGCCTCCTCGCTGCCGGCGTGCAAGCAGTTGGAGCGGAAAGCCGGGAGCTGTCACAACACTTTCATGGAGCTCTTGCATCGAGAATAGCTTCATGACCTCCTCCTCCAAGTAGGGGCCCAGCAGGCTCCTGCGGACGGATGGACAAGCGGCCAGAGGCAAGGCCAGGCGGCAGGAGAGTGAGGAGGTCGCAGTGCAGGAGCGTCTGTTGGCACCTCCAGTGGGGGAAGCTGGCTGGGACACTTTCCTGTATGTTTCACGTTTTGTATAAGCCTCAAGAAATAAAGGAAAGCCAAAGAGTGTATTTTTTAAAAAATTTTATTTATTTATTTTTAAAGATTTTATTCATTCATTTGACAGAGAGAGAGAGAGAGAGAGAGAGATCACAAGTAGGCAGAGAGGCAGGCAGAGAGAGGGGGAAGCAGGCTCACCGCTGAGCAGAGAGCCCGATGTGGGGCTCGATTCCAGGACCCTGAGATCATGACCTGAGCCGAAAGCAAAGGCTTAACCCACTGAGCCACCCAGGTGCCCCGAGTGTATTTTTTTTTTTTTTTTTTTAAGTTTAAGACAAAAACACCTTGCTAACGGCTGGGCATATTATAAGAGGCCACCAGAGGTTAACTAGTAATACTATTCATGGGTAAGAGTTCCTTATCTCAAAGTGGTATACAAGCCTCAGTTGCCTGACTACCTGAAACTTGGTGGCTTTGATCTTGTGTAGGATTCTTCTCCTCTAAGACAGTGATCAACAAATATTTTCTGTAAAAAGCTGGATAGTAAAAAGTTAAGGCTTTGTGGGACATACGGTCTCTGCCAAAAATATCCAGTTCTGGCCTTTAGCAAGAAAGAAGCCACAGATAATTTGTAAATGAATTTGCATGGTTGTGTTCTAATCAAACTTTATTTATGGACACCAGAATTTGAATTTCACATAATTTCAACTGTCACTAAATAGTCTTCTTTAATGTTAAAAAAAATTAAAAATGAAAAACCATTCTTCTGGGCCATACAAAAACAGGTAGTGGGCTGGATTTGGCTCACAGGTTGTAGTTTGCTTACTGCTGCTCTAAGATAATGAGGGGTTCAGAATGAGCCACACCAGGAATGTGCCACTTTGGCACATGGATTATTTTCAGCTGAAGGCAATCAAAACCCAGCAGACACAGGAAACGCTTTTTACTTCCCCCTTAACTGCTTAGGTGAAATTAGAATGGGGGCCTGTACCGGGAAGGGAATCATTACCAGTGATAAGCTTTTCTTTTTTTTTTTTTAAACATTTTTTTTTTCTTTTTTTTTTTTTAAGATTTTATTTATTTATTTGACAGAGAGAGAGAGAGAGAGAGATCACAAGTAGGCAGAGAGAGGAGGAAGCAGGCTCCCCGCTGAGCAGAGAGCCCGATGCGGGCCTCGATCCCAGGACCCTGAGATCATGACCTGAGCCGAAGGCAGAGGCTTTAACCCACTGAGCCACCCAGGCGCCCACCAGTGATAAGCTTTTCATCTGAGAGATTTATCTGCAAGGCATGGCACATTTGTTTACCAAATATTTGTTCTTCTCACCTTCCTATGAATTGCCTTCCTCCCCTTTGAAGCCCCAGAACCCTATCCCTTTATATGTTTTCAGGACACATAAAAACCTCAATTGCCTGGGTGCCTTTGGGTCATATGTTTGTGATGCTCCCACAGGTACAAAATTAAATTTGTTTTTCTCCTATTACCCTTTTTATCATGGGAGGGGTCTCAGCCAAGAACCTAGAAGGGTAGAGGGAAAATTATCTCTTCCCATTAATAATTCAGTTCACTTAGTTCTGACCTTATGAAGAGCAATTCTCAATCTCTCTGGTTTTCTAACACTCCATCCTCATTTGAGGACACACACGATCTACTGCTAAGTGCACTGCTTGGCATCTCTGTGTTTGGTTGAAGTAAACTAAAATATCTTTTTAAATGAACAGGAAAGTTTCAGGATTTCATCCATCTGTAGACCTCTGAGGTAGGAAAAAGTGAATTAGAACCACACTGACAAGGAAAATTATAATAAACTGTCTCTTGATAATAAATTCTAAAAATGACAAATGTGAAATGTTTTAGGAGCCACTGCCAATTTTATGTCTCTCTATTTGTGACTCAGTGGATCATATGACTGGACACTAAATCAACAGCTGGAAAATATTATGATAATGAAGCCCAGGATTCTGAAGGTAGCTTTGTAAACAATTTTTTCTCATGACTAATGCTAGTACATCTGCAGTGATTTTTGTAATAAAGGACCAAATTTATTCTCGATACTTCTGCTTGTGTGCTTAAATAAATTTCCTTAAAATTGGAAACTGTTATCCTCCTGTTACTACAGGGTTGTGGTGATTTGTGTGTGGGAAATGATGCTTCCCTTCACATACACTCCCCCACCCTTTAAAGTGTTTTGGAGATTTAGAAATCATTGCTGAGAGCAGGGAGCTCAAGGCCATCGTCAAAGTTGGAAGAAAATATAGTGAAGCATTTTTTGCAAACTCTGTCCCCTGAATATAACTTTTGAGTTGAAGAAAATGTTTTAATACATAATATTAACATATTTGTCCCTTATAGCAATAAAACAATAAAGCATAAAGTTAAATATTTTGTACGGAGGAAGAGGTCTATGAAGGTTAAAGTGCCTAGGGCCCTCAAAAGTCATAATATGGCCCTGCCTCTTAGGTCCTCAACCCTCCATCATGAGCTGCTAAGGGAAAATAGAAAATGTAAGTGACAATCTCTTAGCACTTCCCAGCCTTACTCTTCTGGTTTTAGACACTCTGTGTGCCCAACCAGGCAAAACTGGGAGAAGGTATCCTGGAAGTTGGCCTTGAGATCCCAGGCACCCACTGAGTTAAATATCTTCTGGAACCGAGCTTCAAGGGCACCCTCTCCAAGACTGCCTGTCAGTGGTGTTCCAGTGCCAGTAGATGGCACGGGCCCAGGAGAGTGGCCTCTCTCTGTGGCGTGGCTGCAGAGTCCTAGAGAAGTGGGGAGACTGCGGAGCCAGCATTTGGGAAAATGTCTGAACCAGGACAAGCTGCGCAATAGGGTCTGACTTGCACGGGGCCTCCGGACGGACGTGGCTCTAGATTGAAAAGGTTCACTCCTTCGTCAGCTCGCAGGCTGGAGGCAGTTTGTTTTGTTTCATTTGTCTGTTTGTCTGTTTGTCTAGGCCTCCACGGACATAATTTCTGAAATGTGAATCCATTCCAGCAAAGAAAGGAAGTCAGGGGTAGATAGCAGGGGATGGGTAGTGTGAGTACACGGGCAATGGGGCTCTAGGCCCAGGTGCTCCGAGAGCTGCTCCTCTCATTTTGGGGGGGTCATCTGGTCATGCCACTTAGCTGGGTGTCCCCACAGTGATGGAAGACTTGGATAGCAGGGTTTTCTGAAGCCAAGGGACTATACTACCGCTGAGTCCTGGGGTTTCATAGTACCTGACTACGACTAGTAGTAGTCTATAGACTAGGGTCTATTTATGGAGCAACAGTAGCAGCCATATCACACATTGTAGAGAAAGAGCTTCCTGGATGTGTGTGATTTATTTTTACTGGAGTGAGGAGTCTTAACCCTCAGAGTCACCATGAATGGATCAGCTCTTCTCTTAGCCAGCTGGAGGGACTGACACTCAGTGAGGGCGCTGGCAGTGGGGTGGGGGGTGGACAAGGCTCATCTCCAGGAGAGCTCTGATGGTAGCTCGACGGCAAGTGAGGGATAGGTTTCTGCAAGGGGTTGCAAGAAACAAAGTGAGGGGGTTCACTGTCATCCCACCGTGGTGGACTATCTTATTTTCCGGGGTGGTGAAGAAGGTTACCACTGGAATCACTGATCTTTGTATGTAAGTTATTACGAAGGATGTCAGCAACCTTGTCATAGTCTACTTTATGGGAATGGGGATGGTTTATAGTTTCTTCCAGGAGATAGTCTATACATTTATGAGCCAAGAGGACCATTTTGCGGTCTTGGCTAAATAATCCCAGAATAATTCAATTGTGTATTTTGGGGCCTCCTTTTCCATATACCCACTTAGGGTTTGGAAGACTTGGGCTCAGACTTTTTTGCTGATGGTTTCCAGGAATGATGGTGCTAAGGTCACATGACCAGATCTAACAGGTCCCGCAGGTCTGTGGTCAGAAGCCACGCAGCCAGGGCCCTTCTGAGTTAGGCCTATCACTACCCAGACAAGGTTCTCTAGGAGAGGAAGAGTCAACCTCAGGACAAGCTGCATAGCCATCTGGTCTAGAAGGGTCATGGGACCATGCTTTCCACATCATAGGCAACAGGCACCACTTGCCCTTCCTCAAGTAGAAGCTTATCTTCTTTCATACAGATGGTAACCTCCAAAATGGAGACTATATCCCAAGGGCCTGGCAACTTGACGTCAAATACAAACTTTATAAAGCATTCCAGGGGACCCACTAATAAGCATCACTGGCAATATTTCTGATAAAGCTCACTCTCATGTCTAGATTTGATGTGACAATCACCTCCATTTTCCTTTGCTTGGAACAGACATCATACAGGACTGCCTTGGCTATTTCTGTCAACTCTTTGTGCATTTTCCCCACCCTGCCATATTACATTTTATCCATACAGATACTGATAGCATGGGGCTCCCATGGTGGTTCCAGCGATAAGGGTTTGGAAATCAGGAGGAAGTATTATTTGCTATTAAAAACATGTAGAAATTGTGGGTAGGCTAGGAAATGAGAACCTTGAGTTACAAAGATGATAGACTTCCTTTGGGGAGAAGTGTGGGTTCACATGGTCAGGATTGTGAGCCTCTGGTTTTTTGTGGCAGAATTGCTTCAGCTATGGAAAGGTTTTTCACCCAAGTGGGGTTTTTATGTAGAATTCATAGCTGCATACTAGAGGGGACAGAGAACTGGTCCCTGCGTGCTTTGGGGCACGAGGGTTGGCTATAGCATCCACTTGGCAAGTGTGGTGAAGAGTTTTGAAGCTAGTTCAGAGTACCTTGTGACCAAGAGAAACTGAATAACCTTATACTTGGTCAAGAACAAAAGGCCTGCCTGAACACTCACTTTCATAGACTAAACTAGAAAGGAAGAAAAGGATAGAGTTACCAGAATTCTTGGGAGAATACCAGGAGGCAACAGGGAGCGCCCAAGGAGCCAGAAATGATGACCGGCTGGTTGTAGGGGAGTGATGAGCAGGTTTTCATGTCCCATCCAGAGCCTTCTCAGAGTCCCTGCAGGGCTTCGGTCACAGACAACATCCCCTAATTTGCTTCTACCATGACTGGCTTGATCATAGACAGGATTGCTGTGGGCCTCAGGCACAAAGCCTCTCAAATCCAGAAGATCTGAGGTCATGAGAAACTGACTCGAATCTTGGTGGGCAGAGATAACTGTTGTGTTGGTTTCCATTTTGGTGAACAGCACTGTCTGGTAAGCACCTGTCCCCTGAGGGGGAGCAAAACTCAGCACACCCCCACCTCCCACTACTGGGAGAAGAAACAGACCTTGTTTGGAGGGTGGGTTGTGTGTGTATTAGATAAACTCTAGATGTTGACATGTTTTCCTGCCACCTAGTTTCAAATTTCCCAGAATTTTCTAGAAGGTATTTTACAAACTATAAGTCTTGGCCTATCAGTGGATTGTGAAGTCAATTGAGTAGGGCAGAACCAATATTTTGGTTTTATTTTGAATTTTTATTTTGGAAGATATTTAATATCTAGTAATATGGGAGAGAACATTCTCATGTCCTGCCATGTGCCTCTCACCCAGCTTCAGCTACTACCCCTTCATGGTCAGTCTTGTCTCATCTACATGTCCTTTCATCTGTCTCAATTATTTGGAAGCTAGTTCCAGAACTTATAGCATTTTTATCTGTAAACACTTTGGTTTGTATCCCTAAAAGACAATGATTATTCCCATTTTAAAACGACATGCATAGAAGAGAAGAGTGAAGTCATGTTTTATGAAGCTGTTACTTCCGTTGCACACGTGTATGAACGGTGTGCTGTGTACATTTCACTGTGATGTAAAACGCATTTCTCACAGTGAGTCTCAAAGTTCAAAAGCCACTGTTCTTCTAGAAGACACTGTGTAGCACCCAGGCCTCCCAGGCGGCCCCACCCTCACCGTTGGCAGAGGAGAATCAGGGCTCAACCCAGCAGGAGGGAAGTGTTGGGGGAGGGTTCTGTGGTGGGCGCAGCGTGGCCTGGACCATGTGCCGTCCTCCCTTCAGAGGCAGATTCCCGAAGCTTTCACTAGGGGGATTCTGTGACGGGGTAAAAGAGAAAGTATGGGATAATACATGTTTGCAGCCTCCTCCTCTCTTCTAAGGAGGCCTCAGAGCCTGGCTTTGTGTTGCTACTGCAAATAGAAGATGAATGGAAGGAGGCCCAGAAAAGTGAAACGCATCTAGTCAGTGAAGAGCTGAGCAGAAGTAGGGAGGCAGTTGGAAGCAGCCTCGAGGCTGGAGGAGATTTGGGAGGAGAGTTTGAGAACAGCGAGGGGCAAGGAGCCAGTAAAGGTTTCTCGGTGGCTGCTGTGGAGAGCTGTAAGGGTAGCTGAGGAGGAATTTTAGGAGAATTTGCTCTGAGTCATGCAGTGTGTCTTGGTTTAGGTTTGTTTTTAAAACTTCAGTAGAGTTTTAAAATCCTTCCCAGTACTTTTGGAGGTGGAACTGAATGCCACTCTAGGAAGAAGAGCTCAGGCTGTGTGGGTCAGAATGAAGTGCTTCTAGTCTCCTCTGTCCTATTTTATAGACCTCATTCTTGTTCTTCTTTCAGCCTACAAGTTGCACAACTTTGCTTCCAGAAATCTCCTCCTTGGTGCTTCCATAGCCCCACCCCAACCCTCCACCCTCTGAGGTCTTATTACCATGCTTCCATCCCCCCCACCCCCACCCCTCGGGGTTGAATGATGGTTACAGGTTACAGGTGAGCCGCTGGAGGGCCAGGACCCTGTCTGGTTCATCCCAGCATTCCCCGGGGCTGCCAGCACACAACACAACCTTTGTTGTTTCCCTGCCTTCAAGGAAATGAACATCCCATTCAGGGTCTTTGGGAAAAACAGGAAAAGTACAATTGGGACTAAGAGCAAGCTGTAAGTTTGTGATATGAACTATCTTGCATGCTTTATGAGTTTACAACAGAAATGATGGACTGAAAACAACAAAAACAACAATAGTATACACTTCTTTGTGCTCTCAGTGTTCTAAGCACTGTCCTAAGTACTTCACATATGTGAACTCCCATAACCCTCACAAGAACCCTCGGACTCGGGGACCAGTATTGCTCTCATTTTGCAGATGAGGAAAACAAAGCACAGAGAGGTGAAGGGACTTGCCCACGGACGGACCCGCTGAGGGTGAGGGTGGGGCTGGGCCATCTGGTTCCAGACTCTGAGCTCTTAGCCAGGGCCACATACTGAGTGACGGGCAGGTGTTTATGAAGGAGGAAGGCTCCCGCTGTTGAGAGGAGAAAGGGGATAATTCTGAGGCCTGTATGAGAGTGCAGGAAGGAAAGGCTTGGGTATGTTCACTGCCTTCTGAAGCAGCTTTTTTCAGAAGGGGTATTGGGATATTGGGTGGAATGGGAGGCAGGGAGCCCGGTGAAGGAGTTTAGAGATGTTTTGAAACTAAGGACTCAAGTCTTTGGTTGGAGAGATGCTGTGATGAAGGTCACTACCCAGGAAGATTGTATGGGGCCACAGGTTGGGAGGGCGTGTGTGTGTGTGTGTGTGTGTGTGTGTGTGTGTGTGTGTGTGTTGAAGGGAACAGGGCAGGTGAGAGTCAGGTGTCTCTAAAAGGCTGTCAGAGAGTCTGAGACAGAGGCCTGATGGTCTTCACTAGACAAAGGAGCTCCTCTTTGCCAAATGGATGGTGAGAACAGAGACCACAGAGCCGATGAGAGATCTGAGTGGGATGATCCACCAGACAGTGACCGCCCCAGGAGGAGCAAAATTCCCAAGGAGAGGAAGCAGAGGTGAGCTCAGGGTTCTATAACCCAGGGGGAAATGCAGGCGCTCCTGAGAAATGCACGTTCATGAAGACTCCAAATTGGCAAAAAGGTGAGCCAAGTTCAGGCAGAATGAAAGCAAGTGACTTCCAAGCTCCACGACTCTTCTCAGGGTCCAGCCCTAACCTTGACCTGCTAACCTGGCTCCCTGAGAAACAGGTATTTCCTGCCCTCAGGGTTTTTCTTTTTTTAAAAGACTTTATTTATTTGACAGAGATCACAAGTAGGCAGAGAGGCAGGCGGAGAGGGGGAAGCAGGCTCCCTGCTGAGCAGAGAGCCTGAGGGGGGCTGGATCCCAGGACCCTGAGATCATGACCTGAGCCGAAGGCAGAGGCTTAACCCACTGAGCCACCTAGGGGCCCCCCTCAGGGTTTTTCTACAGGCCTTTCTGCTCTCCTCCCCACCCCACAGCTTTTCTGGATTTCTCTTTTTCATCCTCTGGTCTCTGCTTGAACTGCCACCTTCTCAAGGAAAAGCTTCCTGACACCCCTGAAACCAGGTTAGTCTACTCGTTTATCTGCTCCCATAACACCCAGCACTCTTCTTCATAATCCTCAGCACACTAGTGATTCATTCTGCAAGCCCATCAGTGCTTACTGAGTACTTGCTATGGGCCAGGTGCCGATCTGGAGGCAGTAGTGAACAGGACAGAGCCCCTACATGTGCGGAGCTTACTTTCCAGGTGCAGGGTGACAGAACACAGAAAAGTTAAAAAATACAGAAACAGGAACCACGTCAGAGATTGAGCGGTACTATGTGAAGAAATAAAATACAGCGCCAGCATACTAGGTCAGATAGTCTGAGAAAGAGACAGAGCTAAAGACCAAAGATCAAGGGTCAGCCAAGCCCAAGAGCAGGGCCAGTAGCTGGTACAAAGCCTCTGAAGTGGGAATGAACTTGGCCTGCCCCAGGAGAGAAAGACCTCCTTGCTGGAATGTGGTGGGTGAGGGCAAGAGTCCTGTGAAATGAAGTATGAGAGGTCAGATTATGGAAACAGGGATATGGAGTTTAAAAGCAAGGAGACGAAGATGGAAGCTTTCTCAGTGCAATGGGAGCCACTAGGAAGCCATTTAAACAGAGAAGTCTCACGACATAATTCACGTTTCTAAGGGTTGCACTGGATGCTGTAAGGAAAGTGGATGGTAGAAGGACAAGAATGGACATGAGAAGGCTGTAATTTTAGCAATCCGGTGAGAGGTGGGGCTCATACCAGGATGGAGATGCCGCAGTTGAAGAAGAGTGAGTACATTTCAGGATATGTCCTGGGAATAGAGTCAACAGGTACTTGCTGGATTGGATGTGGGGGACACAAAGGAAAGAATCAAGGGTAACTGGTCTACCTTTGGAATGGAATTATGAAGAAGCCATTTACTGGGACCAAAAAGAATGTGAGAGAGGGTGGGTAGCAGAGCTCTGTTTGGGTCATGTTAGGTTGGAGATGCCTGTTCAGACCTCAGTTTTATATCTAAGCTGGGGAGCCAGGCAGGTGGCAGGATATACACTAGTCTGTGGTTCTGGGCAGGGAGCAAGGCTGAAGATATGAATTCCTGGCCCTCAGCCTAAAGATGATATTTCAAGTCAAGAGCCTGGCTGAGATCTTCTGGAGCTTCTTTGCTTTCTGATTAAAGTGATGGAGAAGTCATTGTGAAGGAAGTGGGATCCAGAGCTCAACTGGATGGGGTGGACTCTGGTGACACTCCACTTAAAGACTGAGAGAAGGTGAATAGAGAATTCCACATAGATGCTGCCTGGTCAGGAGTCTACATCCTAGGGTGGTGAAGGAGTTCCTCTCTGATTCTTCATTCTATTCTATTTTATTTTATTGAGAGAGAGAGAGCACAAGCTAGGAGAGAGGCAGAGGGAGAAGCAGACTCTCCGTTGGGCAGAAAGCCTGACGTGGGACTCGATCCCAGGACCCTGGGATTATGAAATGAGCCAAAGGCAGATGCTTAACCCACTAAGCCACCCAGGTGTTCCCTCCATGATTATTTCTTTTATTTCAATGAAAAATATTTTTAAAATGTTACTAGCTCAGCATGAGATCAGGGAAGGAGGTGTCAGAAGTTTGAAATGGTTTGTCAATTTTTGTTCAACATCCTTCTTTCCAAGAGAGTGTCAGGCCCATGGAAGCAAGAATCAGATCTGTCTTATTCATTGCTATTCCCAGTACCTTGTAAGTTGCTGCACATATAGTAAGTTTTCAACAAACAAGGGTTAAGTGAATGAGTCGTAATTGAATAAAAGTTGGACATCTCTTCCAGTGATGACCGCATAACAAATCACCTCGAGACTTCATGGCTTAACGCAACCACTTGTTAGTATCTCTAACCATTCTGCAGTTTTGATAAGCTCACCTCGTAGGTCTCACCTGGTAATCAGATGGCAGCTCAGCTGAAGTTATCCTATGGCTTCTTTATTCACACATCTGGTGTTTGGGCGGTGATATCTGGGCCATTCGAAGGCTGAGTGGGCATTGCTCCCTCCGTACGGCTTCTCCTTGTTGCTAGCATGGCCCTCCTTACAGTATGGGGGTCTCAGGGTAGATGGATTCTTTCCCAGTGGCTGGCTTCCCCAAGGATGGCTCCTCCTGGAACTATTGTTCCAAGAGACTCAGGTGGAAGTTTCAAGGCTTCTTGGAACCTTGCCTTAGAAGTCTCACAGCGCTCCATCCACTATGTTGTGTGAGTCAAAGCAGTCACAGGCCCCTCAGATTCAAGGGGTGAAGGAACAGGCTGCACCTGTCAGTGAGGGAAGGAAGTGATGCAGCTTTCTTGGAGACAAGCTACAATAGCATCCATGTAACTGTGTTCTACAGACCTGGCCTCTAAGGGGAAGGAGAGAACTAGAGACAGAAGGGAGAAATCACAGAGATAAGGAGCTGGATTCAGGAGAATAGAGCAGATCCCTTAAGGGAGGAATTGTTAAGAAGGCTGAGTTAGGGAGGTCATCCCTGCCTGCTCACATTCCCTAATCAAGCGTAGAAAAGAGATAGAGGGATGGAGGAGAGGACCTGGGAGGGAGAGAGGCAAGTGGGAAGGGGGAGGGGCTGAGGGAAAGAGTGGGGGGCTAGAGCAGGAGAGGGAGGGAGGAGGGGAAGCAGAGGGGGAGGAGGAAGGAAGGGAGGAGAAAGGGAAAAATGAGCAGCTTAGGTATCCAACCTCAGCTTAAGGCATAAACAAGAGCCCCCTTAACTGAAGGGTGAAACCAAATTCTCTAATCTGTCTATTTGTAGTCTACAAAGTCTCCTTGATAAAATTAATAGTCGCCCCCGCTTTAGCCCTAAACAGAGCAGACCTACCTGCACTGAGCTTGTTTGGTTCGGTGCAGGTTCCATCCAGGGTCTGGGCGGTGTCCCTAGATTCTCATTGTAAATATCACCAGTCACACACCCGCTGAAGTGCCTGATTAAGTTTCACACAACCTTCACAAAGCAGTGAGTTGGGTTCAGTTCTGCATTTGAAAAAGGATAATGGTTATGCCAGATTTAAAGTTGGGTCTGGCCTGGGGTCACTTATCTGGCTCCTTGAATAATTTTCTTTTTTCTTTGCCAATTAAGCCTATTCCTGAGTATACTTTGTATCCAAGTCTCCGTTTTCATTGAGAAATGAGATTTTATCTTCGCAGAGCGTGGAAGTATAAAGCAGCAGGTCCTGTCAAAAGGAAAGGTGAGTTCAATGTCAAACGATGGAACCGCAAAATTAGAGAGCCAGAGGCTCTAATGAGGAGGCATGAAAGGACAGAGAACAAAAGGCAGCAGGAAATGATGGAAGGGAGAGGAAGTCGAAGGGTCTCAGGGATCTGATATGTTTTCTCTTGGAAACAGGAGGCAGCGGTGGGGTAGCCTTGCAGCCAAGGAAAATGTTTTACTTGATTATTTGCTTTTTAATTTCACTTTGTTTATTATAAAATCATAGAGTGTGATTAAAAAAAAAAAACCATCGTCAAATGAAAGCCTAGTTTACAATCTTTTTACATTCGTGGACATTTGCAGATAAGGGCCCTGTTCTTCCACAGATGCCTCATGCCTCCTGCTCCAGGCTCCTAGCTGAGACTGGGATCAGAGTCTTGGACTGGGTCCTGAGTCTGTGAATTGTTCTTAAAAATGATTACTCCTTGTTTAAGTTAAATTTCCCATGGCGAGACGGCCTCAGCACAGGAAGTTTAATGTTGGATGCTTCGTGTTGATGCTGGAAGTTACTTCCAAGCTCCTCGGTCCCTATCTTTCATTTAACAGAGAACATGCAGGCACCAGCATCCCAGTGATCAACTAATTCACCTCACATAAAAGACTGAATTTCACAGAAGGTTTTGTAAATCGGATTGTATAGATACCTCCCAAAAGATCATTCGTACTCAACTTATTACTCCCCTCTCCACCATTCAAACGAACACCATCCAAACGAACACTTTCTTGTCATAAATGTTTGGAGCTAAGACACCAGAATGGGAGATGTCTTTTGAACCTTGCTTCTAATGTCTTTGAAGTCACTATGGTGGGCTTTGTAAACTTCTCAACAAAGTCCGTCCTTTAAGTCTGAGTAGAAAATGTCTACATAGTGACACTATATTAATTAGGGTTACCTCACTTCTGTAATAAAACTCCTAATCAGTGGCTTCGCACAATATGTGCACCACTGGGAAATTATTTAGCTTATTTATGTGACAGTTTCCTCATCTGCAAAATGAGGGCAATGTTGTTTTGTGTATTAAATGAGTTAATATATATAAATCCCTTTGAATAGTGCCTGGCATGTAGTAACTCTCTATTAGTGGCTTCTGAATGAATGGATGGATGAGCAAATGAATACACATTCATTTCTTGCTCACTTACACAGTGTGGGTGTCCCTGGTTTGTGAGTTTTCCTTGAGCTCATGCAGGGCCCAGCTTCCTTCCTTCTTGGGGCTCCACTCTGCTCGATGTCCTCTGGGTCCTCTCCTTCCCCCTGTTAACAACCAGCTTCGGGCCCTTCTCTTCCTGACATCAAAATTGGAAAGGATCTAAATTGACCGAGTGGGGAAAGATCCTGATTTAGCCGCCAGGACAGAAAAGAGACCTTATCTGAGAAATGTCAATAATGATTCCCACGTCCCTGGGCTCTTCTGAGAATTGCATCAAATAACACATATGAAGAAGCTAGCACACAGTAGCAACACAGGGTAGCTGCTATCTACCACTGCTTGTTTGTATTTGTTTTCTGTATTTTAGCTGTTCTTCTTTCCTTCCTTCTTCCTCCAGCCTTTCCAAGAAGGCACACATGTTCGACGTTATTTTTGTTGGTATTTAATGACCCTTTTCCATAGCGTTTGGTCTATTTCTCAGAATAAGGACGGCTGTGGTCCAAAAACATCTTCTTCATTAACAGAGGGACTAGTGTGGACCAACTTTCAGGTTGAATTCTCCTTCATTTCCTTCCAGGCCAGCAGTATGGTCCCTGGTGAGGGCTGAGAAGCTGTGATGGGGAGTGAGAGAGGGTGTGGAAGTGGGGGACTCTGCATCCTTCCCTTGTATGACTATTTTCAAAGTAATTTATTTTGTAAAGAGTTTTTTAGTAATACAAGCATTTCACAAACAATACCAGAGAAAACTTCAAAATCACATAGTCACCAGTTTTTGGTTGCTGAATTATATCCATTATATGTGGATTTATGAGTTTTGGCCTCAGATGGAACATTGCATGTTTGGGGAAGGTGCACCTTATGGCCAGGCTTCCCGGGGTGCCCACAGTAGAGCTTTCATGGCGTCTAAAACTAATCCTTAAAAACATCTTTAACCCCATTTGTGTTATAAAGCACAAAAAATTAAAGCTACTGTCTTTGAAAATTTGCAATTCTCCAAAGAGGACTGAGCGAAGAAATCGATAGCCAACAAAGTTCCTGTTTGCTCAGCGACAGTCCTGTGAATGTGGCTATTTTCCCTAAGGACACCAACACGATATTTAGCACCCCATTGTCCGGGTCCCCTCCCAGACTGATCACAGCACACTCTGCAGATGACACGGGGCACCTGTTTGCACTTGAGCTCTCAATCAAATGAGCCACTGGGTGGAGAACCACTGTGGTAGACATTCATAGTTCCTCCTGGATTCTTAGATGAGTTCCTGATTATCTTGTTTTTCTAATAGTGGGTTATTATAGATACATGAAGATACTTGAAGGTGGGGTGCTCCGAGATGACAGGACCCGGACCCTGAGTCCACTGCCTGGGCGTGAAGGCCACGGGGTGTTTGTGGCTCACTTCTCTGAAGCCTAAGAGGGGATCCACTTGGCTTTTGGGGAAGGAGGTGGGTGATGCTGCTGGTGGTGTCCTCTGGCTGAGAGGCTGGCGATGGGGTCTCTGTGGGGGCGGGAGGGTCCCATAGCTATCTTATGCGGCTTAGTCCGGACATCCTAACCTGTTGTGTTCTCCTGGTATTGGTGAACCATCTTTCCCATCTTTCCTCACACTCTTGTTAACCTCCCACCTAACTGGATCACTGTGATAAGCAGGCTGTACTAACTGCGCCCCCATGCGAATGAGGTCCTCAGTGTTACCGTGGGGAAGTGGTGAAAAGAAAGGAGAGCTGTGGGAGGGAGGTGGCCTGAGGAGTAAGACATGCCATTGCTCCTGCAGGTGGATGCTTACACAGACATCTTCCAGGCACCTGCATTTTCCAAGTCCAGGCATTATGCTTGGGACCCAGGCCAGCAGCATCTGCTACAAATTCCAAATTCCAGGCTCCTCCCCAGCCCAACTGAATGCTCGGTTGATGCAGATGCACAAGAGATAGAGAAACATGGAACTGGGGCCTAGAGGTGACCGAGGCAGAGTCCTATCAGCAAGGAGCTAGCTCCTTGCTTCTGGGGAAAAAAAAATTCTTTTTAAAAGGCAAAAACTTAATTTCAGAAAAATACATAGTGAGTCTGTGTCAAAGCTTTATTTAATTCATTAATGAAGGAATCAACAAAATGGCAAAACTGGTTTAAAAGGAGATAGGAAAAAATGGATACATTTAGACAACAGGAAAAAAGAAAATGCTGGAATAAGATTGCAAAGTTCAGAACAAAACTGGTTCATGTCCTACAAGAACCTAAAAACCTTAAACTTTGGGTTTATTTTTTTCAATGAAGAGAAACAGTTTGCCTCTTTCCTGAATAAAGTCACTTGCCTGTATTCATCTTCTGCAAATTAACATCAAACTTCGCCAGATTCTGGCCTCTAATCTATAGAAAGTAATAAGTCAAACGAAGTGAATTTCCCTTTAGGCCTGTGTGTGAAATGATGCTTGAGTATGACTTGAAGGCCTCTGTGGTTATCTGAAGTTTTGGGAAACTTTTCTTCACAGTTCAGAGAGGAGACATTGGGAAATAAATACTCGCAGTGAAAGAGCGGAAGTGATGACGCAAATAGCGAGCGTGTTTGGCGTGTTGGGGGCTGTTTTATGTGTTTGCTCTTTTCCGTCACAACGCTGTGAGGCAGGGGCTGGTGTGGTGCTCATTTTATAGAGGATGAAACTGAGGCAGTCAGACTTGAGACCCTGAGTGCTTAGCTGTCTCCCCGACAAAACAGCTAAGGGGACAGTAGGCTCTGTGTGTGTGTGTGTGTGTGTGTGTGTGTGTGTGTGTGTGCGCACGTGCGCGCGCAAATTTGACTGAAGTAGGGAGGCAGGCTGAGCACGAAATCAATGTACTCCCATTGTTCATTTTTTTTTAAAAGATTTTATTTATTTGACACAGAGAGAGAGACAGCAAGAGCGGGAACACAAGCAGGGGGAGTGGGAGAGGGAGAAGCAGGCTTCCCGCTGAGCAGGGAGCCTGATGCTGGGCTCGATCCCGGTATCCCAGGATCGTGACCTGAACTGAAGACAGATGCCTAATGACTGAGCCACCCAGGCAACCCCTACTTTTCATTTCTTATGAAACGAATCATTCTTAAATTTGAATCAAACAATGATTGTTTGATTGTCCATTAGGCGGGCTGCCTGGAAACCCTAAGATTTAGTTTGTATAAAATGCTGGATACATTGTGCCAAACTGGACTACTGCTTCTGGCAATCAGACCTCGGGTATCAGCTCATTAAACCATCATTTCCAATCCTAAGGCTGAAACGGTTATGTTGGCATGTTTAGGAAAGCCAGGGGAGGGAGACCTGTGTGTACGTTATAATTCAGTGGGATGGATGTGTCAGTGTTCTTTGTTTAAAAAAGAAAAGGATTTCATTAGAGTCTGGCACTCTCTGAGAGTCTGGGTGATTAGAGGACTCCCAGGCTTGGTTTGGTATCTAGAACCCACTTCAGCAAAAGGCCAATGAGTAGTCGAAATGAGCTGCTCTTTTCTAATTAAATAAGTCCACCATCTAATCCTCTTAAAACAGAGTAACCAGAGGCAGGACTACTCGATCCCCTGACCCAGAGTAGGTGTGAGTGAATACCCTGTGCCGCTGTTGTGCCTTTTTGTGGCTGGCACGTGTTTGAAGTTGGAGTTGCAACTTGATGAGCCAAATCGTCCTCCCCAGCCTCCTTTTGTTTGATCACAATTAGTTGCACGTGCAGAACTGTTTTCATATGTAATTGCTCCCACAAGGGGGTAATTGCATCCAAAAGTGGTTGCTTGCACCGATAGCAGGAGCAATTAGCAACCAAAATGCAAATAATTGCAGGCGTCCAAATTGCAGCCTTAAAAAAGGGACATCCAATGGAAGTCTGACTGAAGATTTGGCCCACTCTCCTTTTCCCACTGGAAGTGCAGTTGTTACTGGAAACCGATATTGTAATCTCCAGACCTGCTTTGACTTTCCACACCTCCAGGGGCTTCTTGGAAATGGTGTACATTATAGGACCAAAGAAACACCGGATGATCCCAAATCTCAGCTCATTTAGGAATTAGGAAATGGAGGTACCTGGACATGCCTGAATTTTCCTGGAAACACAACCTAACCGGTCTTTGGGACCTTGGCTACAACGGAATTGGTTGACAGAGAGAACCCTGCTCTAGGGAAGACAGGAAGGGAAGGCAGTATTTTACAACCAAGTGTTTTAGAGCAAGGAAATATCGAACTCCTATTGATTACGGGCCCACAGGGGCCAATGCCACCTACAGAATGAAGAAAATAAACTCTGGTGAAGTGTATATTGTTTAGCATTCCTATATTAGCAAAACCTCTTCCTTGGGGAATAAGTGTGCTACATGAATCAATGCCAAGCCAACCAGAAGAATGTGAAAGAAATAAAAGAAAATAGAATGCATTTTCTCCCACTAGAAATACACTTTAGTTTTGCTTGCAGGGTGACAGTGGAATTTGCTGGGCTTTGGGGTGAAAAGTAGGGAGTGAGGGGTGAGCTCATCGGTTGACAAGAAACAATTTGGAGGAAACACTGGGCCACCTGTGGGCAGAATGTATTTAAAAACCAAAGGTTGTCCTGGCAGTGGCGATCTCACTGCTGCTGCTCCTCGCGTGTGTGAGCTCTTAGTCAATTTACTAATAGCCTCCTCCGCTCAGTGCCGGGCAAGAAATGTCGCATTCCATTTACTCCCGCTGTTTGTAGCATCTGGAATGCTGCTCCATCATCCTGCCAATATAATTCTCCCGTACTTTGTGGGCTGCATCAGGCCTGGCAAAAGATTTACTTTGCAGATAAAGAGAGAGGCATTAAGTGGTCAAAAATGCTTATTGGGGGGGGGGGTGTTAGAAAGTGTTTTTTTTCTTCCAACCGAGAAAGGAAGTATAAAGAAAAAGAGAATTGTGCTCGGATATTTAAGAGGGCTGCTCCGGTATGGTGCCATGAGATGAAACCAGTGGTTGGGCCAATTATTTGCTTTGGGTAACCAGAGAAGGTAGGATCATTCTGAGTCCTCGCAAATCCCCTTGAGGAGAAGTGCCCCATGTGTCCCAGAACTAAAAGAAATCCTATGACTGCTCGTGGAAGGAATTCTCTGTGTACAGGCTGCAGTCAGGTTCTGTTTTCCTACCGCGAGGACCTGGTGTGTGGTCAGCAGAAGGCCTTGACGTTGGAGGCCCTGATAATGACTGCCGTGCAGAACACTGGACATCTGCTGGGCTTTTCATGTGTTGCAGAGCAGAGCCTTCCTCCCGTTTGCGTATACTAAAATTAATTTAAGCTGGGAATGAAGGCTTTAATTGCTTGCTTAGGCTTTACAGCCAAATATGATTGGGAGACAGCGCCTTAGAGGAAAAAAAAAATCACATTAAAATGTAAATGATTGACATATACTTCTAAATTAGAAGGACGCCATGGAGGCAGGGTGTTGCAAAGCAGTAATGTAATCTGTTGAGAGCTCTGGGTAGATTGATCCTGGGCTATTGGGGTGTGAGATGATTGTTTCTGAATAGCATGAATGACAGGGAGTTCTGGGTCAGCAGAGGGAGGGAGAGCAGAGCTTTTCAGGATACAATGGATGTCTGTTGATTTCACCTGATTGCTATTTCCCCTTTGTCTGGTAATGGCATGCTCCTTTTCCTTTGGGCACTATGCTTCTCTTAGTCATGTGCCCTGGAAGGATTAAGTTCTCCTCAGACGTTCCCCACCTCCCTATGACTGTATCTGACCAGTCAGAGGTCTCAGTCCTTCAGGGCACTGGCCTTCCTGTGACAGGATGTCATTGAGAGAAAGAGAGAGAGAGAGAAGGCTTCTATTTTATTCGGAGGTTTCTGGTTGCAGAAATTGTGTGAGCCTGGAGCTGCTAGAGGCAATTTCCCACAGCAATGTGGGAGAAAGTGTATGTGGAAGAAAGCCATCACAGAGAGGAAAGCAGAGCCAAGAGGTGGAGAGAGAAACACAGTTCTGCTGGCATCACTTAAAGATGCTGGATCCAACCATGCCTGAAGGCAGACACTTCTAGTACCCCTTTGTCTTGAGAAGGTTTGAGTTAGATTTTTATCATTTGAAACCAAATACACAGGGAATTAGAGACTAGGAGAGGCCAATGGATTTTAATAAGAGTAGCTAAAACTCTGTGTTTTAACTCTAAGGATTTTAAAGTCCCTATAAAGAAAAAACACTAATCTTTAGTATTTCTTTGAATGTAACTTTGTTCTGGGATAAAACATGTAGATTTTGGCTCTACCTGGGAAGGTTATTTAATCATTTGGTTTCCTCTTTTGTAATAAGTAACAATAATATATTATAATTTTAGTAGGAGTGTCCGCCTTGGGTAGATTAACACATATGTAAGTCTTAGAATGATGCCTGGCACCAACTAAGTACTCCGTACATTTATACATACTCGCCTCTCATGCTCTCCTTGCCTCTCCCTCCTCTCTTCCTTCCTCTCCCTCCCCAACCTTAAGAGTGTGGTTAAGGCAGAACTTTACCTGGAAGGCTGGAAGGAACTGAGCTGGGGAAATGCAGAAGCCTCTGTTGTGAATGGGGATAAAAGAGAGTCTGATAACAACACACATTCATTTAAAAAGTTGCCCATCAAGCATGGACTAAGCATAAACGAATTGTTTTATTCACACTAGCTCCTTGTGTCTTGTTGGCCAGTGAAAACTCAATGTCTGCATGTGTTTCCTAGTATGAAATCTTCAAGACCATTTGCAAGGCTGCAGAGAATTTATTCAACTGATTTGCCCACGTTAATAACTTGGAATAGTGAAGCGAATGATCTGAACATGCTGCACAGTACTTGGTAACTCAAAGAAATCATAGGATTTAGGTCAGGGATACATATTTGTTATACCAGCTGCTTTATTATTTTTATACAAAATAACGTTATGGTCAAAGACAGAGGCAATTGGCCATGAAATGAAGGTAGTTTGAGCCTCAGGGACATTTTTGTGCAGGGCCCCTTCCAAGGCCCTGGAGAAATGTAAACCACGTGTTCTCATCTTCATATATTTTTTTAAGATTTGAAAAAGTAAAATATTTTTGCATTCTTTTTTAAAGGAGAGACCCCAACATTACATAAGCCACAGGCCCCATAAATCCTATACCCATCCTTATCACCCCTTGACACTTATAGGTTCCCTAATGTGGATTTTTTTGTTTTGTTTTGTTTTTTAGATAACCCAAACTTGTGAGTAAGACCAAGAAAAATAATCAACCCAAACTTGGAAACAAGACCAATAAGTCTGTGTAGAAATAAAGCCACACAGCCTTTCAGTAGCATACTAGGGCTTTGCTTCAAAAAATCAACCAACGAGTATTTAAGTGTCTAGGGGAAAATGTCTTCACTTGACTCCTTTTTTTTTTTTTAATTTTTAAATTAACATATAATGTATTATTAGCCCAGGGTTACAGGTCTGTGAATCGCCAGGTTTACACACTTCACAGCACTCACCATAGCACATACCCTCCCCAATGTCTGTAACCCAACCACCCTCTCCCTACCTACCCCCCAACCAGCAACCCTCAGTTTGTTTTGTGGGATTAAGGGTCTCTTATGGTTTGTCTCCCTCCCAATCTCATCTTGTTCCTTTTTTTTTTTTTTTAACTAATGTTTAATGGTCCCAAACTCTGTGAAATTACATGTTAACTTGTAGATTTTTTTGTCTGGTAGAGATGCAAATGACTTTTATCTGGCAGAAAAAAATAACCTCAAAAATTATGGTTTTATAACCAGTTTTGTATCGAATCTAGCAATCTTTTCTATTTTTTTTTTTTGTTGCCTGTAAGTTCCTAGTTCCTCCAGTGCTCTTTGCACCAGCTTTACTGTCTTAGTAGTTTCCTCATTAATGATTTAAATAAAATCTTTGACATTTGTTTATGCTATATTTGTACAACTTTTTGAAAATTATATTGTGACAGGATGTTAAGCTCATGGAAGAAAACCCTTCTGTCCATAATTCACTATGACACGTCCAAGTACATGTCGCACTCTATATGATGCCTTAGGTCAGGGTTAGAATTTTCCTTTCAGTCAATATGGAGGAACTAGGACCAGATTTATCCTTCTGTCTTAAACAACTAGAAAAGCAAACAAAATATATGAAATAGCAGTTCTCAGATCTACAACAGGCAGTGCAGGACTGTGATCTATACTAAAGGGGAAAGAAATGAGGTGATCCTGTGGTAGCCCAGCTTACTCCTTACAGGCTCTTTCTAGGCTGTAGCACAGGGAAGAGGAGCCCAATACAGCTCAACAATCTCCTGAACTGAGGAGACAGAGATCAGAATTTGGGGGGAAGTCAAGGCAGCTAGAATTTTCTGAGTGTTATACTAGAAAGGAGAGAGGAAGAGAGGGAGAGCAGGAGAGAGAGAGAGAGAGAGAGAGAGAGGAGAGAATGCTCTGGAGATCTATCGAGGAAGATTCTCGAATGTTTGGCTGATTATATATCTACATGTATCAGAGGCAGGGAAAGAACCACTGGAAAGGAGTGAAAGAACAATGACTAGAGTTGGAATTGATTATATTCCAGCAATCCAGAGTAGAAAGACCTTAGAATATAAGGAACGTTGAGTATAATCCTCAGAAGGGTATTATCTTGGTGGTAGAGCTAAATTAGCCATATGCTGCAGGGTGCTCTGAACTTACCTCAACAGAGCAGGAAAGCAAATCTCAAAAGAGTGCAAATGATTCCTAGTAACTTCCATGTGCACCAGAATAGAATCCAACACTATTTAAAGGAATATGACAAAATCCAACATGTAATCCTCACAGTGCTTGACATCCAGTTAAGGCAAGAAATATTACCGGGAGTAGAGAGGGACATTACACAACACTAGAATAAGCTATAATAATCCTAAATGCATGCACTTAACACAGAGCTTCAAAACACATGAAGTAAAACTGATGGAACCAAAATGAGATATAGACAAATCCACAATTACAGTTGGAATCTTCAGCATTTCTCTTTCAGTAAGTAACAGAACAAGTAGACAGAAAATCAGAAAGAAAATCGTCACAAAACCTGGACATAAATATTCATAGATGCCCATATTCATGGTGCCCAAAAGTAGAAACAACCCAAAGAATCCAACAACTGATGACTGAGTAAACAAGGTGTAATACAGTTGATAAAGTCACAGTGAATATGAAATTTGCTAATGTTGAACCATTACATCTAGGGGAAATACAGAGTTACATTCTTGTTGAGTCTTTGGTCACAACATATTGGTCAATGGATCAATTCATAAAAGTTTGGCTCTGCTTATAGACACCTTATTTATTTAAAGACACCAGATTCATTACCACTGGACTCATAGCCAACAGCATGACAGCTCATGTCTGAACAAAGCTCACCTACCACTCGCATTTTTCTCTATTCTCTATGAAGCACACAGCAGCCTTCTTGTGCTTAGGAACACCAGGCAACACGTCAGCATTATTTTCATGGGACCATTTTAAATAGCAAAATCGTCAACAAAAAGCACAAAAAATGCAAAAAAAAAAAAAATAGATACGTCACTAAATAGACTGAAAAAAAAAAAAAGACACTTGTTTATAGTAAAAGAACTGAAGCAAGAAGCTTGAGCATCACCTTGTGTGACCCCAGCTGGGGGCCTGTGCTTAGGATGACTCCAAGATTTTGCTCCTCTGTGCATGGCACAAATGATTACAAAAATGCTGTGAGTATTGATTTGGGGGTTACAAACAAATTTTAGGGAGTAGGTGAATTAGCAAATGTAGAATCTAATTAAGTAGGATTGACTATATATCATATACGGGAATATTACTTGGCTAGAAAAAAGAATGAAGCTCTCATACTCAATACAACATGATGAAACTTGAAAACATTATGCTAAGTGAAGGAAGCTAGACACAAAAGGCCACATACTGTATGATTTATGATTTCGCTTCTGTGAAATGTCTAGAATAGGCAGAATGAGAGAGGCAGGCAGGAGATTAGTGGTTGCTAAGGGTTGGAAAATGGCAAATGGGAAGTGACACTACTAGAGGTGTGGGGTTTCTTTTGGGATGATTAAAATGTTCCAGAATTGGGGTGCCTGGGTGGCTCAGTCACTTAAGTGTCTACCTTTGGTTCAGGTCATGAGCCCAGTGTATTCGAGCCCTAGATCAGGCGCCGTCCTCAGTGGGGAATAAGCTATAATTTCTCCCTCTCCCTCTCCTTCCAGCTCTCCTGCTCATGCTCTCTCTCTCTGTCAAATACATAAACAAAATCTTAAAAAACAAAAAACAAAAACATACTGAACTTTGTATATGAAGAGGATGAATTTTGCAGTGTTAAATTATATTTCAACTAAAAAATAAAGTAAGTAAAATTAAAAAAATAAATATAGAAGGCTCAGGAACACTATCAACAAATTTTACTTAATTAATATTTATAAAGCATTTCACACAACAGCAGAATATACTTTCTTGTCAAGTGCACATGGAATATTCACTAATATAAACAACATTCTGGGCCATAAAACAAACCTTAACAAATTAAAAAGTATTGAAATCATGCAAAATATGTTCTCTGCCCATAACTGAATTACCCTAAAACCCAGTAACAGAAAGAAATCCTGAAAGTCCCCAAGTATTTAGAAATTAAACAGCATAATAACCCACCAGTCAAAGAGGAAATCACAAGGTAAATTACAAAATAATTTTAATCAAATGAAAATGAAAACACAGCATATCGTGCTTGCTTTGGCAGCACATATACTAAAAAAACACAGCATATCAGCTAAAATAGTGCTTAGAGGGAGTTTCATAGAATTAGCCTTAGATTAGGAATGGAGTAATGTCTCTAAGCTTTCACTTTAAGAAACTAGAAAAAGAAGAGTAAATTAAACTGAAAGCAAAGAGAAAGAAGAAAATTTTTATAGGAAGAGCAGAAATCAGTGAAATTTAAAATGGAAAAACAACAGAGAAAATCGTTAAAACAAGCAAACAAACAGAAAACAGTTCCTTGAAAAAAAAATCAATATCTATAAACTTCTAGCAAGAGTGACAAAGGGAAAGAAAAAAAGAAATGAATCACAAATATCAATAGTAAAATAGAAGATACCACTACAGACCCTGCAGATACAAAAGGATAATAAGGGAATTCCCTGAACAAATCTACATGTATAACTTTGACAACTTAGATGAAAAGGACCAATTTCTTAAAAAGCACCAACTACCACAACTCATCCAATATGAAATTGAGAATTTGAATGGCCATATGACTATAAAATAAATTGAATTCATGGTTATAAACCATTCAACAAAGAATACTCCAGCCCCAGATGGCTACCCTGGTGAATTCTACCAAACCTTAAAGGAAGAAATAAGGTCAATTCTACACAATGTGTTTGAGAAAATAGAAGAGGAGGGGACACTTCTCAACTCACTCACTCACCAGTATTACTCTGGTACCAAAACTAGACAAAGACATGACAGGAAAACAACAGACCAGTATTCTTACAGACTAATTTTCCTAGACACAAACATCTTCAACAAAATGCTAGCACATGGAATTCACTGATATAAAAAGATAATACAGGGGCACCTGGGTGGCTCAGTGGTTAAGCCTCTGCCTTCGGCTCAGGTCATGATCTCAGGGTCCTGGGATCGAGTCCCGCATCGGGCTCTCTGCTCTGCAGGGAGCCTGCTTCCTCCTCTCTCTCTCTCTGCTTGCCTCTCTGCCCACTTGTGATCTCTCTCTGTCAAATAAATTAAAAAAAAAAAATCTAAAAAAAAAAGATAATACATCATGACTAAGTGAAATTTATTCTAGAAATGCAAGGCTGGTTCAACATTTGAAAAATCAACCAATATAATTTATCATATCAAAAGACTAGAAAAGAAAGAGCACAAGATTATTTCAACAGATGCAGCAAAAGCATTTGACAAAAATCAACTTAGATTCATAATACAAACTCTCAGCAAACTAGAAATAGAAGGGAAAGTCCTTCACTTGGCAAAAGGTATCTTTGCCCTTTCGGGGCACCTGGATGGCTCACTCATTTGAACATCTGACTCTTGGTTTGGTTCAGGTCATGATTTTGGAATCCTGGGATCGAGCCCCATATTGGGCTCCATGCTCAGTGCAGAGTCTACTTGTCTCTTTCCTCCTTCCTCTGCTTCTCTCCTTATTCATGCATGCTTACTCTCAAATAAATAAAATATTTCTTTAAAAGGTATCTTTGCCCTTTTGACCTAATTGACATGTCTAGAACATTCCACCTAACAGCAGAATACACATTCTTGTCAAGTGGACATGGAACATTCACTACAACTATACATATCTCTAGCTACCGTCATACTTAATGGTAAAAGACTGAATGCTTTCCTCCTAACATCAGTAATAAGGCAAGGAAGTCCAATCTCATGACCTCTATTCAATGTGTACTAGGGGTCCTAGCTAGTTGTAGTAAGGCAAAAAAAAAAAAAAAAAAAAGAAAAAAGAAATAACATGCATATAGATTGGAAGAAAAAATTAAACTGTGTTCATAGATATCAAGATTGCATAAAAAATAGCAAAGAATCTATAAAAAAAGCTACTTGAACTGAAAAGTGATTTAGCAACTTTGCAAGATACAATATCAACACGAAAAAATAGTTACTATTTCCATCTTCTATAAATAATTAGAAATTGAAATAAAAACATTTGCATTAGCATCAAAAATCATGAAACACTTAGGTATAAATCTAACAAAATATTGGAAAACATGTATAAAGGAAAGATCAACTGATACAACAATATGGATGCATTTTAAAAGCATTATGCTAAGTGAAAAAAGCCGTACACAAAAGACTATATACAATATGATTCCGTTTATATGAAATTCTAGAAAAGGCAGAACTGTAGTAACAGAAAGCAGATTAGTGCTTGCCGGCTCCAAGAATAGAAGGAGATTACCTGAAAAGAAGTACAAGGGAGATTTTTGGAGTCATGGAAATGTTCCATCTTGATTGTGGTGGTGTTTAAATAACTGTATATATTTATCAAAACACATTGAACTGGGGCACCTGGGTGGCTGGATCTGTTAGGCATCTGATTTCAGCTCAGGTCAGGATCCCAGCATCCTGGGATCAAGCCCTGCCTGGGGGCTCCCTCTCCCTCTCTCTCTGCCCCTCCCCCGGCTCATGTTCCTCTCTCTCAAATAAATCTTAAACACACACACACACACACATAGAACTGTGCACATAAAACTGGTTAAGTATATTATACATAAAATATACCTCAATAAAGTTGATTTTAAAATAAAAGAGAGAGCACTGTCAGATTGCCATGAAGGGGATGGACTGACGAGGCTAATCAAGACTAGAGACCTCAATGTTCATTATTAAGACACAAAAGCTAGGGTTTTTGAAAAAGAAAGTTGACAGAGAAGTAAGGGGAAAGCACAAGAAGACCAAAAAAGGAAAACACAGAAGTACAGAAACAGATGAACTTCTCGAACACAGACTTTGTGTGCTAAGATAATTTAAAGACGAGCCACAGATTGGCACGACAGACAAGGCAACCCTGGGCGCACTGGCTCTCGTTCCTTCCTCTGTTCCACTTCGGTCTCCGGTGGATGCTGGGCAAAGCCGCTCAGGCTGATTCCAAGGCAGGCTCACGTTAGCACCATCATTTCAGTTCACCAGTTACAGTTTTAGGGCCCCCTGAGGGGGAATTTGGTTCTGCCCTACTCTCTGAAGCAGGAATGGCCAGGGGTCAAGGGGCCCTTGTGGCCACTTGCTTACTCTTCTGGTTGGTGAATTCTTCTTTTTTCCACTGAGCACTCCACCTTCAGTTGCCACTTCTGTCTTTGCACAGTGCCACCTTGGTAGGGTTGTTGCATGCAATACTTGGGATTTATTTATACTGGTTTTTTTTGGAAATTTATTTATTTCTTTTTTTAAAGAGGGTACAGGAGTACCAGGTACCCTTCTGACAGTTTCACAATTTTTTTTTAAGATTTTACATATTTAATTGAGAGAGAGAGAGAGAGGGAGGAGAGGCAGAAGGAGAAGCAGACTCCCCACTGAGCAGGAAGCCTGATGTGGGGCTCAATCCAGGAACTCGAGGTTCATGACCCGAGCCAAAGGCAGACACTCGACCGACTGAGCCACTCAGGTGAAATTTAAACTTAACTGGGCATCCCCTATTTTTACTTCTAAATTTGGCAAACCTTACTTACCTTGGGCCACATCCCACAGGATTCTACCTATTGTCCCTTCCTTCCAGCTAATTCCTGAGACTGTTTTCCCTGAATCAGATCATTTGGGGTTTACAGTGACAATATGTTTACAGATTCAGGAACAAAAACAGGGTCAGGTCCAACAACCTGCAAGAGGGATATTGTCCTCTCAAGACTCAGGCCAGTCAGAAAAGTGGGGATTTTTTTTCTCTGAATAGCTGTTCCCTTCACACAGGTAATCAAAAACTGTTGCCTTGAATCTCTTTACTACAGGAGAAGTACTTCTCTTTGCATGGTTAGGGAGAAATAAAAATTAAATTCCCACCTTAGAAATGCAGCAGTAAGTTAAAGATGTGATCAATCCAATCAAATATTGATTTGCTTTTTTTTTTTTTTTAAAGATTTTATTTATTTATTTGACAGAGAGAGATCGCAAATAGGCAGAGAGGCAGGCAGGGGGAAGGGGGGGGAAGCAGACTCCCCGCTGAGCAGAGAGCCCGATGCGGGGCTCGATCCTAGGACCCTGAGATCATGACCCGAGCCGAAGACAGCGGCCTAACCCACTGAGCCACCCAGGCACCTGATTTGCTTCTTTTGTGACTCCCTTTACATATAGTTCATAGAGAAAGATCGTACGTGATCTGACTTTTTTCTAAGTGTGTCTGCATCTAGCTTAAAGGCAATTTCATACCAAGAAAACATACTGAATTGTAGCATCTGGTATAAGAACTAGGGAATCTTTATTCTCTGATCAATGCTCTAAAATGTCTTCATGAATAAGACAATATTTTAAACCTCAAACACAATCAACTTCATTATTTGAAATCTGTGATCTTATACTTGCCACGTATTTGAGTACTTTCTAAACTCTTATTAATGATGAAAATAAGGCTGTCAATTAAGCTAAATGACACGGCCGGGGTTACAGTAAGTCGACTATTAGAGAGTGCCTGAATCAGGAATTCCTGCTTCTGCAGTTGGTAACGAGAAATCTGTCTATCTGTCTGTCTGTCTATCTATCTATCTATCCTTTTCTGGTTCTCCATTTTTCTCAACGTCCCACAAACCCTCAACTAGAAACACAAAATATTTATGACTTAAATATTTAATAACTGGATATAACTATTTATTCATAGATTAATTTTTTCACAAAAACTATAATCCATGGACCAAAACCACATGGGTGAGTCTTGCCTGTATGGGTAAACAGAATTCTTATGTATTAAATACATATATGTATATATCATGTTGCTACATATAATAGGCTTTTATTATATAATCCTTTTAAAAAAAGATTTATTCATTTATTTCGAGAGAGAGAGCACACGTGGGCACATGTGCACTGAAGCAGGGGGAGGGGCAGAGGGAGAGAATCTTTCAAGCAGACTCCCCACCAAGTACAGAGCCCAAAGCGAGGCTTGATCCCATGACCCATGAGATCATAACCTGGACTGAAACCAAGAGTTGGATGCTCAACTGACTGAGCCACCCAACCGCACCCATATACTCCTAAACGAGTACTGATGAAGAGACCAACATCTCTCGAGTTGTTTCCCTTTGCTCCATTGCATCAATGAGGCATAGAACTTCGTTGTCTCAAGCAATATAGCAGAAAAAAAGTTTTTTGGTTTTCAAAAGTGCAAGGGCTCTAGGCATAGAAAAAACCTAATGAGAAAGAATGAGTCTTTGCATCAACTCATTTCCCTAAAGACCCACAGGTGAGGGGAGAGGAAGGAGATATGGAGGGAAGGCAAAGGGAGGTTAGCTGAACTCTGGTGTGGCCTTGAGAGGGTTTCCATGCATTGCTCCCTCCTCAAGGCTGAGAGGCCTTGAGTAGAAAGGTGAGGAGAAAGTTTAAAAAAAAAAAAAATGAGGTCATGGGATCTGAGAGTGGTGAGCATCTATACTCCCTTGCCCCTCCAACCCATTCAAAAGCTGGGGAGGCGGCCAGAATGTAGGACTCCTAGAATACATATGGGCTGGAATTCTGGGTTGATGGCCCTGGGCAGCTTCACAGAGCTACCTGTGCCCTGGGCAGCATGGAGGCCCTGGAATGATCCCTGAGAGAGTTGAACCCTGGGACCTTAAAGCCTCCCCACATAGACAATGGAAGACAAGACAAGAATGAGGATGGATGGATGGATGGATGGATGGATGGATGGATTGCCATCATTGGTTGGATAATGACCCAGATTAGATACCCACTCTCATCCAGGCAGGCACTCAGTTCTTCCCAGCAACTTAAAAGGACAGGAGAAACCCTCCTTGATTTAGATTGTTTCCATATAAGGCACACTAAGTTTGGTTATTAAGAGTCTAAATAAATTTATATATTTTATACCACTAAGTGTGTGATTTGAAATACATGTCCATTATAAATAGATAATAGATAGATGATAGATACAGGATATAATATTTTATATATTTAAATTATGTGCATTCTCTATTTTATATTTATGGTTTCGAAGTTTGCTGGGAAGTAGACAATTAGGAGAGTGGGCTTTTCTTTTCTAGCTATGATAAAGGCTCAAGAGGGTAAGCAGAAAATTATCACATTGGTTCCAATAAGGAAAATTTTAAAAAGTCTGTGTGTGTGTATGTTTGTGTATAGTGTAGACAGACAGACAGACAGATATCTTGAGCTACCACTTGTCTGCCTAGAGCAGTTCTTGTAATGATGGAGGAGAAGCCACAGTGTCCCTAAAGCTTCCACATGAATCTGAACAGTACATCTCCTACGGTCTCCAATCTACTTTGCCAGCCTTAACTATGCACTTAATCTTGTGGCATCTTGTGCTGTCACAGTAGGGTGGGGGAAATTCCTGCTGGAACTCCAGGACTGGACCCCACTTTCTGAAACAAATAGATGGTGAGTGGGAAGCACTGGCTGAGTTTGGACCAGCAAGCCTTTTTCTCCATTATTGACAAAGCATGAATAAATCAAACACCATTTCTGAAAAGACCATTTCTGAAAGCTTTGAAACAAAGCATAGATCTTGGGTTTCCATTTCTAGGAAGAAAATGTAATACATTTACTTATTAAATGTGAGAGGAAAAAAAAATATTTCTGGTTTCTCTTAGGAATCACTTGCACAAAAAAAGAGACAGATTCTTGCACAGCAACCTAGCTAGAAATTTTCGTTATGAGAGGCAAAAGGGTGACGTGCCTGAAAGCATGAACCCTGGAGCCAGGTGGCATGGGTTCAAATCCTAGCTCTGCCTTGGTGGCTTCTGTACCTCAGTTTTCCTCTTTGTAAGGTGGGGTTTATCACAGTAGCTTCCTCATGAGATTGCTGTGAAGATTAAAGGAGTAAAGAACCTAGGCAAATAGGCACTATGGTGTTGTTCTTTGTTTTGAAAGGTTAATATGCTGAGTGAGACCACCAGCTTCCTTGTCAGCACTCAGGCAGAACTGGGAATAGCCTGGAAAGCAGTATGAGAGATTCAGATGAAGAATAAGGAAGAATTTGGCAAGTTTTTGTTGTTTTTTAAAATAGTTCATCAAAGAAGTTACAAGGGCTTAAAAAACAGATGCCTTTAAAAGCAGGAGAGTTACTCATTTGACCGGGATAGTTTCAGTCTAGGGCCATCTCCTGATGAGCTCTGATCTTCATCTGGATGCTTGGAATTTCATTTAGTTGTCAGTTTCTTCCTCTACTACTACTACTACTTTCTTCTTCTCCTTCTTCTCTTCTTCCTCGTCTTCTTTTTCTCTTTCTTCCCCTTCTTCTTCTCCTTCTTCTTTTAAGATTATTTATATATTTGAGATAAAGAGAGAGAGCTCAAATGGGGGAGGGGCAGAAGGAGAGGGAGCAGTAGATACCCAGTGGAACATGGAGAGGGGGCACTGGGGGAGATGGGGAGGGGTCTCAATCCCAGGATCCCGAGATCATGATCCGAGCCAAAGTTAGACTCTCAACCTACAACCTGCTGAGCCACCCAAGGCACCCCTAGTTGTGTTTCCTCTGACCCTAAAACAGCTATGTCACTGGTGATGATGGTGGATGGTTTCTCATTTCCTAAACATGCTTTTGCCCTGGTGGGCAGACCAATTGCAGTTTAACTACTTAGAGAAGAGACTGGTAATAGAATACAGTCGGAATTGGTGTAGTGTTCCAGGAGATGGGGATTAACAAAGAGTATTCTGACTCTTCAGGATGATTTTTCCATGTGAGTTAATGCTATTGAACAGAATAGAAAGTTTTCCTAAACCCAGTTGTGTGACTTGATACATGTTCCTTGGGTGTTTGAAAAAAGTGTGTCACAGGACAGAAAGATTAAATAAAAACTTAAAACTAGGTTCCTGGGACATTTGTGAGCTGCTAGTGTTTTGCTACCAGGAACCAAAAACAATCTGTGGTCAGCTAATCTTTTGGCCACAACTAATTCAAAGGACGCTTTGAGATACAGGTTCCACATCACAGAGCCAGTAAGATTTATAGGTAACTCTTCCCTGAAGATCAATATATTTACAATCAAAACCAGGCAATCTGTAAGAGTTATATTTGACCCCAACATTGTCATCATAACAGTAACATGGTATTCGATCTATATTCTATTCAAATCATAGAGTTGACAGGACCTTAACAACATGGAGGTCAGTCCCTTCTCCCATTTTGCAGACAGCAAAACTGACACTCTAAGAGCTTAAAAGCTTTATCCAAACTGAAACTGTTGGCAGAACTGAGATAGGAGCCCAGAACCTCTGGCTAGCCCTCCCACCTCATCTCGCGCCGCTCTCCTTCTCCCTCATGACACCGGACACCCGGAAATGGTTGTGTGCATTCAGTTCTCCTAACAGGGCAGGCTTACCCCCATGTTGGGCCTTGGTATACATGCTCTTTCCTTTCCTTTTCTCCCCATATATTCCTGTGGCTTCCTCTGTCAAGTGTCACTTCATTAAGATCTTTTTAGAGAGGTCTTCCCTAAAAATTCACGAGTCACTATCAAATCACCTTGCATAAGTTCCCTCCCAGCACTCGAATCTCTGAAATTATCTTCTTTATCAATTATTTCTTTTTCCACTCTTGTCTGCCTGCCATTCATAGGTAACCTCCAGGAGAGCTGAGGCCTTACCTGTCCTGTTTCTTGTTGTATTTCCTGCTTCTGGGATGGGTCTGGGAGAGCGGAGATGCTCAATCAACATTGCTGGGAGCAAAAAGAAAGGAAACGACATTTTAAGAGCCTTTCTGTTTACCTGGATCGTTTGATTACACCACACTGCCACTTTTAATTCATGTAACATAATCGTTAATGCCTGCTATTTATTGAGGATGTGCTATATTTTCAAAAGTTAATGTTGGGCCTTTTTCAAGTCTTATCTCATTTGAGCTTCACAACAACCCTAGGTGGTAGGTATAATTACCCTTGTTTTACTGATCAAAGGCTGAAGCTCAGAGAATTTAAGTGGCTCAGGCAAGTTGCAAAGCCCCATTTCAACCCCCGATTTGAATGTGATCATATATTAAGACTTGCAACATGCTTTATTTATTCTATCTGCTCCCAAGGGGTCAATATCAGGGCCATATCAGTAAATATGATGACAGAACAGTTACCCGATTGTGAGGGTTCAGAACAGGTTTTAATTCCACATTAATAATGAAATAGTCAGTTGAAAGTACAAAGATGCTTATAATTACATTGATCTTTGAATGTTCAAGTAAGCTTTGGCATCCTCGTTTGTTCAGGTTTTGATTGGTTTGTTGTGTTTCCTCGGGCTCAGGAGAGGGAAGGAGAAAAAGCATAGTCATTGTGAGGAGAGAGAGCTTTTGCCTGGGGCCTCATAGGCCAGGAGGAGCTGATGCAAAGTTTTGGGTTCAGCCGGGCTATTACCCAGGAGGCCTCCACCTGTAGGAAATGGGGTCGGGGCTTATTCAGGCCATGAAGGAGGACCTCCTGCCCCAGTCCTGTTTTCTGCTCTGACTGCTAATTAGTGAGCCCTCAGTTCCCCACCCTGTCATGTGGAGAGTTGTGGAAATGTTGGCTAACAAACAGGTGGGGAGATGATTGAACATTACTTTGGGCTGGCAGAACTTGTTTGGACTCTTCCCAAGACCGGTATAACTGTCTGCCTTGATTCTTACATCCTGGCCATTACTGAGAAGGGAGGTGTGCAGGGAACGGTCAAACAGTTGTTCGCTTCAGCTCAAGGATTCTTCCAGTCCACCCAGAGGGCACTGGGTGGAGAAGGTTCAGGAATGATGTCACTGGTGGAGTCTGCTGCCTTTAATCCTAGCCATGGTCATGGGCTGCTGGTATAGACACTCAGGCCCACGTGTGACCCATGGTGGGCAGGCACCATCCCCCACAGGCCCTCTCCCTCACTGCGTTCGCTCTGCTCTCTCACCCCAACTCCTCAGTCTTTTACAATATGTTGCCACCACTCCCCTCCTGCTCGCCTACCTCCCAGACGCCAGATGCTAAGAGTCTCCTCCTCAGCCTCAAGTTCTATTGCAAGAGCCTACATGCAGGGCTGGAGTTTCAGAAAGTGTGGTGTCCACATTTGTTTTTATCCAAATATCCTTTTTTGGAAAAACCCAGGATTGGTCTTCACTTGTAGTAACACAGGTATGTAAAAAGGGTACCCAAGGACTCAATGCAAAGGAAGGAATATTAAGGTTTAGGTCCCTCTAGAGTCTAGAGCATCTTTCGAGCTAAGTGGAAGGACCGAGGGGAACGATCGTGAGCCAGCCTTGAACTCTGTGAACTGGTGGGACACACCTGGAGCAGTGAGTTGCCCTGAAAAAAGACAAAGCTGGATTTTAAAATATGTTCATGGTCAGAGGAAAGAGTGTTACCTGTGCCTCACATGTTAAATGAGAGGGGTGACATATTTTTCTTGAGCAGGTTACCTAGCAAGTTTTAGGATGGGAACAGGGGAGAAAAAAGTAGAGTGTGAAGTCGTAATGAAACCTGTGGCTTTTAGGAGGTAAAGCAAAGGAAGAGCCTAGGAAGGAAGCAGGGCTGGAGTTCTCTAAGTGGGGCCGTGTAGGATTAGAAGAGAGGGGAGGCTGGCTTAGGAAATGTCTGCCACCTGACTCCAAGGGTGCCACAGTGCCTGGGGAGGCAGCATGTGTTTTTAAAGTCAAGGGGTGGGGGGCACCGGGCTCAGCTAGGAAAGGACTCATATATGGTAAGTGAGATTTTCCAGAGCTCAGAGCTGGAATGACAGGTCAGTCACTCAGCTCACAGAAGCCACAGAAGCACAGTGAGCTATTCCCAGGGTTGGCTGGGTCATCACTGTGGGTCAGAGGAAGACTCAGCTATGGGCGTGTTGTCAGCCAGGTCAGAGCAGTGAAGTCTGGGTGCGGTGGTACCCAGCTGAGGGTGCACTGCACAAGGATAGGCCATGGGCCTCATGGGGCTGGCAGAGGTTCATGAGGCCAGATGCCTGAAAGGAAGTTAGAGGGCCCACATGAGCCTCCCGGAGAGCTTGAACAGGAGAGCAGATCTTTGCCATACTTAATTCCTGTCCTATGTTGGTTGTAGCTAATCTCTCAACGGGCTGCCTAGAGAGAAATGCAAACAGCTGACTTGAAGGTGAAGCCCTTGGTGGAAAGCAGAGATCATGTTTATCATCAGTGTTCTCCTTTGTCAAGGGCTAGAGTCACAACTGAGGCAACTAACTGGAAGGGACCAAAGGAAGGATGGTCTGAAACAGACTGGGATGGCTTATGTTTATGCTAACTTAAGAGTAACAGGCTAGGGGTCCATCACTCACCTGATACTCCCTTTCACTGTTCTGAAGATGGTTGGCTCTGACACTACGTTATAAGGGAATAGCTCTTTAGAAGAGGAGAGAACTAGACAGATGTTCACATCAAAACTAAGTTCCAGTCCAGTGGGGCAGGCAATTGAGGCACCAGTCTGGGATCAGTGACCCACACTAGATCCAAAAAAGACAGAAATGTAGAAGCCAGGGTATCTGTCAGAAGGACCAAGGAAGGGGTTCAATGTTAAAGGTCATGGCAAGATAAGGCCAAGGATTCAAAAGTTTAGTCAGAATAACACTCATGACCAGTCTTGTTGTATTTTAACAAGGAAGCGAACTCAAGGTGGGCAAGGAACTGGGTCTACCTATGGTTTAGGTGCGGTTTACTCTATCCCCACAGCAGGGGTTGGTCCTGGTTGACTTAATCCAGTAATTGGTCCCTAGGCACGTAACCCAGTCTGGGACAATAAGAAATAAGATGGCTACTAAGGTTTCTATGAAAAAAATCTTTTCCTTTCCTATTTAATACAACTTTTTGTCCCTAAGCAATAGTATGAATATATGAAGTCTCTAGTTGCTGTAGCCATGGGGTGGAGGGTATGGGGCCAGGTGGGCTATGGATATGTCAGAGCCTGAGGATGGCCCCTATGTTGTAGCAAAACAGAGGTGAGGACTTCAGTGGCATTGTCTGAACCGCTGGATCAAACCTGACCTGAAACATCAATTCTCACTGGATTTCAGATGCATGAGTGAATACACTGATTATTATTTGAGCCAATTAGAATGGAGTTTTCTGTTTTTACTTTTCAACATAGTCTTAACTGATGTATTAACGAAGGGTGAAGGGAGCAAAGCCAATAGAAGGGGTTATGATAGGCTACAAAGTCCCTCATTTTAGGAATCAAGTCTTTTAGAAAATAAATCCTCCTGGTTTCTCTTGGGATGGTGATTTGGAATATGAGACCAGTCCCCCCTGGGTGGGGGCTTCCCTTTGGAAGCAGCGGCCCTTACCCAAAACTGAACACAGCAGTGGGAGGCCAGTAATGATGTTCAGAAGGTTAATAGTGAGAATGTCATCACTTTGTGCTTGATTTGCTTTTTGGGTTTTCCTAAAATGGCGGGAGGTAAGTCAGATTGCTCGTGCTCTGCTAAACATTTTGCTGAATTCATCCGTGAGGTTGGAGAAACCAAATTGGCCCTTTCAGATTGTTCTCTGACTTCCGAGAAAGCAAGACAGCCCCAAATACCACAAGCTGGCTGAGCGTGGGTGGTGCCGGGAGAAGGCGCAGAAGTGTTCCTGGTTGAAGCCCTCCCCGCCGCCCCAAGTGATCCTTCCAGTGAGAAAGTGTTCCTGAGACCAGATCCCACCCCGCAGCCTCAGCCTCCCAGGGCCACAGGGACCAGATCCCCGTCCTGAGGCCCTATTCCGAAGCATTCTTTGGTTGGGGCTCAAGAGGCACCCTCCGCCCCCCACCCCACTGTTCCAATAAGTCACCTGCAAAGGCAAGTTGCAGGGATAGGTAGTTCCCTTCAATGGCCTGACGTCAGAGAGTCAGGAAAGCCCCTCAGTCCCGCCATTGCTCTCCCACTAACTTACATTCTCGCCAGTGTCCAGACGCCGAGTGACATGCGGCGCACGCGCTGTGAAGGATACCAGTCACCGCTCTGAATGAAGTAACTCAGCTGACCCGGTCCAAGAACGAGTCTGGGCTTCTACAGAGGAGAGAGAGCGGGAACGCACTGATTCAAAGGGCTGCGGAAGGATCCGGAAGTGGCTGCCCCAAGCTGGGTCCCTCGATCTCTTCATACATGTCGCCCTAATTTAGTGTTCTTCCGAGAGTGTGGGAGGGGGAAGCTAGTCCTGCAAGAAACAGGTCTCTGCATTTCATTGCTCTCCTACTTCCTAAGAGAATTCTGAAAAATCTAGCACCCAGGGTGCTCAGGTGGCTCAGTGGGTTAAGCCTATGACTTTGGCTCAGGTCATGGCCTCAGGGTGGTGGGATCCAGCCCCACATTGGGCTCTCTGCTCAGTAGGGAGCCTGCTTCACCTGCTGTCTGCCTGCCTCTCTGCCTACGGCTTATGCTGAAATGCAGGATTAAGTTAAGCAGCAAAGGCTCAGAAAGAGGAGGATGGAGACTATAGTTTGCAGGCTTTAGTCCCCACTCACTATTTGCTATGGACACCTGAGTTTTGCTCAATATTATGAAAGGTGCAGACAAATGAAGCTTCCAGCCTCCTTCTCTATTTCCAAGCATATAAGCACCCTGAGCCCTTCCTGTATAGAAATTCTACACATTCAGTGCAATCCCTATCAAAATATCATCAACATTTTTCACAGAGCGGGAACAAATAATCCCAAAATTTTTATGGAACCAGGAAAGAACCTGAATAGCCAGAAGAGAGTTGAAAAAGAAAACTATAGCTGGTGGCATCACAATGCTGGGCTTCAGATTCTATTACAAACCTGTAGTCATCAAGACAGCATGGTACTGGTACAAAAACAGACAGATAGATCAATGGAAAGAATAGAGAACCCAGAAATGGACCCTCAACTCTATGGTCTACTAATCTTTGACAAAGCGGGAAAGAATGTCCAATGGAAAAAAGACAGTCTCTTCAACAAATGGTGTTGGGAAAATTGGACAACCACATGTAGGAGAATGAAACTGGACCATTTTCTTATATCATACACAAAAATAAACTCAAAATGGATGAAATATCTTTATGTGAGACAGGAATCCATCAAAATCCTATAGGAGAACTGAGGCAGCATCCTCTTTGACCTCCGCCACTGCGACTTCTGCTAGGCACATCTCCAAAGGCAAGGGAAACAAAAGCAAAAATAAACTGTTGGGACTTCATCAAGATAAAAAACAAACAAACAAACTTTTGCACAGCAAAGGAAATAGTCAACAAAACTAAAAGGCAACCTAGAGAATGGGAGAAGATAGTGGTAAATGTCTTAGCAGATAAAGGGCTAGTATCCAAGATCTGTAAAGAACTTATCAAACTCAACACCCAAAGAACAAATAATCCAATCAAGAAATGGGCAGAGGACAAGAACGACATTTCCGCAAAGAAGACATCCAGTTGGCCAACAGACACATGACAAAGTGCTCAACATCAGGGAAATACAAATCAAAACCACAATGAGATACTATCTTACAATAGTCAGAATGGCTAAAGTTAACAAGTCAGGAAATAACAAATGTTGGCGAGGAAGCAGAGAAAGGGGACCCCTCTTATATGACTGGTGGGAATAGTAGCTAGTACAGCCACTCTGGAAAACAGTATGGAGTTTCCTCAAAAAATTAAAAATAGAGCTACCCTTCACCCCAGCAATTGCATTACTGGGTATTTATCCACAGGATACAAATGTAGTGATCCAAAGGGGCACCTGCACCCCAATGTTTATAGTAGCAATGTCCACAATAGCCAAACTATGGAAGGAGCCCAGATGTTCATTGACAGATGAATGGATAAAGAAGATAAAGAAGACACACACACACACACTGGAATATTACTCAGCCATCAAAAAATGAAATCTTATCATTTGCAATGACGTGGATGGAACAGAGGGTGTTATGCTAAGTGAAATAAGTCAATTAGAGAAAGACAATTATCATATGTCTTCACTAATATGTGGAATTTAAGAAACAAAACAGAAGATCATAGGGGAAGTGAGGAAAAATAAGACAAAAAATCAGAGAGGGAGACAAAGCATAAGAGACTCTTATTCATAGGAAATAAACTGAGGATTGCTGGAGGGGAGGTGGTTGGGGACGGGGTAACTGGGTGATGGGCATTAAGGAGGGAATTTGATGTGATGAGCACTGGGTATTATGTGCAACTGATGAATCACTGAACTCTACCTCTGAAACCAATAATGCACTATATGTTAATTAATTGAACTTAAGTAAACTAAAAAAAAAAAAAAGAAAAAGAAATTCAAGAGCCACCCTTACCACTAAGCATTTATAAAATACATGGGTTTTGTAGCAAGCGCAGTAGTCTTCAAAATGAAGATCAGTGACTCTGGCTTCTTGCTTAAATATAAATGAAATCATCCTGCTTTGTAATCATTATCACAAACATGGACTAACATTTAGATGCCTCCCCTCTTGACCAAAAGAACAAACAAGTATCCTTCACAACAAAGTATTAACTACAAAAGAGCAACGCTATAGAGAAGCCCTCCTAGGTTAGCTGTGGCTGTTTCCAAAATAGCAGCTGAGGCAACCACCTTAAATATGGAGAGCCCTGTGGAAGGCAAACGTCCATTCTGCCCTCTCAAAGCCTGCCAGGACTTAGAGACTGCATCACAGATCAGTGCCACCCACAATCAAGGGGCCAAGAACTTTGGGTAATTGTTGAAACTTTACCGATTGTCTCCAGGGCTTATCAGATGCTGGCAGAGAGCAGCAGGTGCTACTCAAGGCTTTCTTCGAACCCTCTCTCCTTTCGCTCAGGCCAGTTCATTAGCTGCCAATAGGCTGCAGCCTCCTCTCCCCGCTGTGGCCACCTGACACTGCTTTGGGCTTTGTTCCTGCACCACTGGAACTCCGTGGCAAAATCAGATCCAAGTGAGCCTTATCACGGGTACTGCAGGGCAGCCTGTTCTCAGGTTTTAGATGCTCCGCGGCATTTGGCTTTTCTTTCTGCAGTTGCCATCCTGGCTATCTCCCTGACCTGCCCTCTTGGGCTGTAACTTCTAACCTATCCATTGAAAGCTTACCACAAACTAGACTCTCTGTGGGGGCTCTAAAGTGCGCGGGGCTGTGGGCCCCATCCTTGGGGACAAGATAGGTCTGCTGGGGAGAGAGGAATGTACCCATAGAACACTCTCTGGACAGCATGTAATTTCACATTTTCTAGTATCCTAGAGAGGACTTCTCCACGTGTCTGTTGGATATCAGTGCCGAATCAGGGGTACAATGTGAGAAAATAAAATATTTCTTCTTGGGGGTCATAAAGAGTCATCTGTCACATTTATGGGGAAAGTGTAGACAAAGGTGGGTAATATGTACCTGGCTGGGTGTTCAGGGAATAGAAAATGCTCATACACAGGGACGATATATCTTCCACTAAGGTCATTAGACTTGTTTTTGTGCCATATAAATGTTAGCTCTGTGTGTATGGGGTTTTTTTGTTTTTGTTTTTGTTTTTAAGGATTTAAAGACTTTTTAATTTTTTTTTTTATTATTTAAAGCTAGTCCCTAGGATCATAATAGGCATCTCTAGGAATCTAGGTAAATGCAGGTAAGGGATGGAACAAATGTCTTATTTCAGTGTAAACCTGAACAATCCTGTCCCAACAAATCCTATTCCTTTTTAGTTTCTCATTCCCTCCCCGCAATGTAACACGGGAATGATACCAACAGAGAAGAGGACCAGAACTCTCAAGGGAGCTTCTGGCTCTTTTGTTTTTCTTCATTCACTGATGTCTCTACCTTGAAGAAACTGTATTTAAGACCCTGGTGAGACTTGGCTACAAAGCATTCCGTTCAGACTTTTGTTCTGGAAGGGAGAAAAAAAAGCAGTTCCAAAGAGTTGATCTTACTTTTTCGCTTCTGAGCTCTGTCTGTCGAAAGAACATTCTGCTAATTAGTCAGACAGCCGGTGAGTTGGGGCTGCTTGGTTTTTAAGGGAATAAGCACCAAGTGGAAGTATCTCTGACAGTTGGGATTTCTGCTTTCAGTTTGCTAACACTGAGTTCCTTTCTGTTGTGATCAAAAAAGTCCAGCGCTTCTGTGGTTCCAAGCAGCACTGAATATTTGAACACAGGCCTGTGTGTGGGATGGAAGAGGAAACTCGCTAGGAGATCAGGTCTGGGGTAAACAGCACGACTGAGTAGTGGGAGAATGGACTGTATCCCTATAGACACCACAAAGTGGATCAGAATTTCTTGGCTCATTTACCCCAGGCCTTTGGCCTGGGTTGGTTCATTGTCCTTGGCAGTCTTTAACTTTTTCTTCTCTTCTGTGTCTTGTTTTATACCAAGAAGTGTAACATAGATGTTAAAATCAAACAGACATGAGTTCCAGTCCTGAGTCTCCCTGCTTACATTGGACAAGATTCCTAAGCTTTTAAGTCTCAGTTTTTTCATCTGTAAAATGGGGATAATAATAGAATTTCAGGTTACTGTGAGGGTCAACCATAGTAAAGTACAATAAGTACGCAGCCCATTGCTTAATCCATAATAGATGCTCAGGAGTTGATTTCCTCTCTTGTCCTGACTTTTCCACTTACTAGCTATGAGACTTTTAGCAAGTCATCAAAATGTGCCTGGCCTCTGTTTTCCTTATCTTTAAATTGGGTAGGAGGAGGACACGATGATAATGCCTGCTCACTGGGATGTCCTGAGCTGTGTCTGGACAGATGTGTTTGCAGCTATGGGTGATGGCCACTGCTGTGAGACCTGCCTGGGGGCTCAGTGGTTGACTTCACAGCCATTGCCTTTGTGGGAAGGAAGGGTGTCAGGCTTGTGTCTGAGACGTCAGGGGGTATGTCTTCTCAGACATGAGATGTAGGAGGTGGAGGTGGGAAAACCCTGTGGGCATACTCCTTGCAGGTGGACATCCTGAATGCAAATAGTGATTTTCTTCTTCCTTTGGAAAATATGATGGCTAATTATTATGTATCAACTTAACGGGGCTATATAGGGTGCCCGGACATCCGGCCAAACATTATTCTAGGTGCGTCTGTGAGGGTGTTTCTAGATGAGATTAACATTTGAATCGGTAGACTGAGTAAAGCAGATTGCCTTACCCAATGTGGTAACGAGCCCGTCAAATATGTCAAAGGCCCAAAAAGCCGCAACAGGATAACCATCCCAGGAGTAAGCAGAAACCACTCCTGCCTGATTGCCTTCACACGGGACTTTGGTCTTTTCCTGCTTTTGGACTTGAACTGAAACATTGGCTATTCCTCTGTCTTGATCCTACACAGTTTCGGACTGAAACCTCCCCCATCAGCTCTCCTGAGTCTCCAGCTTGCCGATCTTGGGACTTGTCAGTTTCCATAACTGCATGAACCAATTCCTTATAATAAATCTCTTGTAGATGTATTCTATTTCCTTGACGAATACAGAAGATCTCTCATTTGTCACTCTTTCCTCTCTCACTGCTCCTGTCTTAATCCAGACTCTTCTCATCCCAGATATGAACAGCAGCTGAATGAATCTTTTTGCTTTCAGCCCCCAGATTAGTCTTTCTAAAATTCCAATTACTTTTTGTCTTTTGTCTACTCAAAAACCCAAAGGCCCCATCACTGAGCAAGGATCCCTCAGTCTGATATTCAAGACCTTCTACTCTGGCCCACTTTATTGCACTTCCTACCCTTCCCCCCACCACAAACTGTCCACTTATCTGCTGGGATCTCAGCACTATTTTCCAAGGAAGTGCATGGTAGCATTTTTTTGCTGGTTTGTTTCTCCTTTCAAGATCACATTGGATTTCAATGAAAAAAATGATATTCAGGGGAAATGTTCTTTAAAACTTCTTCTCTGATGATCATCTGATAATCTTCTTGAAATCTAGTTTTAAAAGTGTAAATAATTTAGGTTTTTTTCTAGATAGAAAAGAATAGAGAATAAAAGGATAAAAAAATTTTTTTAAGAAGAAGACTAGAAAGATAGATATAGAGAGGTAACAACTACCTGTATTTCTCTCTGGCTTCACAAAGGCCATTTTACATGTTTTTAAAAAGGAATTATGTCATGTATACACTTTTACACATTTTTATATATCGTATTAAAAATATCTTGTGAATGTCTCTCATATCAATAAATATAGATCTCAATAATAATTTTAATGACCATTTAGGGGTAGAATAAAATGTATTTAATCAATCCTGTCCTGATAAATACTTAGCTTATTTCAATGTTTCAGTTTTGCAAACAACCCAATCATGTATCTCTAATTATTATTATTATTTAAATGTGCCCGTTTTTTTTTTTTTAAAGATTTTATTTATTTATTTGAGAGAGAGAGAGAGAGAGAATGAGTGGAGGGAGGAGCAGAGGGAGAGGGAGAAGCAGGCTCCCCAGTAAGAAGGGATCCTATAGTGGGGCTCCATCCCAGGACCCTGGGATCATGACCTGAGCCGAAGGCAGACGCTTAACCAACTGAGCCACCCAGGTACCCCTGGATTGATTTTTAGAGACAAAATTTGCAGGTGTTCACTCTAAACAGAAGAAAATAGATAAGAAAAAGAGGATAAAATATTCCACAATTCCATCCCCACAGCGATCGATCAACTCTCCCAAGGTCTGGGCAGTACTGCGTCCCGGAGTTGACAGAATACTTCCTGCAGGGTTCTGATCATTTCCTTTTGTTTTCCTATTTAACCAAGTGGTCAAAAGTTTATCTGGATACACATAGTGTAAAGCCCGTTGATGTCTTCACATTCTACACATTATTACTATTTTTCTTAGAGCTTATAATTAGATATTTCAGCAAAATCAAGGTTAATTCTAACATGATACATTACAAATGTCAAGACTGAAAATCATGTCTCTACTGATCTGTGTCTTAACATCCATATATATTAAAAAAAAAATTTTTTTTTTTTTTTTTTTTTTTTTAGCTTCAGGCTCCTGACCTGGAAAATGATATGATACCACAACGCTGTGTCACCTTCCTCCAGACACAGAGTTCAGCATGCTGGGATCATGTGTTAGGAAGGTCCCATCCACCCACATCATCGCTTTTTGAGGAAACAGGACTTCTGTCTGGATTATTCCATCTTCATATTGTCCTCCTTCATTGCCTTGCCATTACCTAGGACACATCTGGTGAGCACCCTGAGTTTGGGGAGGCCCCTCACTCTTTTTAGATTTCCCTCTGCATAGTGCAGTGTCGGCTTATAAGAGCTGCTTATGTAATCAAGTTTGGATCCAATTATCTATTAGAATAACAACAGTAGGACAGTGAGAGAAACAGAGACACGTGACATCAGGGGCCTTGGGCAGTTGTGCCTTCTTAGGGCCCTCTTCCACTTAAAAAAAACAAAGATTTAAAATCATATTGTATAATTGCATTGGAAGAAAGGCAAATAGAATCCAGACTGGATTTATTATCACATATTCATTATTTTTGTTCTAAAGATTTTATTTATTTGGCAGACAGAGATCACAAGTAGGCAGAGAGGCAGGCAGAGAAAGGAGGAAGCAGGCTCCCTGCCGAGCAGAGAGCCTGATGTGGGGCTCCATCCCAGGACCCCGGGATCATGACCCAAGCCGAAGGCAGAGGCTTTAACCCACTGAGCCACCCAGGCGCCCCTACATATTATTTTATTCCTTTTTCTTCTTGCCTTAAAAGAAATAAAACATGTCCATAGGCAATGAGTCTAGTGGAGAGAGTGCCCATCTGTGTGTTGAAAGCTAAGGACAAAGAAATGCACTTCTAGAGGGAAATTATTCTGGGATTAGCCAGGACTTTTGACTTCTGCAATGTTCTTTGGTAGCTTGCTGTCATGCCCACAGTGGTTTATGTGTACTTGTCTCATGGAAGCAACACACCAGCGCTCTGTGTTAATTACAATTATTATTTCTCATTTTACAGAAGTAACCAAGGCATACGGGGCTGAAATTAAAGCTCAAGTCATACGGTTAGTAAATGGTGAGATTGGGATACCATTTATTGCACACTACTTCTTGGCCAGCTGCTGTGTGCCAGGCACTGTCCAGGCCCTGGGAAATAGCAGTGTGTACACCCTGGAAAGTTTCATCCTCTGTCTGATTCCATAAGCAGCTCTGTGTCTTGTGGATGGAAGGCAATGATGTCTCATTCCAAAGGGAGGGGAGGCTGGTCCCTGAAGGCAGATGGGTGAAGCCAGAGGCTTCCTGTGGGATGTGGAGTGAGCCTAGAGAACAGATGGAAGGAGGGGGGAATGGCGCAGCGGAGGGAGCTCAGTGTGGGCCGCTCAGGAGGGGAGACCCTGTCTCTGAAGCAGCAAGTTCAGTCTGGCTCAGGCAGGAGACAAGAAGTCAGGGCCCAGATGCTCCAGGGCTGAGGGCCCAGGAGTTTTATTTATCCTGAGGTTGGGAGCATTCAGTAAAGGGTTGTCAGCAGAGATAATGAGAACGATTGCAGAGCCGGTGTAACAACCGAGGTAAGAAATGACGAAGATGGTGGAGACGGAGAGAAGCGGACAGGTTGGAGAGAGGGTGAGGCGGTAGAATGTGTGGGGTTCGGAGTCCAGGTGGATGTTGGGGGGAAGGAGGCAGGTCAGGTATCATGCCCAGACTTCTGGAATGTACAGTGATCACTCTTCCCTCCATGTCTTTGCAAATGACGCTTATTGCTTCTGACTGGACACTTTCCCCCTTTTCACCCAAATAACCCTGCTTGCCATTGCGCACTCAGCTCTGGAGTCACCTCTCTCTGGGGGAACTTCCACAGCTGTCAGGATCCAGCAGGAAAGAGGTGGCATTATTACTGAGTAACAGGGGAGAATTAGTAATGGGATTAGTTATAAAGATGTGAGCAGGTTTAAGGAAACCAAAATGTGGTTTTAGATTAAAAAAAAAAAAAAAAAGCTAGCAGTACTGTTACCATCCCAGAGATTAGAAAGGACAAGGGGAGAGAAGGTTACAAGATGCCAGAGGAAAGAGATATACCCTCAGCCATCTGGCATCCTTCCTAAGGGATACAGCCATTCTGCAATGATCCTAGAGGAGGAATCTTGGAGAATTAGTACCCCAGCCTTACCCTCTTCCCTCCCGCTTACCTTTTGCTAGGGCTCCACACTGACCAGATCCAACCACAACAGCAGGTGCTGGAGTCCATGACTCATTGCCTACCAGCCAGCCCCATCGCACAAAGCAGGCTTGAGAGAGGACCTGAGAGGCAATGGAAGAGACCCATGACACGTTCCCAGCCCCCAGCTGGAAAGGTATCTGCCCTGTCCTATCCATCTGTGTATCTTCCACACCTAGCATGGAGCCTGGCACCTAGGGAGGGCTCCATAAATGTTGAATACGCAAAGATCTCACTTAGTAAAGGTCTCAACTGCAAATCACACAGAGAAAATAAATTTCTTAATCTATTATCAGCTGGTGTCTTGGAGTGGTTTGTGGCAAGAAAGAACAAGTTTCAGCATGAGAAGCTGGAAGTTAATGTCCCCTGAGGAACATGTACTTCCCAGTTTTATTCTTTTTTGGGGGGATCAGGGTGTCATCAGTCAGTGAAACACACAGCAGCTTCCCCTATAGGGAAGAACAATTCCTACTGGAAATTTACAAGAGTCTGCCATTCCTTTCTCTTTTGCAGCAAAGTTAATGTGTAACCACCGAAAGTAATGACAACATTATTTTCTGCAAATTATATAGGAGGCATCAAACAGAAAAGTGTGTTGGCAAATTAAATTTAGCAGGTCAAGGCAGCAGCACAGAACTCCCAGCTGTTTGCAGCTCTGCTGTGTTGATGGACTGACACAGGGAAGCCATCAGACATGGACAGGGTGACTGAGTAGCAGACTCCAGCCCTGTGTCCTGTCTGCACCTGCCTCTCCATTTTCACAGCCAACCCAGGTCACTTCCTCTTTCAACCTGTCGTACGCTGAGGAAATGGGGGAAATTGTTCCGGGAGCAGTTTTTATCACATAATTATTCTCTACCCCGATGTTCAAAGTCTTTTGATGAGTATCTCACATTCCGCCCTTAGTGACGCACCATAACCCCTTGTAATTGGTTCTCAATCCTGTACCTACAGCTCCTCTCACTGTCAGTTGTTAAAGAGAACCTTCTGCCTTCATGTCTTCACTTCGTTGGGAATTCTCACTTCTTCTCCTACCTAGTAGGCACTCAAGGAAGACTTCTGATTAATAATCCACTTAGCTATACCGTGTCTCCATAGTAACTCTACACCTGACTCAAAGTTGATGGCAGTCGTGTGCAGTGCCTTGGCTTCTCCCCCACTCAGCCACTAATCCTGCAGATGGACGATTTTATTCCAGCCCTGCAAGGCCTAGAGAGCTCTGCCCTCTGTGACAGGTCAGCAACCTTTCCCACTTGCTCCCTCGTTCCCCTCCGCCTCCAAACGCAGTGCAAACCGAGTTCCTCTGGGCACAGTGCGCATCAACAGAGACCGCTCTTCAACTTCAGAAATGTCCTTGGCACAAAGCGTACAAGCCTATCAGCCCCCGGATGTCTCCCTCTTCTCCATCTTGCAGGGCCATGGAGGAGATCTTGGTGGCCCTACGCAGGAGGCCTGCCACAGTGTGGATCTGTCTGTTCTGATCATCCTGTGTTAGGGAGGGAGTAAATAGTCCTCCATCAGTGCCCAGAAGCCAGAGCCAAAGCCACAGGAATTTATGGATTAATTCCACGTCTCCTTCTCTGAGATCCTGTAGCCAGGCGGGGCTGCTGTGTTGCACAGCTCTAGGTAAATGGTGCCCCCTGGGGCCGTCAGATGTGGTGGGCCTGGCGCCGAGTGTTGTCTTGAGCTCCATGAGTCCAGTGGCTGTGCTGTTCGTGTGATGCATTCTTTGGTCTTCCCCACCCTGCTCTGTGTCCCAGGAAGCACACCTGTATGGACTGCAATTCCTTTGCCTTCCAAATTCCTTTTCTTTTCTTTTCTTTTTTTTTTTTTTTTAAGATTTTATTTATTTGACAGCGAGAGCACAAGCAGGGTGAGCAGCAGGCAGAGGGAGATGGAGAGTGGGCTCTCCACTGAGCAGGGAGCCTGACGCTGTTCTCGATTCCAGGACTCTGGGATCCTGACCTGAGCTGAAGGCAGAAGCTTAATTGACTGAACCACCCAGGCACCCCGCCCCCACTCTCCAACTTCCTGTAGGATAAAGGGAAGCACTAGAGACTGGAAGGGGGAATGGAGAAGACTGGACAGCAAATTTGCTTCCCTGCCAGGTGGCTGCCAGTTTGCCACTAAGAGCCCCGGGGCCCCTGTCAGGCAGCCTGTCCATTCAACACCCTTCTCTAAGTTCTGGCAAACATGGATGGCCCCGGTGTGACTGGCCCCAGGCTATTATGCTCTCCTTGGTTCCCCTCATCTTTCTAAGAGGTTCCCTCATTAAACTCTTTTAATTTGACTCTGTTTGAGTGTGCCATCACTGCTTTCTTGCAGTAACGTGGACTAAGTCTCTGTTAATTCTCTGGGATTTCTACTCAGGTTCATTAGAGAGAGGCTGCGTCCCCTCCTGAAGACAGGGCTTACCTTATTGTGGAGGAGAGACAGACAACAAACAGATGGCAAATGTAATTTATATAATTGTAGAAAGTGATAAGGGCTAAGCAACAACACAAATGTAAACAGGGTAATAGGAGGGTCACGGTCTGGTGGAGGAGAGCTACTTATCTAGCTAGTGTGGCCTGGAAAGGCCTTTCTGAAGAGGTACCTCTGACCTCACTGCCAAAATAATGAGAACGAGGCAGTTGCCCCAATGTTGGGAGAAAGAATATTCCTGCCTGGAGCAGCAGATGGGAAGGGCCCCAGATGGGAAAGAGTTGGAACAGATTTGAACCCCGGGACCAGAGGAAGGTAGCAGGAGAGGGCCGAAGGGGGTTTGTATTTTATGCTAAGGGCTCTGAGAAGGCATGGGGGCAGGGGACTTGTGATGGTCACCGTCCCAGTAGAAACCAGATGCAACAGTGAAAGGTTTTAATGGAAGAGAATGCAATGGAAGGACTGTTGGCAAAGGCATGAGCAGGGCTGAAAAGCAGCAAAAGATGGTATAGCAGACTACGGAGAGAAGCTCTTACCACCCCACACCTGGAGGGGACAAGAAGATCGAGCTGTTGCCAGCATCTGGGAAGAGAAGGAGCCATGCAAGTGGGGCCTTCGACAGGAGCTATGTCGGATGACTTCCAGAGGCCTCTATAAGCGCTTGGGGGGCAGAGAGGGAGTGGGATTCTAGCAGATCCTGAGCGATCTGAGGGAAGGGTCCTCAAGCACATGAACAACAGAGGCGGTGAGGACTCCCGAAGATGATGGAGCATACCTGACATGAAGCAGAGATGTTGTAAAGAAGGAATTTCATTTTCCAGGGACTGCCCTCAGCTCCGATATTTGTCAGCAATCCCTGACTGTTTTCATAAGCATTAACACCTTCAGGGCTCAGCCAGGGGACCGGAGAATGGCTGACACAGCAGGGGGGACTGTGGTCAAAGGTAAGTGTTTGCCCCACAGAAAGGCCTTTCAGGTTAAGTGTCACCAGACCTGAATTCAGGACAGCTGTCTGCTACCTGAGCCAAACCACCGCTGTAGGGGCGATGCCTTCGGTTGGCTTCTCCCGCCAGCAAAACTTTCCAAAGTGCTCATGTTGCCACGCGCCTGTGGCTGTGTGAGGCCAGCAAAGCCAGTCGAGTGCTCATTCGGGCTGGGGACTGTCCATCAGCAGGGCCGTGCAGGCTGGCATACACAGATGGCTCCCAAACATTTCCTCCTAAATGTAGAGGGCAGGGTTCTTATTAAGATGAAATTCTAGGGAAAGAAAACACTGTGGGGGTTATTCAGGGAAAGTAAATATGTAGTCTCTCTTTTCTCTCTCTCTCTCTCTCTTCTGGTTTCTGTCTCCTAGTAAGGTACCTCTGGGGGGAAAAAAAACCAACAATATAAAGTAACTATTCTCTTCAGAAACCTCGGCTGCCCCCCACTGGCATTAGTCTCATTCAGCGGTTTCCAAATATTTTTAGCAGCAGAACTCCTTTTAAAACAAAATCTGCCACAGAATCTTCACATATAACACAGGCAAAACCCAAGTGGCCATTTTCTAGATACCTCTGTGCAGACCCGGATTCTAATCAGTTCTAGTGGGAGCCTCCTGAGTGCAGGTGTGTGTGTGACTTCTGGAGGTGTAATTTGCATACAGCAAAATTCACCCTTTCTAGGCGTACAGTTAGATGAGTGTTGACAGAGTCTCGTAATAACACCACAGTTAAGACACGGAAGAGCTCCGTCGCCCCTCACATTCCCTCAAGCCCCTTTGTAGTTCACCCTCCCACACCATTCCCTGCAGCTACTGATCCGATTTCTGTCCCCGAAATTTTGCTTTTCCAGTATGTCGTATATAGCAATGGAATCGTGCAGAAGGTAACCTTTTGTGTCAGGTGTCTTCCCCTTAGCCTAACGTTTCTGAAAGTCATCCGTGATTTTGTACGTGTCAGTGATTTGTTGCTTTTCATTGCTGAGACTGTACGTTGTTCTTGTGTGGTTTTCAAAGTTGTTCTTCAGCTTCCGATTCTTTTCTGCATAGCATATAAAGTCCCCCATTCAAATAATTTTCATTTTTAAAATACTGAGATTGAAGCCCTCGTAATATCATCGGAGCAGCACAGGTAGAGCAAGGCTGTGTTCTCCTCATGTCACGCTGCTAGGGCAGCGTCTCCCTCCCCATGGTGGCTTCCCGAGCTTCCGATGTCCCTCCATCTCTTCCCAGGACTGCAGCTCCTGGGATTGTTCTAACCAGACAAGAGGACTCGCCTTTCTTTTTCTTCTTTTTAAAATTATAATTAACACACCATTCTTTCTGGGGAAAGAATACAAGGGAAGGCATTTGTCTGGAAGTAAACCTAGGTTGCTAAAGCTCTCCCAAGGATAAAGACAGGTAGCTCAAACACAAATCCCATACCGAAATCTCAGCTTTAGCCATTGCTCATTTGACCACCCGGTTGCAAGACTCTCTCGGATTCTCAGTTCTGCCAACTGACAAAAAGCTGTTGTTCCCCTCTCAAAGACCACACTATCGGCCTGAGTTGGAACTCACTAAGTTTGAACCTGTGCGAGGAGGGTGGGGTGGGGGAAGGGGGAAAGTGGGGGGGAGTACACAGGAGCCTTGGGTGCTCTGTTCCAGGGTTTGGACCTCATGCTGTAGCCAAGGTCATGGAGCAAGACCTTCAGGCAGAGGCCAGGCCATGTGTATTCTGGAGATCCCTCTAGTATGTGAGGGAGGGAAACCTGTTGGAGGCTCCTGCCATGGTTCAGGTGAGAGACGATGCATCGGCAAGACAATGGAGAGAAGAGAATCCATTTGAGAGACACACCCAATACAGAGTTGATTGAGTCTGGAAGAAAGGGGACAGAGAGGAAGGTGCAATCCACCTCATTAATTACCCCAATAATCCCACCATGTAGGTGTCATCACGTCGGTTTCACAATACCAAAACCCAGCTCAACGCGATTAAATCACTTATGTGAGTTTACACAGCTGGTAAGATAAAAACTGTATCACTAGGGGCACCTGGGTGGCTCAGTCATTTAAGCATCTGCCTTCAGCTCAGGTCATGATCCCAGGGTCCTGGGATTGAGCCCTGCATTGGGCTCCCTGCTCAGCGAGGAGCCTCCTTCTCCCTCTCCTTCTGCCTGCCACTCTGCCTGATCGTGCTCTCTCTCTCAAATAAATAAAATCTTAAAAAAAAAATGCATCGTGGTATGGAGGCACAGCACTGAGGGACTACCCAAGGCTGTGAGACATCGAGAAACACATTTAATGAGTTATGGAAGACTACTTTAAGGAAACCAAAAACCATGCCTTGTGAGAGCATCCCTGGGGGCTTGGAGAGCAGCATCTGGGCAATGTGCTCCCCATGACCTAAGGGAAAGGAGCAGACTCTAAAAGGGTTTGCCCCGTTCTCATTCTCCTCTCACTCATCCTCTTTCACTTTGTCCTTCTGCCTGCATCTGGGGAAGAGAGATTTGTATAATAACGTGTTAGCATTTGAGAGCATGTCAGCAAAGCCTGCTGCCAGCTGCCTTTTCTGACACAGACATATCTCCCACTATCAATTTATTCCCCTTGGATAAGTGGCCTCCTCACCATTTCCCAACTGCTTTGGAGATAAAAGAAGGCAGTGAGGGATTTATCCTTTTTCCCATAATATTATGGCTGTAATTTAAAGCTGCCATAACTCATGTGTAGAACTTTGACCATAATACCATGGAAAAAGCCATCATTCAAACCCCAGAGGAAGAAATGTGGAGTCTTGTTTCTTCCAGCTGTAAATTACCTCCCAACCATAAGACAGCTGTTGGCATAACCAGACAATGGAAACTAAGGTTTGGAAAGTTACCCATGATGGATTGTTTTTTTCCTTTTCTCCCTTTCTCCACATCTTCACGAGAGTCAAAACAGTTTTCTGTACTGGAAAGGGACCAGGACTAGAGAATCGATCTTTATTGGGCTAGTTCCTAACTCCCCAAATTTGGAGGATGCCCTAAAAGATTGGTAGAGCTGGATTACATTTGCATGGATTAAAAAGACCCTGAGTCTTGCAGGGACCATGGTGTCTATTTTTCTCTTGTTTGTAGGGTGGGGTGTTTCAGACTGGTAATTTCTCCCACCTTGTTCTGGTCCGTGCTTCCCAGCTGTGGGCAGGCATAACAACTTTCGCTATGGTTAAAATTCCCTGCTTTCATCATTTTCCAGTGAGCTCATGTAGGAGATCATGAATCCTCCGAAATCTGTTCCCCACATGTCCTACCAAATTCAGCTCTGTCCAATATGCCAACTTATACCTGGGCACGAGCATTCATTCATTAAAAACATTCTAGATACTCCATGCTCCCTATATTACTTCCTTTTGTCCTCACCACAGTTTTTCAAGTTAGATATTATTATCATTCCCATTTTACAATTGAGGAAATCAAGTCAACAAGTGACTCAATAAATAAGAAAAAACTTCTAACCTAGGTCAGCAGTACTCATCAAGCTAGTGCTCTTGCTTTTCCTGGTTCACAATTCTTTTAGGAGGTAGAGGTATATGACATCTGATGGAAAGAGGAGGATACAGTTCTTTTTTTTTCTTAAAGAGATTTTATTTATTTATTTGATAGAGAAAGAGAGATCACGAGTAGGCAGAGAGGCAGGCTGAGAGGGAGGGGGAAGCAGGCTCCCCGCTGAGCAGAGAGCCCGATGCGGGGCTCAATCCCAGGACCCTGAGATCATGACCTGAGCTGAAGGCAGAGGCTTAACCCACTGAGCCACCAAGCGCCCCGAGGATACAGTTCTTATAATTGCTTTTGAATGTGTAAATTTTTAAATCAAATATTACCTAAATATTTCTGAGATATTATTTACTTTTAGAAGTTGATCATTTTCTATCCTATTTCTTGTGCCTTCTGATTTGTGAGTTCAGGCTCTAGGGTTAGATGGCTTGAACTCAGTCCCACCTCTGTTACTTCTTACCAGTGTGACTATGGGCACCAAAGTCAACAACCTCTCTGGTGCCTTGGTTTTCTCATCTTAGAATGAAAATTATAAGTAGTATCCACTTTATAGGGTTGTTTTAACCTTTGAAGGGGATAAATTTATGTAAAATGTTTAACATGGGAGTGACACATGGGTAGTACAGTTGATTATCACACTGGTGGCCCCAAATGAACCTTGCACCACCACCCCCCACTCTGGGGTTTAGCCCCTATGTAGTGCCCTCCACACTAACTCTGGCTTTGGCTGGATAACTTGCTTTGGTCAATGAGATACTTCCAAGTGGTACAGAAGCAGAGTCGTGCTTGCACACAGGGGTTTGTCCTATTGGGACACTTGCTCTTAGAGCCCTGAGCCATCATATAAAGTTAGCCTATTCAATTGCACAGAACCCGTGGAGAGAGAGAGAGAGAGGGAGGGAGAGAGGGAGGGAGAGAAAAGCCCTATCAAACCCTCACTATTCCAACTGAGGCTCCAGACAGCCATCTTGGACATTCCAGTCCCAGCAGATGTTATGTGGACCAGAAGAACCACCCAACAGAACCCAGCCAACCCATAAAACCCTAAGAAAATATTGTCTTAAGCCACTATATTTTGTTGCGGTTTGCTATATAGCAGCTGATAACTGAGGCAAAGTTCATTCAATAAATGTCATCTATTTTTCAAGTGGTCATCATTATTGATGGACTTTATTTCCTCTAAAATAATTAAGGCAGGGAAAGCTGTGTTCCTCAATAACTCATTCACTCAACAAAAATGTGCTGTGTTTCTACTACAGGCAGAGCAACAAGGATTTGTTCCCCATTAAAAAAAAAAATGGTATCCTGCTCCCACTGCCCCCCAAGCATGCCTTCATAGGACTTCTTCTTCTTCTTCTTTTTAAGGCTTTTAAAAAAGATTTAATTATTTATTTTTTGGAGAGAGAGAGAGCGCCAATGAGTGTGAGTGGGGGAAAGAGAGGAAGAGAATCTTCAAGTCAACTCCCCACTGAGTGCAGAACTCAACAATCGCAGGCCCCAAGATTGTGACCTGAGCCGAAATCAAGAGTTGGCTGCTTAACCGACTGAGCCAGCCAGGCACCCCATGGAATTTTTTAACTCTTAAATTTGCAAAATAGAAAAATACAAAATTTTCATCCTCTTAGAATTATTATTTATTGCATGGCCACACTATTTATCCATTTTCTAACCTTTTAAAAATGCATGAGGGAATTAGTGTAGAACCAGACTTTATTTTTCATATATTCACTGACTCTTCTTGATAGGAAGTTGAAAAATATTCAACCCTACATCAAAACCATAGACTCTCAAGGATAAAAGGGCCTTTGAAAGGTCAGCCAGTCTGCTCTACTCTAGGTAGACTTTCATCTCAGCTTCCCGGAAAGCTGCCAAGGCTCCTGTTTTTAAAGTTCTGCAAGCTACATTCCCTGGGTAGCAGCCACAAAGCCCTTCATGCACAGCATTGGTATTTCCAAGGGAAATCATGCTGCAGTATTAACTTTGCCTCCCTCTTCATGCTCCTGCATTATGGGCTGCTGTAATTTAGGGTCATGTTTGTAGGCATGAAATGTCATTTGGTTGAAAATCATCCACTCCTTGCTGGTGTTACACACAGCTTAAAACAAAATTGTGCAGTTCAGGGAGAATTGCCTGCCCTCCCCATGCTTTGCCTTTTGCCAGGACCTCTAGGCCTTTGTCTCCTAAATGCTGGTCTGACTTCAGTTGTTTCCAGGACAAATGAGCTTTAGCCTGGCATTATTTCTCCCTCTCCATTTGCATCTTAAGCA